>NC_052176.1:5483299-5512962 GCF_902713615.1 Scyliorhinus canicula | reverse complement strand
GGCAGCCTTCTACAGGCAGCCTGCATACACAGCGCCAATCTCCCCCCCCCCCCCCTCCTTCCCTCCCGCTCCCCAAGGCAAGGCAAACGCTGCGTTCACTTGGAAAAGGCTCATTTACTCTCCCCGCGCCTGCAACGGGTTGATTCAACATCTTGCAAAAGAGAAACCACTGCATTTCCTTCACCTCCTTCACTGACGCAGTCACGGGGCTCAGGGTTAATCACTGATTCGCACAGCCAGCGAAGGCCCTTCGGCCCACCACCCCTCCCATGCTGGCTCCTGGCACGGACAAGGCAGTGGAGGGGGGGGGGGGGGGTGGCGCACCGGGCTCATTCAGCCAAATGTGGGCTGTGTGACGGGCGGTTATATGTACATACGCGTGTGTCTGTGTGTGTACGTGTGTGCGTATCTGCGTTTCCTTCCCATATATCACACTGACCAGTCTATACAGATCCCATATATCACACTGACCGGTCTATACAGCTCCCATATATCACACTGACCGGTCTATACAGCTCCCATATATCACACTGACCGGTCTATACAGCTCCCATATATCACACTGACCGGTCTATACAGCTCCCATATATCACACTGACCAGTCTATACAGCTCCCATATATCACACTGACCGGTCTATACAGCTCCCATATATCACACTGACCAGTCTATACAGCTCCCATATATCACACTGACCAGTCTATACAGCTCCCATATATCACACTGACCAGTCTATACAGCTCCCATATATCACACTGACCGGTCTATACAGCTCCCATATATCACACTGACCAGTCTATACAGCTCCCATATATCACACTGACCGGTCTATACAGCTCCCATATATCACACTGACCAGTCTATACAGCTCCCATATATCACACTGACCAGTCTATACAGCTCCCATATATCACACTGACCAGTCTATACAGCTCCCATATATCACACTGACCAGTCTATACAGCTCCCATATATCACACTGACCGGTCTATACAGCTCCCATATATCACACTGACCAGTCTATACAGCTCCCATATATCACACTGACCAGTCTATACAGATCCCATATATCACACTGACCAGTCTATACAGCTCCCATATATCACACTGACCGGTCTATACAGCTCCCATATATCACACTGACCAGTCTATACAGCTCCCATATATCACACTGACCGGTCTATACAGCTCCCATATATCACACTGACCAGTCTATACAGCTCCCATATATCACACTGACCAGTCTATACAGCTCCCATATATCACACTGACCAGTCTATACAGCTCCCATATATCACACTGACCAGTCTATACAGTTCCCATATATCACACTGACCAGTCTATACAGTTCCCATATATCACACTGACCAGTCTATACAGCTCCCATATATCACACTGACCAGTCTATACAGCTCCCATATATCACACTGACCGGTCTATACAGCTCCCATATATCACACTGACCAGTCTATACAGCTCCCATATATCACACTGACCAGTCTATACAGCTCCCATATATCACACTGACCGGTCTATACAGCTCCCATATATCACACTGACCGGTCTATACAGCTCCCATATATCACACTGACCAGTCTATACAGCTCCCATATATCACACTGACCAGTCTATACAGCTCCCATATATCACACTGACCAGTCTATACAGCTCCCATATATCACACTGACCAGTCTATACAGCTCCCATATATCACACTGACCGGTCTATACAGCTCCCATATATCACACTGACCGGTCTATACAGCTCCCATATATCACACTGACCAGTCTATACAGCTCCCATATATCACACTGACCGGTCTATACAGCTCCCATATATCACACTGACCAGTCTATACAGCTCCCATATATCACACTGACCGGTCTATACAGCTCCCATATATCACACTGACCAGTCTATACAGCTCCCATATATCACACTGACCAGTCTATACAGCTCCCATATATCACACTGACCGGTCTATACAGCTCCCATATATCACACTGACCGGTCTATACAGCTCCCATATATCACACTGACCAGTCTATACAGCTCTCATATATCACACTGACCAGTTTATACAGCTCTCATATATCACACTGACCGGTCTATACAGCTCCCATATATCACACTGACCAGTCTATACAGCTCCCATATATCACACTGACCAGTCTATACAGCTCCCATATATCACACTGACCGGTCTATACAGCTCCCATATATCACACTGACCAGTCTATACAGCTCCCATATATCACACTGACCAGTCTATACAGCTCCCATATATCACACTGACCGGTCTATACAGCTCCCATATATCACACTGACCAGTCTATACAGCTCCCATATATCACACTGACCGGTCTATACAGCTCCCATATATCACACTGACCAGTCTATACAGCTCCCATATATCACACTGACCAGTCTATACAGTTCCCATATATCACACTGACCAGTCTATACAGCTCCCATATATCACACAGACCAGTCTATACAGCTCCCATATATCACACTGACCAGTCTATACAGCTCCCATATATCACACTGACCGGTCTATACAGTTCCCATATATCACACTGACTAGTCTATACAGCTCCCATATATCACACTGACCAGTCTATACAGTTCCCATATATCACACTGACCAGTCTATACAGCTCCCATATATCACACTGACCAGTCTATACAGCTCCCATATATCACACTGACCAGTCTATACAGCTCCCATATATCACACTGACCAGTCTATACAGCTCCCATATATCACACTGACCGGTCTATACAGCTCCCATATATCACACTGACCGGTCTATACAGCTCCCATATATCACACTGACCGGTCTATACAGCTCCCATATATCACACTGACCGGTCTATACAGCTCCCATATATCACACTGACCGGTCTATACAGCTCCCATATATCACACTGACCAGTCTATACAGCTCCCATATATCACACTGACCAGTCTATACAGCTCCCATATATCACACTGACCAGTCTATACAGCTCCCATATATCACACTGACCGGTCTATACAGCTCCCATATATCACACTGACCAGTCTATACAGCTCCCATATATCACACTGACCAGTCTATACAGCTCCCATATATCACACTGACCAGTCTATACAGCTCCCATATATCACACTGACCAGTCTATACAGCTCCCATATATCACACTGACCAGTCTATACAGCTCCCATATATCACACTGACCGGTCTATACAGCTCCCATATATCACACTGACCAGTCTATACAGCTCCCATATATCACACTGACCAGTCTATACAGCTCCCATATATCACACTGACCAGTCTATACAGCTCCCATATATCACACTGACCAGTCTATACAGTTACCATATATCACACTGACCGTTCTATACAGCTCCCATATATCACACTGACCGGTCTATACAGCTCCCATATATCACACTGACCAGTCTATACAGTTCCCATATATCACACTGACCAGTCTATACAGCTCCCATATATCACACTGACCAGTCTATACAGCTCCCATATCCCACACTGACCAGTCTATACAGCTCCCATATACCACACTGAGCAGTCTATACAGCTCCCATATATCACACTGACCAGTCTATACAGCTCCCATATATCACACTGACCGGTCCATACAGCTCCCATATATCACACTGACTGGTCTATACAGCTCCCATATATCACACTGACCAGTCTATACAGCTCCCATATATCACACTGACCAGTCTATACAGCTCCCATATATCACACTGACCGGTCTATACAGCTCCCATATATCACACAGACCAGTCTATACAGCTCCCATATATCACACTGACCGGTCTATACAGCTCCCATATATCACACTGACCAGTCTATACAGCTCCCATATATCACACAGACCAGTCTATACAGCTCCCATATATCACACTGACCGGTCTATACAGCTCCCATATATCACACTGACCAGGTCTATACAGCTCCCATATATCACACTGACCGGTCTATACAGCTCCCATATATCACACTGACCAGTCTATACAGCTCCCATATATCACACTGACCAGTCTATACAGCTCCCATATATCACACTGACCGGTCTATACAGCTCCCATATATCACACTGACCAGTCTATACAGTTCCCATATATCACACTGACCAGTCTATACAGCTCCCATATATCACACTGACCAGTCTATACAGCTCCCATATATCACACTGACCGGTCTATACAGCTCCCATATATCACACTGACCAGTCTATACAGCTCCCATATATCACACTGACCAGTCTATACAGCTCCCATATATCACACTGACCAGTCTATACAGCTCCCATATATCACACTGACCAGTCTATACAGCTCCCATATATCACACTGACCAGTCTATACAGCTCCCATATATCACAATGACCAGTCTATACAGCTCCCATATATCACACTGACCGGTCTATACAGCTCCCATATATCACACTGACCGGTCTATACAGCTCCCATATATCACACTGACCAGTCTATACAGCTCCCATATATCACACTGACCAGTCTATACAGCTCCCATATATCACACTGACCGGTCTATACAGCTCCCATATATCACACTGACCGGTCTATACAGCTCCCATATATCACACTGACCGGTCTATACAGCTCCCATATATCACACTGACCGGTCTATACAGCTCCCATATATCACACTGACCGGTCTATACAGCTCCCATATATCACACTGACCGGTCTATACAGCTCCCATATATCACACTGACCAGTCTATACAGCTCCCATATATCACACTGACCAGTCTATACAGCTCCCATATATCACACTGACCGGTCTATACAGCTCCCATATATCACACTGACCAGTCTATACAGCTCCCATATATCACACTGACCGGTCTATACAGCTCCCATATATCACACTGACCGGTCTATACAGCTCCCATATATCACACTGACCGGTCTATACAGCTCCCATATATCACACTGACCAGTCTATACAGCTCCCATATATCACACTGACCAGTCTATACAGCTCCCATATATCACACTGACCAGTCTATACAGCTCCCATATATCACACTGACCAGTCTATACAGCTCCCATATATCACACTGACCGGTCTATACAGCTCCCATATATCACACTGACCAGTCTATACAGTTCCCATATATCACACTGACCGGTCTATACAGCTCCCATATATCACACTGACCGGTCTATACAGCTCCCATATATCACACTGACCAGTCTATACAGCTCCCATATATCACACTGACCAGTCTATACAGCTCCCATATATCACACTGACCAGTCTATACAGCTCCCATATATCACACTGACCGGTCTATACAGCTCCCATATATCACACTGACCGGTCTATACAGCTCCCATATATCACACTGACCGGTCTATACAGCTCCCATATATCACACTGACCAGTCTATACAGCTCCCATATATCACACTGACCGGTCTATACAGCTCCCATATATCACACTGACCAGTCTATACAGCTCCCATATATCACACTGACCAGTCTATACAGCTCCCATATATCACACTGACCGGTCTATACAGCTCCCATATATCACACTGACCAGTCTATACAGCTCCCATATATCACACTGACCAGTCTATACAGTTATCATATATCACACTGACCGGTCTATACAGCTCCCATATATCACACGACCCCGTCTATACAGCTCCCATATATCACACTGACCAGTCTATACAGCTCCCATATATCACACTGACCGGTCTATACAGCTCCCATATATCACACTGACCAGTCTATACAGCTCCCATATATCACACTGACCGGTCCATACAGCTCCCATATATCACACTGACCGGTCTATACAGCTCCCATATATCACACTGACCGGTCTATACAGCTCCCATATATCACACTGACCAGTCTATACAGCTCCCATATATCACACTGACCGGTCTATACAGCTCCCATATATCACACTGACCAGCCTATACAGCTCCCATATATCACACTGACCAGTCTATACAGTTCCCATATATCACACTGACCGGTCTATACAGCTCCCATATATCACACTGACCAGTCTATACAGCTCCCATATATCACACTGACCGGTCTATACAGCTCCCATATATCACACTGACCAGTCTATACAGCTCCCATATATCACACTGACCGGTCTATACAGCTCCCATATATCACACTGACCAGTCTATACAGTCCCATATATCACACTGACCGGTCTATACAGCTCCCATATATCACACTGACCAGTCTATACAGCTCCCATATATCACACTGACCAGTCTATACAGCTCCCATATATCACACTGACCAGTCTATACAGCTCCCATATATCACACTGACCGAAGCTCCATATCACACTGACCGGTCTACAGTCCATATATCACACTGACCGGTCTATACAGCTCCCATATATCACACTGACCGGTCTATACAGCTCCCATATATCACACTGACCAGTCTATACAGCTCCCATATATCACACTGACCAGTCTATACAGCTCCCATATATCACACTGACCAGTCTATACAGCTCCCATATATCACACTGCCCAGTCTATACAGTTCCCATATATCACACTGACCGGTCTATACAGCTCCCATATATCACACTGACCGGTCTATACAGCTCCCATATATCACACTGACCGGTCTATACAGCTCCCATATATCACACTGACCGGTCAATACAGCTCCCATATATCACACTGACCAGTCTATACAGCTCCCATATATCACACTGACCAGTCTATACAGTTCCCATATATCACACTGACCAGTCTATACAGCTCCCATATATCACACTGACCAGTCTATACAGCTCCCATATATCACACTGACCGGTCTATACAGCTCCCATATATCACACTGACCAGTCTATACAGCTCCCATATATCACACTGACTCGTCTATACAGCTCCCATATATCACACTGACCCAGTCTATACAGCTCCCATATATCACACTGGACGGTCTATACAGTTCCCATATATCACACTGATCCGGTCTATACAGCTCCCATATATCACACTGACCAGTCTATACAGCTGCCCATATATGCAACACTGACCAGTCTATACAGCTCCCATATATCACACTGACCAGTCTATACAGCTCCCATATATCACACTGACCGGTCTATACAGCTCCCATATATCACACTGACCAGTCTATACAGCTCCCAGATATCCACACTGACCGGTCTATACATCTCCCATATATCACACTGACCAGTCTATACAGCTCCCATATATCACACTGACCAGTCTATACAGTTCCCATATATCACACTGACCGGGTCTATACAGCTCCCATATATCACACTGACCAGTCCTATACAGCTCCCATATATCACACTGACCAGTCTATACAGCTCCCATATTCACACTGACCAGTCTATACAGCTTCCCATATATCAACACGGACCAGTCTATACAGCTCCATATATCACACTGACCGTCTATACAGCTCCCATATATCACACTGACCGAGTCTATACAGCTCCATAATCACACTGACCAGTCTATACAGCTCCCATATATCACACTGACCAGTCTATACAGCTCCCATATATCACACTGACCAGTCTATACAGTTCCCATATATCACACTGACCGGTCTATACATCTCCCATATATCACACTGACCGGTCTATACAGCTCCCATATATCACACTGACCAGTCTATACAGCTCCCATATATCACACTGACCGGTCTATACAGCTCCCATATATCACACTGACCAGTCTATACAGCTCCCATATATCACACTGACCAGTCTATACAGCTCCCATATATCACACTGACCAGTCTATACAGCTTCCCATATATCACACTGACCAGTCTATACAGCTCCCATATATCACACTGACCAGTCTATACAGCTCCCATATATCACACTGACCGGTCTATACAGCTCCCATATATCACACTGACCGGTCTATACAGCTGCCATATATCACACTGACCAGTCTATACAGCTCCCATATATCACACTGACCGGTCTATACAGCTCCCATATATCACACTGACCGGTCTATACAGCTCCCATATATCACACTGACCGGTCTGTACAGCTCCCATATATCACACTGACCAGTCTATACAGCTCCCATATATCACACTGACCGGTCTATACAGCTCCCATATATCACACTGACCGGTCTATACAGCTCCCATATATCACACTGACCAGTCTATACAGCTCCCATATATCACACTGACCGGTCTATACAGCTCCCATATATCACACTGACCAGTCTATACAGCTCCCATATATCACACTGACCGGTCTATACAGCTCCCATATATCACACTGACCGGTCTATACAGATCCCATAAATCACACTGACCAGTCTATACAGCTCCCATATATCACACTGACCAGTCTATACAGCTCCCATATATCACACTGACCGGTCTATACAGCTCCCATATATCACACTGACCAGTCTATACAGCTCCCATATATCACACTGACCAGTCTATACAGCTCCCATATATCACACTGACCAGTCTATACAGTTCCCATATATCACACTGACCAGTCTATACAGCTCCCATATATCACACTGACCAGTCTATACAGCTCCCATATATCACACTGACCGGTCTATACAGCTCCCATATATCACACTGACCGGTCTATACAGCTCCCATATATCACACTGACCGGTCTATACAGCTCCCATATATCACACTGACCGGTCTATACAGCTCCCATATATCACACTGACCAGTCTATACAGCTCCCATATATCACACTGACCAGTCTATACAGCTCCCATATATCACACTGACCGGTCTATACAGCTCCCATATATCACACTGACCGGTCTATACAGCTCCCATATATCACACTGACCAGTCTATACAGCTCCCATATATCACACTGACCAGTCTATACAGCTCCCATATATCACACTGACCGGTCTATACAGCTCCCATATATCACACTGACCGGTCTATACAGCTCCCATATATCACACTGACCAGTCTATACAGCTCCCATATATCACACTGACCAGTCTATACAGCTCCCATATATCACACTGACCAGTCTATACAGCTCCCATATATCACACTGACCGGTCTATACAGCTCCCATATATCACACTGACCAGTCTATACAGTTCCCATATATCACACTGACCGGTCTATACAGCTCCCATATATCACACTGACCAGTCTATACAGCTCCCATATCCCACACTGACCGGTCTATACAGCTCCCATATATCACACTGGCCGGTCTATACAGCTCCCATATATCACACTGACCAGTCTATACAGCTCCCATATATCACACTGACCAGTCTATACAGTTCCCATATATCACACTGACCGGTCTATACAGCTCCCATATATCACACTGACCAGTCTATACAGTTCCCATATATCACACTGACCAGTCTATACAGCTCCCATATATCACACTGACCAGTCTATACAGCTCCCATATATCACACTGACCGGTCTATACAGCTCCCATATATCACACTGACCAGTCTATACAGCTCCCATATATCACACTGACCAGTCTATACAGCTCCCATATATCACACTGACCGGTCTATACAGCTCCCATATATCAGACTGACCGGTCTATACAGCTCCCATATATCACACTGACCAGTCTATACAGCTCCCATATATCACACTGACCAGTCTATACAGCTCCCATATATCACACTGACCGGTCTATACAGCTCCCATATATCACACTGACCAGTCTATACAGCTCCCATATATCACACTGACCAGTCTATACAGCTCCCATATATCACACTGACCAGTCTATACAGCTCTCATATATCACACTGACCGGTCTATACAGCTCCCATATATCACACTGACCGGTCTATACAGCTCCCATATATCACACTGACCAGTCTATACAGCTCCCATATATCACACTGACCAGTCTATACAGCTCCCATATATCACACTGACCGGTCTATACAGCTCCCATATATCACACTGACCGGTCTATACAGTTCCCATATATCACACTGACCAGTCTATACAGTTCCCATATATCACACTGACCAGTCTATACAGCTCCCATATATCACACTGACCGGTCTATACAGCTCCCATATATCACACTGACCAGTCTATACAGCTCCCATATATCACACTGACCGGTCTATACAGCTCCCATATATCACACTGACCAGTCTATACAGTTCCCGTATATCACACTGACCAGTCTATACAGCTCCCATATATCACACTGACCGGTCTATACAGCTCCCATATATCACACTGACCAGTCTATACAGCTCCCATATATCACACTGACCGGTCTATACAGCTCCCATATATCACACTGACCTGTCTATACAGCTCCCATATATCACACTGACCAGTCTATACAGCTCCCATATATCACACTGACCAGTCTATACAGCTCCCATATATCACACTGACCGGTCTATACAGCTCCCATATATCACACTGACCAGTCTATACAGATCCCATATATCACACTGACCGGTCTATACAGCTCCCATATATCACACTGACCGGTCTATACAGCTCCCATATATCACACTGACCGGTCTATACAGCTCCCATATATCACACTGACCAGTCTATACAGTTCCCATATATCACACTGACCGGTCTATACAGCTCCCATATATCACACTGACCGGTCTATACAGCTCCCATATATCACACTGACCGGTCTATACAGCTCCATATATCACACTGACCAGTCTATACAGCTCCCATATATCACACTGACCGGTCTATACAGCTCCCATATATCACACTGACCGGTCTATACAGCTCCCATATACCACACTGACCAGTCTATACAGCTCCCATATATCACACTGACCAGTCTATACAGCTCCCATATATCACACTGACCAGTCTATACAGCTCCCATATATCACACTGACCGGTCTATACAGCTCTCATATATCACACTGACCGGTCTATACAGCTCCCATATATCACACTGACCGGTCTATACAGTTACCATATATCACACTGACCAGTCTATACAGTTCCCATATATCACACTGACCAGTCTATACAGCTCCCATATATCACACTGACCGGTCTATACAGCTCCCATATATCACACTGACCGGTCTATACAGCTCCCATATATCACACTGACCAGTCTATACAGTTCCCATATATCACACTGACCAGTCTATACAGTTACCATATATCACACTGACCAGTCTATACAGTTACCATATATCACACTGACCAGTCTATACAGCTCCCACATATCACACTGACCAGTCTATACAGCTCCCATATATCACACTGACCAGTCTATACAGCTCCCATATATCACACTGACCAGTCTATACAGCTCCCATATATCACACTGACCAGTCTATACAGCTCCCATATATCACACTGACCGGTCTATACAGCTCCCATATATCACACTGACCGGTCTATACAGTTACCATATATCACACTGACCAGTCTATACAGTTACCATATATCACACTGACCAGTCTATACAGCTCCCATATATCACACTGACCGGTCTATACAGCTCCCATATATCACACTGACCGGTCTATACAGCTCCCATATATCACACTGACCAGTCTATACAGCTCCCATATATCACACTGACCGGTCTATACAGCTCCCATATATCACACTGACCGGTCTATACAGCTCCCATATATCACACTGACCAGTCTATACAGCTCCCATATATCACACTGACCAGTCTATACAGCTCCCATATATCACACTGACCGGTCTATACAGCTCCCATATATCACACTGACCAGTCTATACAGCTCCCATATATCACACTGACCGGTCTATACAGCTCCCATATATCACACTGACCGGTCTATACAGCTCCCATATATCACACTGACCGTTCTATACAGCTCCCATATATCACACTGACCAGTCTATACAGCTCCCATATATCACACTGACCGGTCTATACAGCTCCCATATATCACACTGACCAGTCTATACAGCTCCCATATATCACACTGACCGGTCTATACAGCTCCCATATATCACACTGACCGGTCTATACAGCTCCCATATATCACACTGACCAGTCTATACAGCTCCCATATATCACACTGACCAGTCTATACAGCTCCCATATATCACACTGACCAGTCTATACAGCTCCCATATATCACACTGACCGATCTATACAGCTCCCATATATCACACTGACCAGTCTATACAGCTCCCATATATCACACTGACCAGTCTATACAGCTCCCATATATCACACTGACCAGTCTATACAGCTCCCATATATCACACTGACCAGTCTATACAGCTCCCATATATCACACTGACCGGTCTATACAGCTCCCATATATCACACTGACCAGTCTATACAGCTCCCATATATCACACTGACCGGTCTATACAGCTCCCATATATCACACTGACCAGTCTATACAGCTCCCATATATCACACTGACCGGTCTATACAGCTCCCATATATCACACTGACCAGTCTATACAGCTCCCATATATCACACTGACCGGTCTATACATCTCCCATATATCACACTGACCGGTCTATACAGCTCCCATATATCACACTGACCGGTCTATACAGCTCCCATATATCACACTGACTGGTCTATACAGTTCCCATATATCACACTGACCGGTCTATACAGCTCCCATATATCACACTGACCGGTCTATACAGCTCCCATATATCACACTGACCAGTCTATACAGCTCCCATATATCACACTGACCGGTCTATACAGCTCTCATACATCACACTGAGCAATCCTGAGTGGCCCTTTTTATATTTGAAGCACCCTTATCAGGCCACTCCTCCATCGCCCCGAGGGAATTCTAGCCCAGCTAATTCACGTCCCCACATGGTCGCCCCTCTGAGAGGCTGCCACTCCCCCTTGCAGTAACCCCCCGCTCCGCACACACGCACAAACACGCCCCGCGGTCGATTGACCCCTACGTGCAGATGGGTTGCTTGCTGCAGTCCTGCCTACGTGTGGAACGGGCTGACCGCTGTTCGTGCTGACCGCTGCTCGTGCTGACCGCTAGCGCGCCCCTTGCTCCGCCTCCCGGCCCGGCCCCGGCTGCGACAGGGGCGTGTGCGCCCATTCCCCGTCTCCGGGCTCCGCCACGCACCGGGGGGGGCCTGGTTGTCACGGTGACCTATGAACCGCAGGTACGGCGAGTCATTGGGAAAGTTAATCGATTGTTATTGTTTATTGTGAGGGGGGATTGACTCCAAACGTCGGGAGGTTCTGCTTCAGTTGTACAGGGTGTTGGCGAAACCACATCTGGAGCGTTGTGGACGGTATCGCCCTCCTTATCCGAGGAAAGATGTCAATGTGCGGGAAGCGGTTCGGGGAAGGTTTCCCAGATTAACAGCGGGAATGGGCGGGTTGTCCGATGAGGAAAGGGTCGGAGAGGTCGGGGTTCGTACCCTCTGGAGTTTAGAAGGGTGAGAGGCGACTCGATCGAAAACCTTTCAGATCCTGAGGGGGGGGGGTCTTGACAGGGTGGGTGTGGAGAGGATGTTTCCTCTTGTTGGAGAATCGAGAACGAGGCGGGGGGGGGGGGGGGGGGGTGGGTCACTGTTTAAAAATAAGAGGGCGGCCCGTTTAAAACGGAGACGGGGAGAAACGTTTTCTCCCAGAGGGCGGCGAGTCTCCGGGACTCTCTTCCCTCGAGAGGTTGAGGAAGCGGAATCTTTGACTATTTTTAAGGTTGAGGTGGAGAGATTCTCGATTCACGAGGGGGGAGAGGTGAAAGGTTATCGGAGGGGTCGGCGGGAATGTGAGGCCGCGATCGTATTGAATCGCGGGGCGGGCCCGAGGGGCCGCATGGCTCCCGAGCTGGGCGTGAGCCTGGGGCCGCAGGGGAACACTCTGCGTTTTTGTGCACAATGGTCAAGGGTAATCTCATTCACACGTGGCCAACTTGTAGTTACAGCCCCTCACCACAGGCGGCGCAACAGCTCCACCTTGAGGCTGGTCCTGGTACAGCACGGAGAGAGGCCTACACTTGCGTAGCGCCTCTCGTGTACCAAGACGCCCCGTGGCCAGACGCCTGTGGATGCCCGAGTGGGCGTCAGCGGTCCACGGGAAGCGGAGCCGCCGTGAGGCAGACTGGGATGACGAGGGTTCTCAGTTGCGTCAAAGTGGTCACCCGCCCATCCCCCGGTTCCTGTCGCGAATTCTCAGACAACGGTGGCCGTGATGGGTGGCGATCCCGCGCCGCGTGGCCTTGGATCACCCGAGCAATCGGGAACCTGGCCGCACAAGCGGCCGAAATGGGCGCGGCCGGTATGGTGGCCAGACGAGGAATCCGGAGGCCGAGCCTTGCGTGTCACAGCCCCAATCGGGTTGCGAAATTTGAATTCAATAGAAATCCGGCATTGACGTCCCAGACGGCGGCCTTCGCCGATTGTCGCGGGGAAAAAGAAACAACCCCTTCTGGATTCACCGGCTCCCCCTTGAGGGCAGGAATTCTGGGCCGGAATTCTCTGACCATCGGGATTCTCCGTACCGCCGTCAGCGCATCCCCTGCCCGCTTGGTTCCCGGGGGGGTGGGGTGGCTCCTATGGGAGATCCCACCGGCAAAGCGGCGGGAGGGGAGATTCCGGGTCCTCAGTCCGGCCGACACGCAGCACAACCTTAGCGTGGGTCTGTGCATCAGGGGGCTCTTTCGGAGGGGTGGTGCAGACGCGATGGGCCGAATGGCCTCCTCCTGCGAACTAGGGATTCCGTGGAACCAACTAGCGGGGACGCGCTATTTTCAACCCAAGCGCGGTGCAACGAGGCGGGGATAATTAGCAAGCAGTGGAAGATCCACTGGGAAAGAGTGATCATAATCACGCCGTCCTGACTTGGAAATATATATATCGGGTCGCTTCTTCACTGTGGCTTTGTCACAATCCTGGAGGCCTCCCATCTCCGCCATCAGCACTGTGCCCATTCCTACAGGAGGGGCTGAGATGTTAGGGGTGTTTGTAGGGATGGGGGAGGTTACAGAGATAGGGAGGGGGGGGGTGAGATTTTAGGGGTGTTTGAAGGGATGGGGGAGGTTACAGAGATAGGGAGGGGGGTGATCATGTCATGGGTCGTCAGTCTCTTGTGAAAAAATGGTCAGAGAATCGATCCTCTCGGGGCCCAATGTGAGCTGGGAAGGGGTGGGGTGGTTGGGGGGGGGGGGGGTGCATATCAAAGAACAAAGAAAAGTACAGCACAGGAACAGGCCCTTCAGCCCTCCAAGCCTGCGCCGACCATGCTGCCCGTCTAAACTAAAATCTTCTACACTTTCTGGGTCCGTATCTCTCTATTCCCATCCTATTCATGTATTCGTCAAGATGCCCCTTAAACGTCACTATCGTCCCTGCTTCCCCCACCTCCTCCGGCAGCGAGTTCCAGGCACCCACTACCCTCTGTGTAAAAAACTTGCCTCGTACATCTCCTCTAAACCTTGTCCCTCGCCCCTTAAACCTTTGCCCCCTAGTAATTGGCCCCTCTACCCTGGGAAAAAGCTTCTGACGATCCACTCTGTCTATGCCCCTCATACTTTTTAGACCTCTATCAGGTCGCCCCTGAACCTCCGTCGTTCCATTGAGAACAAACCGAGTTTATTCAACCGCTCCTCATAGCTAATGCCCTCCGTACCAGGCAACATCCTGGTAAATCTCTTCTGCACCCTCTCTAAAGCCTCCACATCCTTCTGGTAGTGTGGCGACCAGAATTGAACACTATACTCCAAGTGTGGCCTAACTAAGGTTCTATGCAGCTGCAACATGACTTGCCAATTCTTATACTCAATGCCCCGGCCAATGAAGGCAAGCATGCCATATGCCTTCTTGACTACCTTCTCCACCTGTGTTGCCCCTTTCAGTGACCTGTGGACCTGTACACCTAGATCCCTCTGACTGTCAATACTCTTGAGGGTTCTACCATTCACTGTATATTCCCTACCTGCATTAGACCTTCCAAAATGCATTGCCTCACATTTGTCCGGATTAAACTCCATCTGCCATCTCTCCACCCAAGTCTCCAAACGATCTAAATCCTGCTGTATCCTCTGACAGTCCTCATCGCTATCCGCAATTCCACCTACCTTTGTGTTGTCCGCAAACTTATGAATCAGACCAGTTACATTTTCCTCCAAATCATTTATATATACTACGAACAGCAAAGGTCCCAGCACTGATCCCTGCGGAACATCACTAGTCACAGCCCTCCAATCAGAAAAGCTCCCTTCCATTGCTACTCTCTGCCTTCTATGACCGAGCCAGTTCTGTATCCCACCTTGCCAGCTCACCCCTGATCCCGTGTGACTTCACCTTTTGTACCAGTCTGCCATGAGGGACCTTGTCAAAGGCCTTACTGAAGTCCATATAGACAACATCCACTGCTCTACCTGCATCAATCATCTTTGTGACCTCTTCGAAAAACTCTACCAAGTTAGTGAGACACGACCTCCCCTTCACAAAACCGTGCTGCCTCTCGCTGATACCTCTCGCTGATCCTCCTCCTGGAGATGGAGATGACCAATGAGAGAGGACATGTGGAAGTTGCGTGCATTTTTGGTGTCCTTATCTGAGCAAGGATGTTCTTGCTATGGAGGGAGAGCAGCGAAGGTTTACCAGGCTGATTCCTGGGATGGCGGGGCGGTCATATGAGGCGAGATTGAGTCGGTTCGGAATATATTCATTGGAGTTTAGAAGAGTGAGAGGGGATCTCATAGAAACGTACAAAATTCTAACAGGATTAGACAGGGTAGATTCAGAAAGAATGTTCCCGATGGTAGGGGGGTGTCCAGAACTAGGGGTCATAGTTTGAGGGTCAGGGGTTAACCTTTTAGGACTGAGGTGAGCAGAAATTTCTTCACCCAGAGAGAGGGGTGACTCTGTGGAATTCGCCACCACAGGAAGTAGCGGAGGCCAAAACGGTGCGTAATTTCGAGAAGGAATTTGATACAGCTCTTGAGGCTAAAGGGATCGAGGCATATGGGGGAAAGGCGAGATCGGGGAACCTGATGATCAGCCATGATCGCAGTGAGTGGCGGAATGGGCTTGACGGGCCGAATGGCCTCCTCCTGCCTCTGTTTTCTACGTTTCTATGACTGGCTTGTGCCCGATAACAAAACAGTTACCAGCCAATTGATTGCTTTTCTTTCAGGACAATGTAATAAATTGTTACTCAGCATGTAATAAAATGATTTCTTTCCGTGAAAAATATCTGGGCTTCACCGTAGACTTCACTGATTTCATCATGATACGCAAACATGCAACCAATGAACACTCAGAATAGGACACAACCAATGGGCAGTCAGGACACTCCGAGGTGGCATCGCCACCAGGGGGCAGGGCGTAAACACTATCAAAGGGATGAGGCACTCACACCCTGCCTCTTTCCACAGACAGACATCGAGAGAGTTAGACTGGGTTGATCAGCAGCATCACACCCCAGCGCAAGGCTTAGAGCAGGCTGGCACAGTTAGACTGAGTTACTACAGTTAGATTAGCAGAGAGTCGAACTCATTTGAGAACTGTGCTAATAGCTCAATAAACACGTGGAACTCGTTTCCGAGTCTGGAGCATCCTTTAGTTAAGACTCCATCAAGTGGCAGCCCGTGTTGTCCGAAAGAACCGAACACAACAGATTTCTCCCTCAAAGTTACCTCTGCTAAGCTCCCCACACTCTTCAGTGATGGTCCTCCTCGAGCGCCTTATCTAACTCCTCCCTAAATGCTGCGACTGACTCGATTTTAAGTGGCCTCTTCTGGTAATGCGCTCCATCTTGCAATAATCCTCCCTGTGCAAACATTGCTTGTATCTTTTCCCTTAGCGCTCCCGACTCTAATCCCCAGTTAATGTCTCCAGGTGCCCGATTCAGTGACTGCCGGAGATAATCCCCCCCCCCCCCCCCCCCCCCTCCGCGATTATCTCCTCCAAGCTCCCACCTGAGAGCGGTCCTTTGGGAAGTCCTCCACTCTGTGTGTGTGCAGGCTATGCTGACACACGCATTTGTGTGCGCGAAGCATGCGTCTCTGTGTCTGTGCATTTGCATGCAAGTGTGTGTCTGGGTGTACGTGCATGTGGTTGAGCATGTGTTTGCCTATGAGCGCCAGCACGTGCCTGTGTTTAACTGCACGCGCATTCGCGTTCGAGTGCAAGAGCAGATGCATACTTCTTCGTGCATATGTGCCTGTGTATGCGTGGCTGTGTCTGGGAGCGCGTGTCCGTGCGTTTGAGCAAGCGCGTGTTTGTGTACTCGCATATGTGTGTTTTTATGTGCATGCCTCTGTGTGTTGGTTTCAGCATGCATTCATGTGTAAGATTGCGTGTTTATGAGTATGTATGTCTGCAAGCATGTGTGCATATGTGTGTGTCTGCATGCATATGCATGTTTGCGTGTGCATGCCCACGTGCATGCAGATTTTTGTGCATGCTGCATGCATGTGTATGCATGCATATTTGTGCAAGCAGGCATGTGCGTACTCATGTTTGTATGTGCATGCATGTGTGTGTTTGCATGCATTCACCCGAATGCATGCATTTTTGTGCATGCAGGCATGGGTGTGTGCATGCATGTGTGCGCGCATGTTTGTGTGTGTGTCTGTGCATGCATGTGTGTGCTCGTGTTTGTGTTTCATGCATACGTGTGCATGTATGTGTGCACGCACATGCGTGTGTATGCACGTTTGCACACACGTGTGCATGTTGGTTTAGACGTGCGCATGTCTGTGTGTGTGCATGCATGTTTGCCTGCAAAGGAGTGCTGGCATGCGCACGTTTAGAGGCAGGCTGGGATCTTCCTGTGCTGTATGGCCCTGGGAGAAGGCGAGATCAAACCGTCACAAGAGGATATCAAACATTAATGCGACGTGGGTGAAAAGATTTTCTTTTAAATCTAACACCTGTTCTATAAAATAAAATCCCTCTTTTATTGAAGAGAAAATCCAATCTGTGTTTTTTTTTAAACAATCAATTTTTTGCTGAGATGCTGCAACAGGACCTGAGATACTCGCTGAGAGAAGGTTCTAGAAACTCAGCTTCCTTCTGTCTCCTCAACCGTGTTTATTCCCTTTGTCCTTGGACACACGCTCACCCCCTCCCTATCTCTGTAACCTCCTCCAGCCCCTACAACCCTCCCTATCTCTGTAACTTCCTCCAGCCCCCTACACCCCTCCCTATCTCTGTAACCTCCTCCAGCCCCTACAACCCTCCCTATCTCTGTAACCTCCTCCAGCCCCTAAAACCCTCCCTATCTCTGTAACCTCCTCCACCCCCTACAACCCTCCCTATCTCTGTAACCTCCTCCAGCCCCTACAACCCTCCCTATCTCTGTAACCTCCTCCACCCCCTACAACCCTCCCTATCTCTGTAACCTCCTCCACCCCCGACACACCCTCCCTATCTCTGTAACCACCTCCAACCCTCCCTATCTCTGTAACCTCCTCCAGCCCCTACATCCCTCCCTATCTCTGTAACCTCCTCCAGCCCCTTACACCCCTCCCTATCTCGGTAACCTCCTCCAGCTCCTACAATCCTCCCTATATCTGTAACCTCTTCCATCCCTTACACACCCTCCCTATCTCTGTAACCTCCTCCAGTCCCTACATCCCTCCCTATCTCTGTAACCTCCTCCAGCCCCTTACACCCCTCCCTATCTCTGTAACCTCCTCCAGCTCCTACAATCCTCCCTATATCTGTAACCTCCTCCAGCCCCTACACCCCTCCCTATCTCTGTATCCTCCTCCACCCCTACACCCCTCCCTATCTCTGTAACCTCCTCCAGCCCCTACACCCCTCCCTATCTCTGTATCCTCCTCCACCCC
Source organism: Scyliorhinus canicula (assembly GCF_902713615.1). Lineage (NCBI taxonomy): Eukaryota > Metazoa > Chordata > Chondrichthyes > Carcharhiniformes > Scyliorhinidae > Scyliorhinus > Scyliorhinus canicula. The sequence goes on along the minus strand of NC_052176.1, from coordinate 5,493,124 downwards.
TACACCCCTCCCTATCTCTGTAGCCTCCTCCAGCCCCTACACCCCTCCCTATCTCTGTAACCTCCTCCAGTCCCTACAACCCTCCCTATCTCTGTAACCTCCTCCAACCCCTACAATCCTCCATATCTCTGTAACCTCCTCCAGCCCACTACAACCCATGGGGACAGAGTTTAAGGATGGTGTGTGAGGGGGGAGTGTGAGGGGGTGAGGGGGGTGTGAGGGGGGGAGTGTGAGGGGGTGAGGGGGGTGTGAAGGGGAGAGTGTGGGGGGGAGTGTGTGGTGAGGGGGTGTGTGAGGGGGCGAGTGTGAGGGGGGAGTGTGGGAGGAGTGTGGGGAGGAGTGTGAGGGGCGAGTGTGAGGGGGAGTGTGGGGGGTGAGGGGGGTGTGAAGGGGAGAGTGTGGGGGGGAGTGTGGGGTGAGGGGGTGTGTGAGGGGGCGAGTGTGAGGGGGGAGTGTGGGAGGAATGTGGGGAGGAGTGTGAGGGGCGAGTGTGAGGGGGAGTGTGAGGGGGTGAGGGGGGTGTGAGGGGGGAGTGTGAGGGGGTGAGGGGGGTGTGAAGGGGAGAGTGTGGGGAGTGTGAGGTGGTGAGGGGCGAGTGTGAGGGGTGTGTGAGGGGGGAGTGTGAGAGGGGTGAGGGGGGTGTGAGGGGGGAGTGTGAGGGGGTGAGGGTGTGTGAAGGGGAGAGTGTGGGGGGTAGTGTGAGGGGAGTGTGGGGAGTGTGAGGTGGTGAGGGGGGAGCGTGAGGGGGGAGTGTGAGAGGGGAGTGTGAGGGGGTGAGGGGGAGTGTGAGGGGCGAGTGTGAGGGGGGAGTGTGAGGGGGTGTGTGAGGGGGGAGTGTGAGGGGGAGTGTGAGAGGGGAGTGTGAGGGGGTGAGGAGGGGGTGAGGGGCGAGTGTGAGGGTGGGAGTGTGAGGGGGGAGAGTGAGGGGGGTATGAGGGGGAGTGCAAGGGGGGGGAGTGTGAGGGGGTGAGGGGGAGTGTGGGGGGGAGTGTGAGGGGGGTATGAGGGGGAGTGCAAGGGGGGGAGTGTGAGGGGGGAGTGTGAGGGGGGAATGTGAGGGGGAGTGCGAGGGGGGAGTGTGAGGGGGTGAGGGGGGAGTGTGAGGGGGTGTGTGAGGGGGGAGTGTGAGGGGTGAGGGGGGAGTGTGAGGGGGTATGAGGGGGTGTGTGAGGGGGGAGTGTGAGGGGGTGTGTGAGGGGGGAGTGTGAGGGGGGTATGAGAGGGTGTGTGAGGGGGGAGTGTGAAGGGGAGTGTGAGGGGGGAGTGTGAGGGGGTGAGGGGAGTGTGAGGTGGGTGAGGGGAGGAGTGTGAGGGAGAGTGTGAAGGGGAGTGTGAGGGTGTGTGTGAGGGGGGAGTGTGAGGGGGGAGTGTGAGGGGGGTGAGGGGGGAGTGTGAGGGGGGTGAGGGGGGAGTGTGAGGGGGGTATGAGGGGGAGTGTGAGGGGGGAGTGTGAGGGGGGAGTGTGAGGGGGGGTTGAGGGGTAGGGGGTCACTGTCGTACCTGTGATCACTCGGTGAGGAACTTGGAGTCCCTCGTTCAACGCCCCCCCCCCCCCACCAAACCCGACGACTGGAACCCACTCCAGACCCAGGATTGACCCCCTCCGGACCTCCAACCCCGGGATTGATCCCCTCCCAACGGGAATGGCTGGAATGGAGAAACCGTGTGATTGAACCCCCCCCCGGAACACATTGAGGCAGAGCTGGCATGTCTGGAAGAGCCAGTGGGGGCGAGGGGAGATTCTCAGGGTCCTGGTGGAGGGGGGGTGGGGGGGGGGGGGGATGGGGGGGGTACCTCGGCCCATTGAGGGGGACTGTGAGGGGCCTGACTGGCGCTGTTGGGCTCCGGGAAAGTTAAAGAGACGCGGGAGGGCGGAGTGTTTGGGGGGGGGGGGGGGGGGCGATGTCCGTCTCGTGGCGCCCCTCTCCTGAGTCACATGTAGGCCAGACCGGGGTAAGGACGGCAGATTTCCCCCTTTCCCCGAAAGGGGGACGTTAGTGAACCAGACGGGGTTTTCTTTTATGACAAACGATGATCGTTGTCACGGTCGCCGTTACCGAGACCGAGCTTTATAATTCCAGATTTTCCAAATTTACTCTCCGCCGGTTGCGGGGGGTGAGATTCGAACCCGTGCCCCCCCCCCCCCCCCCCCCCCACCCGCCATTGTTTGATTTTTGTTCCTTGATTGATCGGCCGAGTCTTAACCATCGACATGTGTATCTCCATGGAAAGACAGAGGGTATAGCGAGAGAGAGAGAGAGAGAGACTATTCCCGATGGTTGGGGGTATCCAGGACCAGTGGGGGCAGAGTCTAAAAACGAGTCGCAGACCTTTCCGGGAGCGAGAGGTGGCAACGTACCCACACACACACACACACAGAGCAACTCTCTCCCGCAAACGGCAATCGATTCGCGATCGGTTCAGTTTAAATCCGAGATGGAGATGGAGAGATTACTGTTGTCCAAAGTGGAGGGGGGGGGCAGGGGTTAGGGCCGCTGCCTCGCGGCGCCAGGGACCCGGGTTCGATTCCTGCCTCGGGTGACTGTGCGGAGTCTGCACGTTCTCCCCCGTGTCTGCGTGGGTTTCCTCCGGGTGCTCCGGTTTCCTCCCACAGTCCAATATGTGCAGGTTAGGTGGATTGGCCGCGCTAAATTGCCCCTTAGTGTCCAAAGATGTGCAGGTTAGGTGGATTGGCCGTGCTAAATTGCCCTTTAGTGTCCAAAGATGTGCAGGTTAGGAGGATTGCCCGTGGTAAATTACTCCTTCGTGTACAAAGATGTGCAAGATAGGTGGATTGGCCGTGCTAAATTGCCCCTTAGTGTCCAAAGATGTGCAGGTTAGGTGGATTGCCCGTGCTAAATTACTCCTTCGTGTACAAAGATGTGCAAGATAGGTGGATTGGCCGTGCTAAATTGCCCTTTAGTGTCCAAAGATGTGCAGGTTAGGAGGATTGGCCATGCTAAATTGTCCCTTAGTGTCATAAGAACATAAGAACATAAGAACTAAGAGCAGGAGTAGGCCATCTGACCCCTCGAGCCTGCTCCGCCATTCAATTAGATCATGGCTGATCTTTTGTGGACTCAGCTCCACTTTCCAGCCCGAACACCATAACCCTTAATCCCTTTATTCTTCAAAAAACTATCTATCTTTACCTTAAAAACATGTAATGAAGGAGCCTCAACTGCTTCACTGGGCAAGGAATTCCATAGATTCACAACCCTTTGGGTGAAGAAGTTCCTCCTAAACTCAGTCCTAAATCTACTTCCCCTTATTTTGAGACTATGTCCCCTAGTTCTGCTGTCACCCGCCAGTGGAAACAACCTGCCCGCATCTATCCTATCTATTCCCTTCATAATTTTAAATGTTTCTATAAGATCCCCCCTCATCCTTCTAAATTCCAACGAGTACAGTCCCAGTCTACTCAACCTCTCCTCATAATCCAACCCCTTCAGCTCTGGGATTAACCTAGTGAATCTCCTCTGCACACCCTCCAGTGCCAGTACGTCCTTTCTCAAGTAAGGAGACCAAAACTGAACACAATACTCCAGGTGTAGCCGCACTAACACCTTATACAATTGCAACATAACCTCCCTAGTCTTAAACTCCATCCCTCTAGCAATGAAGGACAAAATTCCATTTGCCTTCTTAATCACCTGTTGCGCTTGTAAACCAACCTTCTGCGACTCATGCACTAGCACACCCAAGTCTCTCTGAACAGCGGCATGCTTTAATATTTTATCGTTTAAATAATAATCCCGTTTGCTGTTATTCCTACCAAAATGGATAACCTCACATTTGTCAACATTGTATTCCATCTGCCAGACCCGAGCCCATTCACTTAACCTATCCAAATCCCTCTGCAGACTTCCAGTATCCTCTGCACTTTTCGCTTTACCACTCATCTTAGTGTCATCTGCAAACTTGGACACATTGCCCTTGGTCCCCAACTCCAAATCATCTCTGTAAATTGTGAACAATTGTGGGCCCAACACGGATCCCTGAGGGACACCACTAGCTAAGATGTGTCCAAAGATGTGCAGATTAGGAGGATTGGCCGTGCGAAATTGCCCCTTAGAATCATAGAATCATCAAATTTACAGTGCAGAAGGAGGCCATTCGGCCCATCGAGGCTGCAACGGCCCTTACAAAGAGCACCCTACTGAAGCCACATATCTATCCTATCCCCAGAACCCAATAACCCCCACTTAACGTTTTTTGGACACTAAGGGGCAATTTAGCACGGCCAATCCACATAACCTACACATCTTTGGACTGTGGGAGGAAACCGGAGCACCCGGAGGAAACCCACGCAGTCACATAGAGCATAGAACAGTACAGCACAGAACAGGCCCTTTGGCCCTCGATGTTGTGCCGAGCAATTATCACCCTACTCAAACCCACGTATCCACCCTATACCCGTAACCCAACAACCCCCCCCTTAACCTTACTTTTTAGGACACTACGGGCAATTTAGCATGGCCAATCCACCTAACCCGCACATCTTTGGACTTTGGGAGGAAACCGGAGCACCCGGAGGAAACCCACGCACACATGGGGAGGACGTGCAGACTCCGCACAGACAGTGACCCAGCTGGGAATTGAATTAGTGTCCAAAGATGTGCGGGCTAGGTGGATTGACCGTGCTAAATTGCCCCTTAGAGTCCAAAGATGTGCAGGTTAGTTGGGTTGGCCGTGCTAAATTGCCCCTTAGTGTCCAAAGATGTGCAGGTTATGTGGATTGGCCGTGCTAAATTGTCCCTTAGTGTCCAAAGATATTCCAGCCCCTGCAACCAGAGGGAAGCCATATCCCTGTGTCCAGTCTGTCCTGCTTCGTCTGAATTTTAGACGTTTCATTCAGATCCCGTCTCATTCTTCTAAACTCCAGTGAAGACAATCCCGGTCGCCCCAATCTCTCCTCACACGACAATCCCATCATCCCAGGGATCAGTCTGATCAACCTCCGCTGCCCTCCCCCCGTGACAGGAATATCCTTTCTTGGATAAGGAGGCCGAAACGGCTGACAATACTCCGGGTGTGGTCTGCCCGAGGCCTTGTCCCGGAGCAGTGAGACATCCCAACTCCTGTACTCGCGTCCTCTCGCAATGGAGGCCACTTCAAATAGCACCTGTGGTGGTATGAGTGGGAGCACTGCCATTGGTGCAGAGCATTGGTTTCCTATTGGCTCGGGCTGGTCATGTGCCTCTCGTCTGATTGGCTGGGACTAGTCATGTGACTGCTCACCAATTGGTCGAGAGGCAAGTAGACCCCGCCTCCGAGGCGGGGTATAAGTACCCAGAGTTCCCGGCGGTCGGCCTTTCTCTGTAGCCGACCACCGGGCTAACAACTAGCTGATTAAACCCACAGTTTGGATCTTCATCGTGTCTCGCGTCCAATTGATGGGACATCAATACTCTCCCGTTCTGTCTCTACACCCCTGTCGACCGCATTGCGCCGGCCACAAAACGCTTCAATTCAGACGTCGGGCGGTAGAGTTTGGAGACGCACAGCCTGTAATTAAATTTGAATAGCTGTGTTTATTATTTCAGAATTGGCTGTTGCTGGCCAAATAAAAACAGAGGCCAGGTTTTCCCAGCGAGCTGACAGGATTCCTGGACGCGAGTGATTGACGCTTGGCAGCGGGCTAAATGGCTGATCATTACAGCTGTGTCAATTAGATTTTTTTGAACCTGGACTGGAACCTCTGATGTGCCCCCCCACGCTAATCACAGGGCGCGTGCCCGCTCACTGGTGAACTGGACTGGGGGCTGCCTTCGAGCTTTCTGTCGGGGACCAGCCCACGATTCGCGCCCTGTGGTGGTATGGATATGAGCACTGCCATTGGTGCAGAGCACTGGCTTCCCATTGGCTCTGGCTGGTCATGTGCCTCTCGTCCGATTGGTTGGGACTAGTCATGTGACTGCTCTCCAATTGGTCGAGAGGCAAGTAGGCCCCGCCTCTGAGGCGGGGTATAAGTACCCAGAGTTCCCGGCGGTCCGGTCATTCTCTGTAGTTGACCACCGGGCTAACAACTAGCTGATTAAAGCCACAGTTCGGATACTAATTGTGTCTTGAGTCGAATTGATGGTACATCGCGCCGCAAAGCCTTTAGTCTGGGCCCTCGAGCAACGCCACCACCCCCCCCCCCCCCCCTCCGCACCCGCACTGTAGGCCTCATCTCATCCACCCGCCCTGTACATAGTACACAGCGCTGGAATCAGGGCACGCTACCCTGTCCCTCTTTCTCTCCCCATCTCTCTCCACCTCCTCCCCCTCTCCATCTCTGTCTGTCCATCTTGCTCTCCATCGCTCCATCTCTCTTCACCTCTCTCTCACCATCACTCTCTCTCTCTCTGCCCCCTCATTCTCTCCATCTCTCTTTTTCTCTTTCTCTCTCCATCTTTCTCTCGCTCCATCTCTCTCTCTCCACCTCCCTCTCTCTCTCCATCTCTGTCTGTCCTCCCTCTCGCTCCCCATCTCTCCACCTCTCTCTCTCTCACTCTCTCCATCTCTTTCTCCATCACCCTATCTCTTCATCACCGTCTCCCCATCTCTCTCTCCACCATCTCTCTCCCCCATCTCTCTCTCAACCTCTCTTTCTCTCTCTCCATCTCTCTCCATCACACACTCTCTCCATGATTCCCTCCATCACTCTCTATGTCATTCCCTCCATCACTCTCTCTCTCCACCTCTGTCCGTCTCTCTGCACCTCTCTTTCTCGCTCTCCATTTCTCTCTCATTCACACTCTCTCTCCATCACTCTCTCCACCTCTCTCTCTCCACCTCTCTTTCATTCTCTCTCTATCCATCTCTCTCTCTCATCTCTATCTTTTGCTCCATCTCTCTCCACACCTCTCTTTCACTACCTCTCTCTCCATCACACTCTCATCTCTCTCTCCATCTCTCTCCCCATCTCTCTCTCTCATCTCTCCCCACCTCTCGTTCTCCCTCTCTATCTCTATCTCCCGTATTCCCGTAACAGCCTCCCCAAACAGGCGCCGGAATGTGGCGACTAGGGGCTTTTCACAGTAACTTCATTTGAAGCCTACTCGTGACAATAAGCGATTTTTCATTTTTCATTTTCATCTCTCCATCACACTCTCTCTCCATCTTTCTCTCCACCTCTCGTTCTCTCTCTCCATCACTCGTCATCTCTCCTCCTTTAAGATGCTCCTTAGATGCTAAATAAATGCAGGCTGTGCATTTAGAGCAGGCCATTCGGCCCGCCTGCTCCGGGCTGCTATCGCGCCTCCGCCCCACCCCTCCCGCTTCATCTCCACCCCCCCCTCCCCATCACCATGCCCGAGAGTGTGGAGGGGGCGGGTTCAATTGAGACGGTGGGGCACGGAGCGAAACGCTCATGGGGCGAGAGAGGGGGGGGGGGGGGGAACTAGTCCAGACACGATGGGCCGAGTGGCCTCCTCCGCGACTGTAACTATCCCACCGTTCTCCAGCCTGCCTGCATCCCCTCGGGTCCTCCTCCCCGGGACCGTTCTCGCCCACCTTCCCGGAAACCCCCTCATCGATCCATCGCCGTTTACAGCGCGGGAAGAGGCCATTCAGCCCGTCGGTCAATGAAAGATCTGGCCCCACCAATCCCTTAGCCCATTGGGAGGTGGAGGCTTCGCGAGCGAATACCTGAATTCTTCTGAAACATTGACCAGAGTTGCTGCTCCACGCCCCCCCCCCCCCCCCCCCCCCCGTTTTCAGGCTGCGAGTTCCAGACTCCCAGAATCCTCTGGGTGAACATGTCAACTCCCCCTCTCAGCCTCCCACCTTAAAACTAACACCCCCCCCCCTCAGTTATTGACCCCTTAGTAAGAGGAGGAGGGGGGGGCCTTCCCCACCCAGCCTATCTCTGTCCTTGTCCCTCATAACTTCACACACCTCCGTCGGGCCCCCTCTTGACCTTCCCCATGCCCAGCAAAACCGCCAATCTATCCCCCCCCCCATCTCAGCCCCCATCTCAGCCCCACGCTGCCTTCAAACGATATATGGACATGTGACTACCCCGCCCAACCGAATCCGGACAACCCCCTTCCCAGAGGAGGCGACGGGAGCCTGAGGGAGATCGGGGCCTACGGTGCCCCGCATGGAGAATGAGACAACTGTGGTGATCTGCATCACTGTAAATACACAAGGGGTGAATGTAAATACACTACAACTAAGTAAACACCAGAGGGAGCAGCAGAGACGTCATGACACACAGACATACAGCTAATCAACACTTAGAATAGGACACGGCCAACGAGCAGTCAAGACGTCCAGAGGTAACACTACCACAAGGGGGCAATACACAACCCATATATAAGGACAGGGCCCACATGCTCCGTCTCTTTCCACAGGCGACACTTAGAGAGAAGGGCAGGGGCAGATCAGAAGCATCACACCCACCACGTGGCTCAGAGCAGACTGGTTAGTTAGACTGAGTTACTGTAGCAAGATTAGCAGGAGAGTCAAACTCATAGAGAACTGTGCTAATGGTTCAATAAATCACATTGAACTTACTTCAAAGTCTGGAGGATCTTTTGGTCAAAGCTGCATCGAGTTGCAGCCTGTGTTATCCCAGAGTACATAACACACCAACGATTGCTGCCTGTTTGAGACAGCGGCCCGCAGCACGCAATGGACCACTGGCACGGGGCGGGCGAGCGATACGGTGGACTCCGTTGAGAATCTTGCTCTTGGAGGAAGTTTCCGTGGGAGAGACGCACGCACAAGCGGACAATTAAACTGCGAGAGCCTGCGGAAACGCAAGCCGGCGGATGGGGACCGGCGGCTGGAGGATTGATATCAAACCCAGCGGCTATTCCGTCTCCTCACCTCTGCTTCCCCCACGGAGAGCTGAGCGAGACTTTCGATTCACATCAGAGGGCCAGACATTCCCACGACCGATTCACCTTAACCCATTCTCATGGCCGATCCACCTTAACCCATTCTCATGGCCGGTCCACCTTAACCCATTCCCATGGCCTGTCTACCTTAACCCATTCTCATGGCCTGTCTACCTTAACCCATTCTCATGGCCGATCCACCTTAACCCATTCACATGGCCGGTCCACCTTAACCCATTCACATGGCCGGTCCACCTTAACCCATTCTCATGGCCGGTCCACCTTAACCCATTCACATGGCCGGTCCACCTTAACCCATTCTCATGGCCGGTCCACCTTAACCCATTCTCATGGCCGGTCCACCTTAACCCATTCACATGGCCGATCCACCTTAACCCATTCTCATGGCCGATCCACCTTAACCCATTCACATGGCCGGTCCACCTTAACCCATTCTCATGGCCGATCCATCTTAACCAATTCACATGGCCGATCCACCTTAACCCATTCTCATGGCCGATCCACCTTAACCCATTCTCATGGCCGGTCCACCTTAACCCATTCTCATGGCCGGTCCACCTTAACCCATTCTCATGGCCGGTCCACCTTAACCCATTCTCATGGCCTGTCTACCTTAACCCATTCTCATGGCCGGTCCACCGTAACCCATTCACATGGCCGGTCCACCTTAACCCATTCTCATGGCCGGTCCACCTTAACCCATTCTCATGGCCGGTCCACCTTAACCCATTCACATGGCCGGTCCACCTTAACCCATTCTCATGGCCGGTCCACCGTAACCCATTCAGAGCCTCAAAGCCGGCCCCCCCGACCGCAATCCGCAACTTCCTGGGCTCGGAGGAGAGGCAGTTTCAGGTCGCGCAAGCAATCATCCGCAAAGTGGCAAACGCGTGGGAGATTGTGGGCAGCGCGGATTGCACTGTGGCTTCACAGCGCCGGGGCCCCAGGTTCGATTCCCCGCTGGGTCGCTGTC
>NC_052176.1:5440760-5482799 GCF_902713615.1 Scyliorhinus canicula | reverse complement strand
CTCCTCTCCCCTCCCCCACACCCTCCTCCAATCCCCTCTCACCCCTCACCCCCTCCTCTCCCCTCCCCCAATCTCCACTCCCCCCACACCCCCCTCCCTTCTCCAATCTCCACTCCCCCCTCACCCTCCTCCCTACGCCAATCTCCACACCCCCCCTCCTCTCCCCTCACATCTCCACTCCCCCCTCACCCCTCCTCCCCTCCCCCAATCTCCACTCCCCCCTCACCCCCTCCTCTCCTCTTACATCCCCACTCACCCCTCACCCCCTCCTCTCCCCCTCACATCTCCACTCCCCCCTCACCCACTCCCTCCTCCAATCTCCACTCCCCCCTCAGCCCCTCCTCTCCCCTCACAACTCCACTCCCCCACACCCCCCTCCATCCTCCAATCTCCACTCCCCCCTCCTCTCCCTCTCACATCCCCACTCCCCCTCACCCCCTCCTCTCCCCCTCAGCCTACTCCTCTTCCTCTCAACCAAACTCTTCACCTCACTTTCTCCACTAACCAGTGTGTGTGTGAGTGAGCAAGTGTGTGTGAGTGCGCAAGTGTGAGTGTGTGCGTGTGTGTCAGTGTGTGTGTGTGTGACTGAGTGTGTGTGAGTGAGTGTGTGTGAGTATGTGTGTGAGTGAGCAAGTGTTTGTGTGAGTGTGTGTGAGTGAGTGTGTATGAGTGAGTGTGTATGAGTGAGTGTGTGTGAATGAGTGTGTGTGTGAGTGTGTGTGTGTGAGTGAGTGTGTGTGTGTGAGAGAGTATGCGTGTGTGTGTGTGTATGTGAGAGTGAGTGTGTGTGAGAGAGAGTGTGTGTGAGAGAGAGTGTGTGTGAGTATGAGTGTGTGGGTGTGTGTGTGAGTGAGCAAGTGTGTGTGTGAGTGTGTGTGTGAGAGTGAGCAAGTGTGTGTGAGAGTGAGCAAGTGTGTGTGTGAGTGAGCAAGTGTGTGTGTGTGAGTGAGCAAGTGTGTGTGTGTGAGTGTGTGTGTGAGAGTGAGCAAGTGTGTGTGAGAGTGAGCAAGTGTGAGAGTGTGTGTGAGCAAGTGTGTGTGTGCATATCCGTGTGTGTGTGTGTGTTTGTGAGTGTCTGTGTGAGTGTGTGTGAGTATGTGAGTGAGTGTGTGTGAGTGAGTCTGTGAGTGTGTGAATGAGTGTGTGAGTGTATGTGAATGTATGCATGTGTGTGAGTGTGACTGTGTGTATATGTGTGAAAGTGAGTGTGTGTGAAAGAGTGAGTGTGTGTGAGTGTGTGTGTGTGTGTCTGCGTGTATGAAAGTGTGTGTGTGAGAGAGTGAGTGTGTGTGGGTGAATGTGGGTGTGTGTGAGTGTGTGTGCGAGGGTGTGCGAGTGTGTCTGTGAGTGAGTATGTGTGTGTGGGTGTGTGTGAGTGTGTGTGTGTTTGTGTGTGAGTGAGTGTGTGTGTGTGTGTGTGAATGTGAGGGTGTGTGTATGTGTGAGTGTGAGCGAATTAGTGTGTGACTGAGTATGTGTCTGTGGGTGTGTGTGGGAGGGTGTGTGAGTGCATGTGTGTGAGAGAGTGTGAGAGTGAGTGTGTGTGTGGGAGTTCGTGTGTGTGTGAGTATCCATGTGTGAGAGTGAGTGTGTGTATGAGGGTGTGTGAGTGTGTGAGTGTGCGTGTGTGTGAGTTAGTGTGAACATGTGAGTATGTGTGTGAGTGTGTGTGAGTGTGTACAGGCGCCGCTCCGGCGACACGTCCTCGCAATCTAATCTGCCCGGCCCACCCACTTGGCAAACGATTCACAGAGAGTCAGACTGGGAGGCCATTTGGGCCCTGCTGTTCCCAAGCCCCCTCCCCCCCGGCCTGGAAGGCGTCCTCCCACCAGGCCCCTCTCGGCAGCCCCTCCCCCTCCTTCCCCATCCCCCAAAACCTCTCACCCACCGGAGGAGAGGTGAAATAAATAAATAAATCCAGGCAGTCAATCTTACGCTAACTGCGGCTCGGGGAGTGGTTGGGAGTTAATCGCGGTGCACAATTAACATTTGTAAGCGCCACTCGACAAGGCTGCTAATTGTGACAGGGTCGGCGGCCTATCCTGGATGGATGCCATTAGCCTGCGTCAGGAATGTAAACACTCCTCACACACGGAGCCAATCTAGCCGCCGCCATTAGAGTGATAAATGGCACGGACTGACCAGCCTCCCCCTCACACATCAGCAGAGACGGGCCTACTGCGCAGGCTGTAGACGGCGTGAACAAGTCGCCCCCGGCAACGAGAGAGGCCTTCCTCTGCCGAGGGGGTTCGGCCCTACTCGAGACGTTTAATCTTTCCCTGGGCGCAGGCCTGGTCGATGGGCGAGGCCCAGCCTTTGTCGACCATCCCTAATTGCCCCCTCGGTCCGGCTGTGTCTCGCTCAGGCCATTTCCGGTGGCTAACTCTGCAGCCTTAATGCACCGGGACCCCCGGGTTCGATTCCGACCATGGGTGACTGTCTGTGCGGAGTCTGCACTTTCTCCTCACCCCCCCGTGGCTGCGGTTTCTGGGTGCTCGGGTTTCCTCCCACTTGCCAAAGATGTGCAGGTTAGGTGGATTGGCCGTGCTAAATTGTCCCTTAGTGTCCAAAGATGTGCAGGTTAGGTGGATGGGCCATGCTAAATTGTCCCTTAGTGTCCAAAGATGTGCAGATTAGGTGGATGGGCCGTGCTAAATTGTCCCTTAGTGTCCAAAGATGTGCAGGTTAGGTGGATTGGCTGCGCTAAATTGCCCCTCAGTGTCCAAAAATGAGCCGGTTAGGGTGGATTGGCCGTGCTAAATTGCCCCTTAGTGTCCAAAGATGTACAGGTTAGGTGGAGTTACGAGGATAGGGCGAGGGAGTGACCCCAGGTCGGGTGTTCTGTCAGAGCGCCATGCAGAGCCGATGGGCCGAATGGCCTCCTTCTGCACTGTCGGGATTCCATGTAGGCCAGACCGTGGGTAAGGACGGCAGGTTGCCCCCTGTCCCCTAAAGGGGGACGTTAGTGAACCAGATGGCGTTTTTTTTTTTACGACAATCGATGATCGTTGTCACGGTCGCCGTTACCGAGACTAACCCGGGGGCGGGGCGGGGGAGGGGGGGGCTCTCCGGAGTACCGGGGGGGGGGGGGGGGGGGGCAGGGGGGGCGCGGTCGTGTGATTTCTTCGCTCCTCACGCAAGAGAGGGCACCGCGGGCTGGTGGCAGCTGACAGGCCTGCCACACGGCTGGTAGTTCGATGCCGGCAACTGTGCCGAGCTCTCTGAGTGCACCTCGCAGTCTGCAAACCTCCTGACTCTGGCTAGGTGGGCCGGCGCGGAATAACAAGCCTCGAGCCTCTGGCCTCGAGTCAATGAAGTGGTCAGTGAAAGGGACTGATTAACACGGCCAATGGCTGCTGGCACCAATCGCAGACGGAGACACGTTGAGTGATGGACCCGGCTAAAATGGCTGCCACACTGGACTCGGCAATCACTGGCCGACACCAAGGAGCTAACAGACTCTGTAAATCCCACCCTGTGAGGCGCAAAGAGGGGACATTTTCTGCGGCCTTTGGCCTCGGGGCCCTCTCGCATTGTTGTCCAGTGAACTCTGATCTCCTGGCCCACGTTCTCCACCTCCCCCCACCCCCGGCACACTCGCAGTTTTCAAATACCGGCACTCTTCAATCAAACTCGGCCTTTTCCTCCGGAGCCTCAAATGTGCCCGGTTCCCATCCTGCACAAGCTGCCATTGTGGGACAGAGAGAGACACACCTAAAATGGCCGCCGTTGTGGGACAGAGAGACACTGCAAATGGCTGCCATTGTGAGACAGAGAGACACACTGCAAATGGCCTCCATTGTGAGACAGAGAGAGAGACACACCTAAAATGGGCGCCGCTGTGAGACAGAGACATACCGCAAATGGCCACCATTGTGAGACAGAGAGACACACTGCAAATGGCCGCCATTGAGAGAGACACACCTAAAATGGGCGCCATTGTGAGACAGAGACACACCGCAAATGGCCGCCATTGTGGAACAATGAGAGACACACTGCAAATGGCCGCCATTGTGGGACAGAGAGAGACACACTGCAAATGGCCGCCATTGTGGGACAGAGAGACACACTGCAAATGGCCGCCATTGTGGGACAGAGAGACACACTGCCAATGGCCGCCATTGTGGGACAGAGAGACACACTGCAAATGGCCGCCATTGTGGGACAGCGAGTCACATTGCAAATGGCCGCCATTGTGGGACAGAGACTCACCACAAATGGCCGCCCTTGTGGGACAGCGAGACACATTGCAAATGGCCGCCATTGTGGGACAGCGAGACACATTGCAAATGGCCACCATTGTGAGACAGCGAGATACACATCACAAATGGCCGCCATTATGGGACAGGGAGGGAGACGCACCGCTGTTCCTGCGTGTTCCTATCTCTTTACCAACCTGTGATTTTCCACCCAATAGGATAAGTGAACCCTCCCAGGCGGTATGTTGTCCAGTGGAGATCTGTTGTATACTGAAGAGCCTGGATTCGACACGTGTATAGAACATGGTGGCAGCGGGATTCTGATTAGCCAAGCCCTGTGCAAACAGAAGGAAAGAGCTGGGGCGGGATTCTCCCCTCGCTGACACCAAAATCCCGTTTGGCGATCGGCCGGCGAATCAACATCCGCGCCGGAATCGGGGGGCGACGCCGCTTTCGCGATGCTCTGCCCCTCCGAGAGTACGCCGCATGCCAAATCGACGGCCTTCAGGGCGTTGCCTGGGGCCCTCTCCCCCCCCCGGACCTCCTCCCCCGACCGCCGACGTTCGCGACGGCGTGGGTCTCTCACGGTATTATCCATCGGGAACCCGGCGTGGCGGCTGCGGACTCAGTCCACAGATGGAGGGGGGGGGGCAGGCCGGGTCGGCGAGCAGCCGGCACCATGTGGCGCGGCCGCCGTCGTGCGCACGCGCGGACCCGGCAACTCTCCGGGCCGTATCGGCAGCTGCAGCCGGGTGCTCTACGCTGCTCGGCTGACGGCCCCCAGCCAAGCGGAGGATCGGTGAGCGTTTTGCGCCGCATGTTCGGCCGCAAGAGGCCACCGTTCTCACGCCGGCGTGGTGACATAGCCGGAGAATCGGCGGATCCAGCCCCTGGATTTTACGCAGGGGCCTCAGGGCGTCCGGAAACTTGCAGCCAATCAGAGTATTGCGTGGGCTCTTTGAGGGAGCTGCCCACCATCGATCAACACCACCCCCCCCCCCCCCGCACCACCACCTCACCTGCTCTTTCCCCCTCGTATCCCTGCAGACTTCCCTCCTTCCAGTAAGCCTCCGATTCCCCCCTTTTGAAAGTTCCTATTGGATCTGCTTCCGCCGCCCTTTTAGGCAACGCCTCCCAGATCACAACAACTCGCTGCATTTAAATTCTCCCCCTCCCCCTGCCGCACCCTCCGGGCGAGGCCTTGGCATCCTCCCTCGAACGCGGGGTGGGGGGGGGGGCCCGGAATAGAACGCGATCCTCCAACCGAAGCCTGAGGCCTGACCGGCGTTTCGTAAAAGGTTGGCGACAACCCCGCCCCCTCCCCCACTTGCTTTCGCGAGCCGTGACTCTCTAAACAAGGTCAAGGAAGCCGAACTCTTCCAAACCAGCCTCTACAACTTGCCCTGCCACCTTCGGAGGCCTTGCGCATCTTCAGGCCCAACGGACGTGCGTCGGCACTATCCGGAAAGCGGGGGCGGGGGGGGGGGGAATTGGGAAAACACAGCAATGCCAACACCCCTCCAGGGGGGCGCCCGGGGAGCCTCCAGGGAATCGAACGTTAATCACTTCGGATACCGTGGCTAGATCCAGGGGAAATAATTTAAAGATCGAGTCTGGGGGGCGAGAAAATAAGCCATCTATTTTTCTTTTTAAATATGAAAGCGGAAAGTTCCGGGGGGGAATTACTGCTGATCGGGAGGAAGGGGTTTGGAGCCGGGGCGGACCCAAGTTATCTGGCGAATCCGTTCTGTTTTTTCCCCCGAGGTTTGGGGTGGGGGGGGGGGGGGGGGTGAGCTGGGTTCGGTTTGGGGGGGGGGGGGAGCGACCGATCGGTGCATCGACGTGTCTGAGACGCTTTCAGGGGCAGGCGCGCAGCAGAAGCGATAGATTTTTCAGGTGATTGTTCATATTGATGTTCTTCCTTATAATCAGTCATGACCAAATCGTGGCTCGAAAGATTTAAACCCTGTTAGCGGTGCCGAGGATGTGTGTGGAATCTATTCATGAATGCTGGCACATCACTCTCCTGGCCGTTGCCAAGTGGAGGCTACGCTTCATCTTTAATTCATGAAGCAGCTGGCGGAGATGTCGGCCTCCTTTCCTCACACTCAGTTAGTTCCCGGCGCCGCCGCGATTGATATCTCCTGACACCGAGAATCAGGGCTCAGATAGAGCTGACTGAAAGTTCTCAGGGTGGGTGGCCTGCCCGGGGGAAGGCAGCGGCCCAGGGTTATCGCCTCACACGGGCCCATGGCTCCTTCCTTCAGAAAAGAGCAGGCCGAGAGTTGACCCGATCGAGGCTTCCGAGTGAATTTAAAATGGCCTCCCGCTGGTCGAGGAACCGCCGTGAGGAATGAACCAGGGAACGGCTGCCCCCCCCCCCCCCCCCGCCCCCACCGCCCGAAGCTCTGGCTCCATGGAAAAAGCCGCACTGGGGGTGGACATGGTCCGTCTGCCTGCAAGGGACGCTGGGTGTGAACGTATATGCGTCTATGTTCGTGTGAGAGCGAAACGCAACGCCCGGACGATAATCTTAAGTCAGGTGGTCCGTGTGATTCTGATCGCGCTCAGGATTGCTTAGCGAGTGCTGCCCGGTCGCGGAAGCTCGTCTCAGGAAGAACACCGAGCTTTGCAAGCACGGGCTGGTTGGGTACTCGTGCGTTGCCCGTTGCAAACGGCCCTGCCGCAGTCTCCGTGGTGACACCACTACTAATCAGAGTCCACTTGCCAACTAATCAGAATCGGTATGCCAGCTCTCAGAAGAGGAGTTTGTCAGATTTGTCATGGGGGCAGCGGGTTTGGGGGAGGGAGAGGGAAGGAGGCGGGTGTGGAAGTGGGGGGGAATGATCAGGCAGTGATGTGTTTTCTGGCTTTGAGATCCCTGTGAGAGTGAGCGCCACCTTTTCAATCTTTTTAATTTAAAGAGCAGGAGATTTAACTGCCTCAACAGCTTTATTTAAAAGAGCAGGAGACTAGAATACCTCAACAGCTTTACTTTCAAGAGCAGGGGATTTAAATGCCTTAACAGCATGATGGTCCAAAGCGTGACAGCCCCAATAATTTTATCCACTTGTTACGCACATCCAGGTCTACCTTTAACAATCCCAAAGGGCCCTCAACCTCTTCCAAAGGGACATATCTGTACCCTACATTCCCACAGAGTTCTAAAGCCCATGGATCGCAATTCGGAAACCGGGGTGATGGAATACGCACTTATATATGCGCAACTGCGTCAACCAGCTGCGGATGTGCAAACTACAACCCGCCCTAAAATCACCCCGAAACTCCTCAACGTCACCCCACCCTCCCCCCACCCATCCGGCCCGAATACTGGGTGTCAGGATTGGGTGCGGGGGGGGGGGGGGGGAGTCACATTGGGGCACGACTCCAGGAGCTCCCTCGACACACTGTCCCCATCAAACACTCCCAGGACAGGTACAGCACGGGGGTAGATACAGAGTAAAGCTCCCTCTACACTGTCCCCATCAAACACTCCCAGGACAGGTACAGCACGGGGTTAGATACAGAGTAAAGCTCCCTCTACACTGTCCCCATCAAACACTCCCAGGACAGGGACAGCACGGGGTTAGATACAGAGTAAAGCTCCCTCTACACTGTCCCCATCAAACACTCCCAGGACAGGTACAGCACGGGGTTAGATACAGAGTAAAGCTCCATCTACACTGTCCCCATCAAACACTCCCAGGACAGGTACAGCACGGGGTTAGATACAGAGTAAAGCTCCCTCTACACTGTCCCCATCAAACACTCCCAGGGCAGGTACAGCACGGGGTTAGATACAGAGTAAAGCTCCCTCTACACTGTCCCCATCAAACACTCCCAGGACAGGCACAGCACGGGGTTAGATACAGAGTAAAACTCCCTCTGCACTGTCCTATCAAACACTCCCAGGACAGGGACAGCACGGGGTTAGATACAGAGTAAAGCTCCCTCTACACTGTCCCCATCAAACACTCCCAGGACAGGTACAGCACGGGGTTAGATACAGAGTAAAGCTCCCTCTACACTGTCCCCATCAAACACTCCCAGGACAGGTACAGCACGGGGTTAGATACAGAGTAAAGCTCCCTCTACACTGTCCCCATCAAACACTCCCAGGACAGGTACAGCAGAAGTAGGCCATTCACCCCATCGAGCTCAGGCATTCACCGTGATCGTGACTGATCTGCTGTGACAATCCCCGAATCCACTTTCCTGCCTTATCTCCGTAACCCTCCATTCCCTCACCGATTAAAAATCCGTCTCTCGGCCTCGGACGCACTTAACGCCCCGGCCTCTCTGTGGTAAAGAATTCCACAGATTCACTCCCCCCTCTGAGGGAAGAAATTCCTCCTCATCTCTGTCTGAAATGGGGCCCATCCCCCTCACTCCGAGATCACGCCCCCGCAGGTCCCAGACTCCCCCACAAGAGGAAACATCCTCTCAGCATCTCCCCCGTCGAGGCCCCCCCCCTCCCTGAGAATCCTCCATGTCTCAAGAAGGTCGCCTCCCATTCGTCTAAACTCCCAATGAGCACAGGCTCCAGCCAGCTCCAACCTCACCTCATGGGAAAATCCTTTCAACGAGTGAACCTTCTCTGGACGGCCCACAATGGCAGGATATCTTTCCTTAAATGAGGGGACCAAAATTGTTCACAATATTCTGGTGTTAGGTTGGTTGGGGGGGGGGGGGGGGGGGGGGGGGTAGGGCATCGACTCATACCAGAGTTCTATTCTCGAGGGATTTTGAACCACATCAGTTCTCGGGAATTGCCAATTGAGATTGCCTCCACCTTCGCTGGCCGTGGTCCTGAGTTCAGCAGGGAACTCTCATCCCAGGCTATCTATTTCACGGTTGGAGGGGGGGGGGGGGGGGGGAAGAAAAAGTGAGGCACGTCGAAGCTTTTCACCGTGCACTCATCAGGCCACGACGGCGGCGTACCCGACCAACTCAGGCGGCCAGCAACGCTCGGCGGTTAACTGTCAGTCACCTGGTGCATTGTCCGTGGCAGCTCCGATTGGAGCCCTCGTGTCAGCCGATTGCCACTCTCTTCCCAGGCGGTACAAATAGTTGTTTCCTGACTTGCGTTTGGCATTCTTACATCCTGCCCTGCAACACTCGGGTCTGGTACTGCCGGACAAGTATTGATCTGTTCCTGATGGCCGAAATGGGAAAAGAGCCATTGGGAAGGAGGGATGACTGACCAGACTAATCCCGGCGTCCACCGCTCCCAAGACCAGTGCAAGGTGCAAGAAAATCAAGTGTTTTTTTGGGGGGGGCAATACATCAAGGGTTGGCTTATACACGGGATCGACTGCTATCTGAGTAAATACGGTACACGCCGATGTGATGTTCATCCACCCCAAACCCCAACGTCCTTGGATTTTGCTCTCTCCACACACACACACACACGTTCGCCTTCACTAATTTTATTACATGAATTATGCCATGTCCGTCCAGCGAGGAGGTTTGCCAGTAATTGCGACCAGGGAGAATTAATTTTATACATCGTGATGGTGTTTAAGTAAATCTGCTGATAGCTGTTATTAGCTAGGAGTGCTGACAGGGTGCGTAATTCTACAGGCGCGTCTGACAGGCTGAGCCTGTGAGAATTAATTAGCTAAAGTCGGGGGGGGGGGGGGGGCGTTTGGCGAGAGTTTTCGTGCGGTGTTCTCCATTCAAAGAGGTGAGGGGCGGGAGTTGGTCACCCCTCTCACCTCCTCTCCCTCCGCCCCTGCGTACCTCACTCTATCCATTGAGAGAAAGGGAGAGAGAGAGAGAGATTGCAGCTGGGAGAGACGGGCACTGGAGCGAGAGACATTCCTTCTTCGATTGCCCAGCTGTATATGCACTTGGGCATTTCCCCCACCTTCACATAAGCCTCAGCAGATATGGGACACTTCTGTGGATAGAGTATATGTCCATTCATATGCCTCACATTCAATCAGATGGCATCTGTATCTACTCCATATCTGTATCTAGCTCACATCTGTATCGAATCCACATCTGTATCCAATTCATATCGAGAACATAGAACATGAACATCGAACATACAGTGCAGAAAGAGGCCATTCGGCCCATCGAGTCTGCACCGCCCCACTTAATCCCTCACCGTACCAGCCCCTCCCCGAACAGGCGCCGGAATGTGGCGACTAGGGGCTTTTCACAGTAACTTCATTGAAGCCTACTCGTGACAATAAGCCATTTTCATTTTCATTTTTTTCACTTCCACCCTATCCCCGTAACCCAATAACCCCTCCTAACCTTTTTGGGTCACAAAGGGCAAATTCTCATGTCCAATCCACCTAACCTGCACGTCTTTATATCTATATCTAATTCACATCTATATCTAATTCATGTATGTATTGAATTCACATCTGTATCTCGCTCACATCTGTATCTAGTTCACATCTATATCCAATTAGGGCAGCACGGTAGCACAAGTGGCTAGCACTGTGGCTTCACAGCGCCAGGGTCCCAGGTTCGATTCCCAGCTTGGGTCACTGTCTGTGTGGAGTCTGCACGTTCTCCCCGTGTCTGCGTGGGTTTCCTCCGGGTGCTCCGGTTTCCACCCACAGTCCAAAGACCCGCAGGTTAGATGGATTGGCCGTGATAAATTGCCCTTTGTGACCAAAAAGGTTAGGAGGGGTTATTGGGTTACGGGGATAGGGTGGAAGTGAGGGCTTAAGTGGGTCGGTGCAGACTCGATGGGCTGAATGGCCTCCTTCTGCATTGTATGTTCTTTGTTCTAATTCACATCTGTATCCAACACACACCTGCATCCAGTTAAATCTGTATCTAGTTCACATCTGTATCTAGCTCACATCTGTATCTAATTCACTTCTGTATCCAATTCACATATGTAGCTTGCTCACATCTGTATCTAGCTCACATACAAATCCAATTCACACCTGCAGCCAATTCACATCTGTATTCAATTCACATCTGCATCAAATTCACAAATGTATCTAATTCATATCTCTAACAGTTCACATCTGTATGCAATTCACATCTGTATCTAATTCACATCTGTATCTAGCCCACATCTGTATCTAGCTCACATCTGTATCTAGTTCACATCTATATCCAATTCACATCTGCATCCAATTCACACCTGCATCCAATTCACATCTGTATCTAGCTCACATCTGTGTCTAGTTCACATCTATATCCAATTCACACCTGCGTCCAATTCACATCTGTATCCAACTCATACCTGCATCCACTTCACATCTGTATCTAGCTCACATCTGTATTAATTCACATCGATATTCAATACACATCTGTATCTAATTCATCTGTATGCAGTTTACATCTGTATGTAATTCAAATCTATATCTAATTCGCAGCTGTATCTAAATAACATCAGCATCAAATTCATATATATATCCAATTCACATCTGTATCGAATGCACATCAGTACCTAATTCAAATCTCTATCTGATCAACATCTGTACATAATTCACATCTGTATCTAATCCACATCTGTATCTAATTCACATCTATATCTAATTCACATTTATATCCAATTCACATCTATATCCAATTCACACCTGTATCCAATTCACATCTGTACCTAGCTCGCCTCTGTATCTAATTCACATCTGTATCAGATTCACATCTATATTTAAGGGGCTGGTTTAGCACAGGGCTAAATTGTTGGCTTTGAAAGCAGACCAAGGCAGGCCAGCAGCACGGTTCAATTCCCGTACCAGCCTCCCCGAACAGGCGCCGGAATGTGGTGACTAGGGGCTTTTCACAGTAATTTCATTTGAAGACGATAAGCAATTTTCATTTCATTTCATTTTCATATCCAACTCACATCTGTATCTAATTCACATCTGTACCTAATTCAAATCTGTGTCTAATCCACATCTGTATCTAGCTTACATATGTATCTAATTCTCATCGATATATAATTCACACATGTATCTAATTCACATCTGTATATAGATTACATCTGTATCTAGTTCACATCAGTGTCCAATTCACATCTGTATATAATACGCATTTGCATCTAATTCACATCTATATCCAATTCATATCTGTATCTAATTCATATCTGTATCTAGTTCACATCTGTATCCAATTCACATCTGTATATAATTCACATCCTTAATTAATTAGCTTCTGTATCCCATTCACATCTGCATCTACTTCACATCTGTATACAATTCAGGTCTAATCGTATACAGATGTGAAGTAGATGCATATGTGAACTGGATACAGGTGTGAATTAGTTAAGGGTGTGAATTATATACAGGCGTGAACTAGATACAGATGTGAATTGTATACAGATGTCTAATTCACATCTGTATACAATTCACATATGTATAAAATTCACATCTGTAGCTAATTCACATCTGCATATAATTGACATCTGCATCTAATTCACATCTGTATGTAATTCACGTCTGTATTCTAATGCACATCTGTATCTAATTCACATCTGTATATACTTGACATCTGTATCTTATTCACATCTGTATCTAATTCATACCTGTAACTAATACACATCTGTATCAAATTCACATCTGCATCCAGTTCACATCTGTATCTAACTCTCATCTGTATATAATTCACATCTGTACCCAATTCACATCTGCATCCAATTCACATCTGCATCCAATTCACATCTGCATCCAATTCACATCTGCATCCAATTCACATCTGCATCCAATTCACATCTGTATCCAATTCACATCTGTATCTAATTCACACCAGTGTCTACATAGAACATAGAACAGTACAGCACAGAACAGGCCCTTCGGCCCTCGATGTTGTGCCGAGCCATGATCACCCCACTCAAACCCACGTATCCACCCTATACCCGTAACCCAACAACCCCCCCCCCCCCTTAACCTTACTTTTATCAGGACACTACGGGCAATTTAGCATGGCCAATCCACCTAACCCGCACATCTTTGGACTGTGGGAGGAAACCGGAGCACCCGGAGGAAACCCACGCACACAGGGGGAGGACGTGCAGACTCCACACAGACAGTGACCCAGCCGGGAATCGAACCTGGGACCCTGGAGCTGTGAAGCATTTATGCTAACCGCCATGCTACCCTCCTGCCCCTGTCTAGCTCACATCTGTGTCCAATTCACCTATGTGTCCAGCTCTCACCTGTACCTAATTCACATCTCTACCTGATCTACATTTGCATTTAATCCATATTTTCATTTAGGCCACATTTGTATCTGGTCCACATTTTTACTGAGTTCACACCTGTGTCGAGTTAATTGGTACTGTAAGAGTCCTCCTTGTTAAATTCCTTCGTTCCTATTGATTTTATTATTAGGTCCACAGATCCGTAAGTGGGATGCGCCTTCAAGCAGCGGACTCTGTTGAAACAACCTGCTTGGCAGGACACTGTGTTCCCAGGTCTTGTATTTCGGAGAGGTGAAGCCAGACTCCACAGCACAGAGTGGGTCTCAGGAACCAAGTTGTGGGGGGGGGGGGTGGATTCAATTGGTTGACTGGCAGCCGGTGCGTTGTCCAGGGGACAGTGTTCTGCCTGATTACTGTCAGGGATTGGTTCCTGCATGGTGCTTTCTGAGTGAACGGGGCAGAAGTGCTTAGACCTCGGAAGTGAAAGGAACTCTCTCTCTCTCGCTCTCTGCTGACTGAAGTGAAAGAACCACTCTATTGATCTGAATGCAGTAAGTTCCGGGCACACCCTTTACTGTCAACCTGAACCTGCTGAGTCTGCAAAGAAAGTAGACGGCCTTTCCAGAGAAAACCATCTCAATCCGAGAAGGAAGAAGTACCAAATCGATAGCCTGAACTTCTGAAAGACTTTAACTACAAGTCATCTGAGTCCATCAAAGAAACTTATCTTTCTATTTAAATTTTGATTCCCTTTTTCACCTTCCTTTCCCGTCTGTGTTGTTTGTCTGTGTGTGTGTGTGTGTGTAGAGAGTGGGGTGGTTTAGGAAGAGAGGATTGGGAAAGGGGTAGTATATAGTCAGTGACTTTTTTCTCAGTTTAATCAAATACTGGACATAATAAGAGGCTATTTGTGTTAAAGTTTCAAACCTGGTAACTATAGTTTATTGGCTCAAGCAAGGACCTTGGGCGGGATTCTTCGACCCCCCCCCCCCCCGGCCGGATCGGAGAATCGCCGGGGGGGGGGGGGGGGGGCGGCGTGAATCTCACCCCCTGCTGGCTGCCGAATTCTCCGGTGCCAAGGTTTTGGCGGGGGCAGGAATCGCGCCAGTCCGTCGGTGGCCGCGCCTCCCCCCCCCCCCCCCCCCCCCCCCGCGATACTCCGGCCCGCGATGGGCCGAGTTGCCGCCCGTTTTCCGCTGGGACCCGCTGACGTAAATCACAACACGTCCTTACCGGCGGGCTCCACGGGCGGCCTGCAGAGTTCTCGGGGGGCCACGGGGGGGATTTGGCCCCGGGGAGGGGGTGCCCCCACGGTGGCCTGGCCCGCGATCTGGGTCTGTGCCGTGGGGGCACACTTTCCCTCCGCACCGGCTGCTGTCGACCTCCGCCATGGCCGATACAGAGAAGAACGCCCCTGCCCATACGCTGGGGTGACGCCAGTACACGCTGGCGCTCCCGCGCATGCGCCAACTCGCGCCGGCCGGCGGAGGCCCTTCGGTGCCGGCTGGCATGGCGCCAAACCCCTTCCACGCCGGCCAGCGGGACGCAAACCACTCCGGCCCCGGCCTAGCCCCTGAAGGTGTGGAGGATTCCACACCTTCGGGGCGTCCCGACGCCGGAGTGGTTCACGCCATCCTTGGCGCCGGAGTGGTCCGCCCCGCCGGTTCGCGGAGAATCCCGCCCCTTGTTTTAAAAAAAATAATTTCCCCTGTGTTGCGATTCTGGATCAGGTGGGGCATTGACCGTATTGCCAGCCCAAGGTTTCGTGATCTAATCCACATCTATATCTCGTCCACATTCATATCTAATACTCAGAATAATACAGCGAAGGGGCCCTTCAGCCCATCGAGTCTGCACTGACGCGCTACACCTGACCTGCCTCCTGAACCCCATTTGCCAGCACTTGGCCCATAGCCTCGAATGTTACGACGCGCCAAACGCTCATCCAGGTACGTTTTAAAGGATGGGAGGTACCCCGCCTCTCCCACCCTCCCAGGCAGGGCGTTCCAGACCTTTATTCCCCCTTTCTTTTGTTTTGCCGTTGTCGTTTTCGATCCGCGGCTGAGTCATGGACAGGCGTCTATAAGTCAGGCAGCAGAGGGAATGAGAAACTCGGGAGTTACAGGTCGGGACCCTCTGCCGGTGTCTGAGAGTTTAAACACACATTTTGGCATCAGAGAGAGAGATGAGAAGAATAATAATAATCGCTTATTGTCGCAAGTAGGTGTTATGGGCCAGGGTTTAGAGAACCCCAAAGTGTCTCATGGAGTTCACCTGACCCACAACCTTTACTAGATTGTGGGATGGGGAGCACACGGCCCACCCTACAGGTGCGGTAGAGCAGAAATGGAAAAGTATTTTTTGAAGCAAAACAATGTTTATTCTATGAACTCAAATTAACCTTTTTAAAACATACAGTGACCATCTTAGCAACCATCAATTCAAATACAGCCCCCAAAGAATACAACACTAAGTAATCCTTAATAACTTCCCAAACAACATCCAGAAGACAAAAGAAACACCTTTTAACAGAAGCTCATCAGGTTTACATTCACTACTGAGAAATTTATAATTCTGAATTCACCAAATGATCAAGAGATAGTCTTTTGATGGCAGAGAGAACAGCAGCACACCTGCTCTGTCTGGCTTCAGCTCCAACACTGAAAACAAAACTAAAACACACCCTGCAGCAAACAGCCTAAAACGAAAGTAAAAAGCTGACAGACAGCCAAGCTCCACCCATACTCTGACATCACTGATTAAAACCCATTTCTTAAAGGTACATTTCTTAAACACTCATTTCTTAAAGGTACTCTCACATGACATAGGCTTCAATGAAGTGACTATGAAAAGCCCCTAGTCGCCACATTCCGGCACCTGTTCGGGGAGGCCGGTACGGGAATTGAACCCGCGCTGCTTGCCTTGTTCTGAATTACAAGCCAGCTCCTTAGCCCATTGTGCTGAACCAGCCCCTATGGGCCCAGATGGGGGCGGGACTCGGTTTGATTGATTGGCTGGTGGCCAATGAATTGGTGCTAAAGGCCGTACTCTGCCCGGTAACAGGTGATGATTGGATCATGTCCCAGTGGGATGGTTCTCAGAGACGTCCGTGTGCAGTTGAGTCCAAGACACACAGAGAAAGGACCTGCATTTCTGTCCCTCTGCAGAAAGACTGTGAGCGCTACATTCCTGAAGCTTCAGAGAACCTGAACGAATGAACCTGCGGGGAAACCATCACAGAATACAAGGATCTGCTCTCTCTCTCTCTCCAGAAACTCTGTGAGTGCTGTATCTCTGAAACCACCGAGACCTGAATGAACCTACAGCAAAACCTCAGACGTAAAGCGAAGTTTGAAAAGGGGTACGGTGCTGAAAACCACCACGTGAAGCAAAGACTCGTTGTCCCTTTTTCCTATGATTTTCACCCCTATCCACCCCCTCTGTGCTTGTCTGTCTCGTGTGTGTGTGTGTGTGTGTGTGGTAGAGGGGTGGCGCCAAGTTAAAGTGGGAGAATTAGGAATTAGATAGAACGTAGAACAGTACAGCACAGAACAGGCCCTTCGGCCCTCGATGTTGTGCCGAGCATTGTCCGAAACCAAGATCAAGCTGTCCCACTCCCCGTCATTCTGGATAATAGTTAACCACGTATTTGCTGCATATTTCACGACGGATCATGTTATAATTAAACAGTATTTGTATTTACATTCACAAACCTGGTGGCGTAATTATTGGGCGGCCACGGGCCAAAAACTTGGGTTATTTTCAGAAGAATTATTGGTTAATTCCAATTGGGGCTCAGGGGCCAGTGGGGCTGGAATTGACCGCACGCTCGCCCAGGGCGTTGGAACAGTATCAAACCCACGTCTGCATCTGATCCACATCTGTGTCTGGTTAACATGTGTATCTGGTCCACACGATTATCTAGTCCACATTTATGGACGGTTCGCATCATTATTTTCCCCGAATTTAGGTATCGGTCACATCTGCATGTAGTCCACAGCTGCACAGTATCCGGTTCACATCCATATCCAGTCCACATCTGTATCAAGTCCAAATCTGGATATAGGCCACATTCCCACAGCAGGGAGCCCACGCCAATACTTACGGCCGACATCTGTCGACAGGCTACACCGATGCGCATCGACTCTCACAATCATCTACAGATGTGCGATCGAGAGCATCCTATCCGGCTGCATCGCAGCTTGGGTATGGCAACTGCTCGGCCCCAGATCGCAAGAAACTGCAGAGTGTGGTGAACTCAGCCCAATGTATCACACAAGCTTGCCACCCCCACATTGATTCTGTCTACCCCTCCCGCTGCCTCAGGAAGGCAGACAGCATTATCAGAGACCCTCCCACCCAGGCTTTGCCTTCTTCCAGACCCTTCCATCAGGCAGGAGGTACAGAAGTCTGAAGACACGCACATCCCGACTTAGGAACAGCTTCTTCCCCACAGCTACCAGACTCCTCAACGACTCCCCCTCGGACTGATCTGTTCCCTGTAAAAACACTATTCACGGCGCCCTATGCTGCTCTGGCTCATGTATTTGCTTTGTTTGGCCCCTTGTTCCGCACTGTAACCAATCACTGTTTGTCGATGTACCATTTGTCAATGTACTCTCGTCGATTATTATTTTGTCTACTATGTAGGTACTGTGCATGTTCCCTCGGCCGCAGAAAAATACTTTTTTACTGTACTTCGGTACATGTGACAATAAATATCAATCGATCAATTGTTGACGCAGTCCACGTCTGCCCAGGCCACCTGCACACAGCCAAGAGGCCCCACACAACAAAACGGGAGACACGCCAAGTGGCCAGGTGACGTAGTTTGTAGCCAGCTCACCTGCGTGTCCGCAATCCCCCACCGTCCCCACCCCGGGCCCCGGCCAGTGACAAACCGCCCCTGTTGCCATGGTGACAATCTCCAAAACAACGAACAGGTGCCTCGGATTTCAAGCGCGGCCGGCCCGCAGGCCAAAACCCCAACGTTGGCCAAGCAAGAAAGTGAGGGGGGGGGGGGGTGACTTACTATCTGCAGCTGTAGGTAGTCTCCCAGGCCGGAGGCGCTGTCCACTCGCACCAAAATGGCCTCCTTCTGCTGTGTGCTGAAGCCCACGGCGAGTCGGTCGGCCCGGGTGCTGGGCCGGTCGTTCGGGGGCCAGGTGTAGGTGATGAGGGCGCCGCCCCGGCCGAAGATGTACGTCGTGCCAGCTGGAACGAAGCAGAAGAGGAGCAGAGAGGAGGTTAGCTTGGCAGAGACTACAGTTAGATCAGTTATCACAGAAAAAGGTGTATCTAACCCCGCGCTGTACCTGTCCTGGGAGTGTTTGATGGGGAGAGTGTAGAGGGAGCTTTGCTCTGTATCTAACCCCGTGCTGTACCTGTCCTGGGAGTGTTTGATGGGGACAGTGTAGAGGGAGCTTTACTCTGTATCTAACCCCGTGCTGTACCTGTCCTGGGAGTGTTTGATGGGGACAGTGTAGAGGGAGCTTTACTCTGTGTCTAACCCCGTGCTGTACCTGTCCTGGGAGTGTTTGATGGGGACAGTGTAGAGGGAGCTTTACTCTGTATCTCACCCCGTGCTGTACCTGTCCTGGGAGTGTTTGATGGGGACAGTGTAGAGGGAGCTTTACTCTGTATCTAACCCCGTGCTGTACCTGTCCTGGGAGTGTTTGATGGGGACAGTGTAGAGGGAGCTTTACTCTGTATCTAACCCCGTGCTGAACCTGTCCTGGGAGTGTTTGATGGGGACAGTGTAGAGGGAGCTTTACTCTGTATCTCACCCCGTGCTGTACCTGTCCTGGGAGTGTTTGATGGGGACAGTGTAGAGGGAGCTTTACTCTGTATCTAACCCCGTGCTGTACCTGTCCTGGGAGTGTTTGATGGGGACAGTGTAGAGGGAGCTTTACTCTGTATCTAACCCCGTGCTGTACCTGCCCTGGGAGTGTTTGATGGGGACAGTGTAGAGGGAGCTTTACTCTGTATCTAACCCCGTGCTGTACCTGTCCTGGGAGTGTTTGATGGGGACAGTGTAGAGGGAGCTTTACTCTGTATCTAACCCCGCGCTGTACCTGCCCTGGGAGTGTTTGATGGGGACAGTGTAGAGGGAGCTTTACTCTGTATCTAACCCCGTGCTGTACCTGTCCTGGGAGTGTTTGATGGGGACAGTGTAGAGGGAGCTTTACTCTGTATCTAACCCCGTGCTGAACCTGTCCTGGGAGTGTTTGATGGGGACAGTGTAGAGGGAGCTTTACTCTGTATCTCACCCCGTGCTGTACCTGTCCTGGGAGTGTTTGATGGGGACAGTGTAGAGGGAGCTTTACTCTGTATCTAACCCCGTGCTGTACCTGTCCTGGGAGTGTTTGATGGGGACAGTGTAGAGGGAGCTTTACTCTGTATCTAACCCCGTGCTGAACCTGTCCTGGGAGTGTTTGATGGGGACACTGTAGAGGGAGCTTTACTCTGTATCTCACCCCGTGCTGTACCTGTCCTGGGAGTGTTTGATGGGGACAGTGTAGAGGGAGCTTTACTCTGTATCTAACCCCGTGCTGTACCTGTCCTGGGAGTGTTTGATGGGGACAGTGTAGAGGGAGCTTTACTCTGTATCTAACCCCGTGCTGTACCTGCCCTGGGAGTGTTTGATGGGGACAGTGTAGAGGGAGCTTTACTCTGTATCTAACCCCGTGCTGTACCTGTCCTGGGAGTGTTTGATGGGGACAGTGTAGAGGGAGCTTTACTCTGTATATAACCCCGCGCTGTACCTGCCCTGGGAGTGTTTGATGGGGACAGTGTAGAGGGAGCTTTACTCTGTATCTAACCCCGTGCTGTACCTGTCCTGGGAGTGTTTGATGGGGACAGTGTAGAGGGAGCTTTACTCTGTATCTAACCCCGTGCTGAACCTGTCCTGGGAGTGTTTGATGGGGACAGTGTAGAGGGAGCTTTACTCTGTATCTCACCCCGTGCTGTACCTGTCCTGGGAGTGTTTGATGGGGACAGTGTAGAGGGAGCTTTACTCTGTATCTAACCCCGTGCTGTACCTGTCCTGGGAGTGTTTGATGGGGACAGTGTAGAGGGAGCTTTACTCTGTATCTAACCCCGTGCTGTACCTGCCCTGGGAGTGTTTGATGGGGACAGTGTAGAGGGAGCTTTACTCTGTATCTAACCCCGTGCTGTACCTGTCCTGGGAGTGTTTGATGGGGACAGTGTAGAGGGAGCTTTACTCTGTATCTAACCCCGTGCTGTACCTGTCCTGGGAGTGTTTGATGGGGACAGTGTAGAGGGAGCTTTACTCTGTATCTAACCCCGTGCTGTACCTGTCCTGGGAGTGTTTGATGGGGACAGTGTAGAGGGAGCTTTACTCTGTATCTAACCCCGTGCTGTACCTGTCCTGGGAGTGTTTGATGGGGACAGTGTAGAGGGAGCTTTACTCTGTATCTAACCCCGTGCTGTACCTGTCCTGGGAGTGTTTGATGGGGACAGTGTAGAGGGAGCTTTACTCTGTATCTAACTCCGTGCTGAACCTGTCCTGGGAGTGTTTGATGGGGACAGTGTAGAGGGAGCTTTACTCTGTATCTAACCCCGTGCTGTACCTGTCCTGGGAGTGTTTGATGGGGACAGTGTAGAGGGAGCTTTACTCTGTATCTAACCCCGTGCTGTACCTGTCCTGGGAGTGTTTGATGGGGACAGTGTAGAGGGAGCTTTACTCTGTATCTAACCCCGTGCTGTACCTGTCCTGGAAGTGTTTGATGCAGAGTTAGCCCTGGGAGAGGAGAGTTTCGGGGGAGTGGGAGGCCCAGGACGAATATTTGTCCTTGACCAATATCGCGAATGAAAAATGCAATGACGACCTGGGTCACTGTCACATTGTTGTTTGTGGGATCTTGCTGTGCGGCCCTTGGTTGCCCCCTTCCCTCGTGTTATGACAGCGGCCTTCAGTCCACACGGGTCCATAATGCCGTTGTTTGTCATAACGCAGAGGGAGAGACAGATCGTGATAGAGAGCGACAGAGGTAGAGAGTGAGTGAGAGGGAGAGGAAGAGAGGGGGAGAGAGACAGTGGAAGTTCGGGAGGCACTGCGAGAGAGCGGGAAGAGAAAGAGTGAAGAGGGAGAGACAGTGTGACGGAGAGGGAGGGAGAGTGTGAGTGAGGGAGAGAGAGGGCGAGGGTGAGAGAGAGAGTGAGACAGAGGGAGAGGGAGACAGAGAAGGAGAGAGAGGGAAAGTAGGGAGAGATAGCAGTGTTAGAGAGTGAGAGAGAGAGAGAGAGAGAGAGAGAGGGGGGAGGCAGTAAGGCGGAGCAGCGAGGGATAGTGAGAGAGAGGGAGAGAGAGTCAGGGGGAGTTAGAGAGGGAGAGAAGAAAGGAGAGCCGAGAGAGAGTGTGAAGGAGAAGGAGAGAGAGCGTGAGCCAGGGAGAGTGAGGGTGAGGGAGAAAGAGAGTGGGGGAGTGTGTGTGAGAGAGAGAATGAGGGGGAGCGAGAGAGAGAGAGAGAGAGAGTGTGTGAGAGAGAGTGAGAGAGTGAGGGAGAGTGAGAGAGAGGGGGAGAGATGGGGCAATTGAGAGAGGGAGAGAGTGAGAGAGAGGGAGAGAGGGGGAGAGATGGGGTGATTGAGAGAGTGAGAGAGAGAGAGAGGGAGAGACGGGGCGATTGAGAGAGAGTGACAGAGGGAGAGAGGGGGATAGATGGGGCGATTGAGACAGGGAGAGAGAGAGAGGAGGGGGAGCGAGACAGTAGTAGAGAAGGAGAGAGAGAGGGAAGGAGAGAGTGAGGGAGAGAGAGAGAAGAGAGTGAGAGAGAGGGAGGGAGATGGGGTGATTGAGAGAGGGATACAAGGAGAGAGAGGAGGGAGGAGCGAGAGAGACAGTAGTAGAGAAGGAGAGAGAGAGGGAAGGAGAGAATGAGGGAGAAAGAGAGGGGGGAGGGAGTGAGAGAGAGGGAGAGAGAGACGGGGCAATTGAGACAGGGAGAGAGAGAGAGGAGGGCGAGTGAGACAGTAGTAGAGAAGGAGAGAGAGAGGGAAGGAGAGAGTGAGAGAGAGAGAGAGAAGAGAGTGAGAGAGAGGGAGAGAGGGAGATGGGGTGATTGAGAGAGGGATACAAGGAGAGAGAGGAGGGAGGAGCGAGACAGTAGTAGAGGAGAGAGAGAGGGAAGGAGAGAGTGAGGGAAAGAGAGAGAGAGAAGAGAGTGAGAGAGAGGGAGAGAGGGGGAGGGAGATGGGGTGATTGAGAGAGGGATACAAGGAGAGAGAGGAGTGAGGAGCGAGAGAGACAGTAGTAGAGAAGGAGAGAGAGAGGGAAGGAGAGAAAGAGGGAGAAAGAGAGGGGGGAGGGAGTGAGAGGGAGAGAGACGGGGTAATTGAGAGGGCGACAGGGAGAGCGAGAGGAGGGGGAGCGAGAGAGATGGTAGTGTTAGCGAAGGAGTGAGAGGGAGAGAGAGACATGAAGAGGGAGAACAGTTAAAGGATGAAGAGGGAATGAAAGAGAGAGAGAGAATAGAGAGGGTGGCTTTTCTGGGTTAGTGAGGGCCAGAGTCCCTCTCTCACTGCCCCCTCGGAGGGAAACCCAGGAGCTATTTGATCAGAGCGATCTGCAGAAGGAGCTGGTTTCATTGCATCCCCACCTCCCTCGATGCCCAATCAGCCATTAAGTTATTATCACATTTTTAAAAATGTTGCTTTTGATAAACTCCTCCGAGCCTGTGCTGCGACTAAA
The DNA here is from genome assembly GCF_902713615.1 of Scyliorhinus canicula. Lineage (NCBI taxonomy): Eukaryota > Metazoa > Chordata > Chondrichthyes > Carcharhiniformes > Scyliorhinidae > Scyliorhinus > Scyliorhinus canicula. Next base: position 5,459,773 of record NC_052176.1, on the reverse strand, counting down.
ACGCAGGATGATTAACGGGAGCATCAATTAATCCCAATTAAGCCGGCAAGCTGCCGATCGGGGTTGGTGATTTCCGATCAGCTAATAGGGCCGTCTGGGGGGGGGGGGGGGGGAGGTGCGCGGATGGGGGAGGGGTGGCGGGGGGGGGGGGCTGTTTACCCAGATCACGCCCGCCACTGCTCGCTCAAAGGACTCGGAGGAGCGTATCAAAGCCGCGATCATTCAGGGCTCTGGTCTCGGAGGTGCTGGGAGTTGGGGTTGGCGTGGATTGGGAGTCACCTTTTTGTGTCGGCGCGGGATTGAGGGGGCCGACGCTGCACGCCCTTCGGCCCAGCGAGCCGCCTCCTACCCCCTCCACCGCCCCATTCGATCAGATCCTGTCGGCCCTCTCCCTCGACCCCACTTCCCCACGCCGGTCCCGCATCCCCTCGATATCATGATCCCCCGATTGTTGTCGGGTACATGCTCAAAGATTGCGAGACGGATGAGGGGGGGGGGGCACAGTGGTTAGCACCGCTGCTTCACGGCGCCAGGGACCCGGGTTCGATTTCGGACTCGGGTGACTGTGCGGAGACTGCACGTTCTCCCCGTGTCTGTGTGGGTTTCCTCCGGGAGCTCCGGTTAACTCCCACAGTCCAAAGATGTGCAGGTTGGGTGGATTGGCCGTGCTAAATTGCCCCTTAGTGTCCAAAGATGTGCAGGTTAAGTGGATTGGCTGTGCTAAATTGTCCCTCAGTGTCCAAAGATGTGCAGGTTAGGTGGATTGGCCGTGCTAAATTGTCCCTTAGTGTCCAAAGATGTGCAGGTTAGGTGGATTGGCCGTGCCAAATTGTCCCTTTGTGTCCAAAGGTGTGCACGTTGGGTGGATTGGCCATGCTAAATTGTCCCTTAGTGCCTAAAGATGTGCAGGTTGGGTGGATTGGCCGTGCTAAATTGCCCCTTAGTGCCTAAAGATGTGCAGGTTAGGGTACGGGGATAGGGACTGGGTGGGGTCCCTCTATTAGATACACAATGGTACTGTGCCCCTCGATTAGACACACAATGGTACTGTGCCCCTCGATTAGACACACAATAGTACTGTGCCCCTCTATTAGACACACAATGGTACTGTGCCCCTCGATTAGACACACAATGGTACTGTGCCCCTCTATTAGACACACAATGGTACTGTGCCCCCCTATTAGATACACAATGGTACAGTGCCCCTCTATTAGACACACAATGGTACTGTGCCCCTCTATTAGACACACAATGGTACTGTGCCCCTCGATTAGACACACAATGGTACTGTGCCCCTCTATTAGACACACAATGGTACTGTGCCCCCCTATTAGATACACAATGGTACAGTGCCCCTCTATTAGACACACAATGGTACTGTGCCCCTCTATTAGATACACAATGGTACACTGCCCCTCTATTAGACACACAATGGTACTGTGCCCCTCTATTAGACACACAATGGTACACTGCCCCTCTATTAGACACACAATGGTACTGTGCCCCTCGATTAGACACACAATGGTACTGTGCCCCTCTATTAGACACACAGTGGTATTGTGCCCCTCTATTAGACACACAATGGTACTGTGCCCCTCTATTAGACACACAATGGTATTGTGCCCCTCTATTAGACACACAATGGTACTGTGCCCCTCTATTAGACACACAACGGTACTGTGCCCCTCTATTAGACACACTATGGTAGACTGCCCCTCTATTAGACACACAATGGTACTGTGCCCCTCTATTAGACACACAATGGTATTGTGCCCCTCTATTAGACACACAATGGTAGACTGCCCCTCTATTAGACACACAGTGGTAGACTGCCCCTCTATTAGACACACAATGGTATTGTGCCCCTCTATTAGACACACAATGGTATTGTGCCCCTCTATTAGACACACAGTGGTAGACTGCCCCTCTATTAGACACACAATGGTACTGTGCCCCTCTATTAGACACACAATGGTAGAATGCCCCTCTATTAGACACACAATGATAGACTGCCCCTCTATTAGACACACAATGGTACTGTGCCCCTCTATTAGACACACAATGGTACTGTGCCCCCCTATTAGACACACAATGGTACTGTGCCCATCTATTAGACACACAATGGTACACTGCCCCTCTATTAGACACACAATGGTACTGTGCCCCTCTATTAGACATACAATGGTACTGTGCCCCTCTATTAGACACACAATGGTACACTGCCCCTCTATTAGACACACAATGGTACTGTGCCCCTCTATTAGACACACAGTGGTAGACTGCCCCTCTATTAGACACACAATGATAGACTGCCCCTCTATTAGACACACAATGGTACTGTGCCCCTCTATTAGACACACAGTGGTACACTGCCCCCTCAGTCAGATCAGTGGCCTGCTTTCGGGCACTAATATAACGCACTTCCCTCTGGCAAGGAACAATGGGGCAATGTGCCCCAGGCCAGCTGGACTGACGCCAAAGGGTCCATCTCACTAGTATCTACATCGCGGCCTTGCAGCCTGCGAAAGTCTGTATTATCTCCTCTGCGTGGAGGTCCCCACAGGTCCTCTGCAAGCTCCCCCCTCCCTCGCCCCACCGCTCCGCACCACCAAACCCTCAGTCACGCCATCTCTCCTCGCCGTCCCAGAGTGTGACGTTTCTCTACCCTTTGCCCACCTTCAAACCAAACCAGGGGCACTGGCGTATGAAGCCATCCATGAGTTCGGAACCACTTGCTCCCGGGGCCGCTGCACAGATCGAATATTTTGTTAAACGCGAATCCCCATTCGTTTATTGCTTTTTTATTCGGCGAAACCGGTTAACCGTGCTCACTGCTCATGTGTCCAAAAATAAATAAACAGTCTTAACCGCGAGGGGGGACTTGGGAAAGAGATTCCGCCTGCGCCCTTGATCAGTGCGTTCTGGGAACGAGGTGGACTGCACACGACTCGGGCCGCGCGACCCAAACCTAGTTCTGAAAATCAAGAGCGTTGAACAAACGGCCAAACCGAGCCCTTGGCTTTTGGAAAGGTAACCCGGCGGTGAGGGGCATTAAAACATAAACGAACCACCTTATAATCGTGCAAGTAGCAGGGAATGTTTCTTGGGAATTTGAGGGGGGAAAAAACGCAAAATCGCTATTTTGGACATTAGAAATTTCAGTTACTGAGAAAAAAAGAAAATGGCGCATCAAAAAGGTTTTCAGAGCGCGTTTTGAACGGTTTGCAAGGGAAGGTCGACAGTGGTGCGCCCACCACGCCCCGGGGGTTCAGAGGTCCAAAGATTCACAAGCCCTTTGAGTGATGAAACCTCTCCTTATTAAAGTCGCAAATGATTGTCCCCCTTACCCCCTCCCGCGTGTTTTAGGTTCCCCAACCTGCGGGAACAATCCCTCAGCCTCCACCCTAGCAAAACCCCTTCAGCATCCTGCCGGTCTCCATGAGATCGCCTCTCGTTCTTCCAATTCTTTCAAACCCGATTTACTCAGCCTCTTCTCACAGGACAACCTCCTATCATCCCCGGGACCAATCCTGTGAACTCCAGAAACCAGCCCCCCGATACAAGTATATCCTTCCCTAAATGTGGAGACCAAAACTGTGCACCGTATTCCCCGTGTGGTCCCACCCTGTGCAAGATCTCTTTATCCTCGTCCTCCAACCCTCATCACAGAATTTCCTCTATAAAAGTTCTCAAAAACTTGCTCCTTGCTTTCCAAAACTTAAAGCAATCAGAGTTTAGTATCTCTTAAATCACCAACCCGTTTCCTTTCTTTAACTTTACGAGCGCCATAATAGTCGGTGTTCCAGACACATTTCAATCTCTTGCAACCTTCAGTGCGAAGCTGCTGTTTATCCCAGACTCCTCGGGTATCCTCTACACTTTTTGCTTTACCACTCATCTTTGTGTCGTCTGCAAACTTGGACACAATGCACTTGGTCCCCAATTCCAAATCATCTATGTAATCATCCTGGGAGTGTTTGATGGGGACAGTGTAGAGGGAGCTTTACTCTGTATCTAACCCCGTGCTGTACCTGTCCTGGGAGTGATTGATGGGGACAGTGTAGAGGGAGCTTTACTCTGTATCTAACCCCGTGCTGTACCTGTCCTGGGAGTGTTTGATGGGGACAGTGTAGAGGGAGCTTTACTCTGTATCTAACCCCGTGCTGTACCTGTCCTGGGAGAGTTTGATGGGGACAGTGTAGAGGGAGCTTTACTCTGTACCTAACCCCGTGCTGTACCTGTCCTGGGAGTGTTTGATGGGGACACTGTAGAGGGAGCTTTACTCTGTATCTAACCCCGTGCTGTACCTGTCCTGGGAGTGTTTGATGGGGACAGTGTAGAGGGAGCTTTACTCTGTATCTAACCCCGTGCTGTACCTGTCCTGGGAGTGTTTGATGGGGACAGTGTAGAGGGAGCTTTACTCTGCATCTAACCCCGTGCTGTACCTGTCCTGGGAGTGTTTGATGGGGACAGTGTAGAGGGAGGTGCAATATTTCAGTCCACACTGGGTAAGTTCGTGGGATCAGGTACCGAGTGGACGCCCAAGTCTACCCTCTCGGGCCGGCGCCTGAGTGCCTCCGCCCGTCCCTTGTTGCCACCTGGCTTATTCACTCTTCCAACTTCTTCCATCGGGCAGGAGATACAGAAGTCTGAGAACACGGACGAACAGACTCAAAAACAGCTTCTTCCCCGCTGTTACCAGACTCTGAAACGACCCTGTTATGGACTGACCCCATTAACACTACACCCTGTATGCTTCACCCGATGCCGGTGTCTATGTAGTCACATTGTGTACCTTGTGTTGCCCTATTATGTATTTTCTTTCATTCCCTTTTCTTCCCATGTACTGAATGATCTGTTGAGCTGCTCGCAGAAAAATACTTTTCACTGTACCTCAGTACACGTGACAAATCCAAATCCAATCCATCCGAAGCCCCCCCCCCCCCCCCCCCCCCGCCGCTATGAACACCCTGAGGCCCAATCAACCAACGGGGTGCTTTCTCTGAAGGGCGGTCGCTGCTGTGATGGCGCACAGCAAGATCCCAGAACCATCAATGCGACAACGAGCCGCACCGTCTCTTCTCCCCGCCCACCCCCCACCCCCCCCCGGGGGGCTAGGAGGACCGTGCCGTAAATCTCGGCCGCGGGGCCTTGTCGCTGGCGTCAAGGCCCGGCGCGCCGAGAATGACGCGGCCGGCGCGCCTAACGACGTCGGCCGCGCATGCGCAGGTTGGCCGGCGCCAACCCGCGCATCCGCAGTTGCCGTCTTCCCCTCCGCTGCCCCGCAAGACGTGGCGGCTTGATCTTGCGGGGCGGCGGAGGGGAAAGAGTGCGTCCCTTTGGACACGCCGGCCCGACGATCGGTGGGCACCGATCGCGGGCCAGTCCCCTCCCGAGCACGGCCGTGGTGCTCACTCCCCTCTCCGTCCCCCACAAACCAGCTTTTGGCGCCCATGGTCACGCCGGCAGCGGCCAGGTGTGGTTGCCGCCGGCGTGAACCGGTCGGGAACGGCAGGCCGCTGGGCCCATCCGGGTCGGAGAATCGCGGGCCGCCGTGAAAAACGTGTCCCAGCGCGACACGCCATTTTGGAGGGGGGGGGTGGGAGAATCGCGGAGGGGGTGCCAGAGCGGCCCTCCCGCGATTCTCCCACCCGGCGTGGGAGCGGAGAATCGCGCCCAGGATCTTTGTACCTGGCTAATTGAAACGACGGTGGCCTGATTTATATGGTGCGAGATGGCCTCGTGCCCACAGAACGCCTGCAAATGGGGCAGAAATCAGCGTCATTGTTACCTGACTGATAAAAACCTCCAGCTTCTCAAGGAAATGAATAGCTGGATAATTAAGCTTTTTAAAACAGTTTTCCTTCAACCAGCTACCCACAGGCACTCAGGGTAAGGAACCAGTTTAGTTGTTTCCAGCCATTGACAATTATTTAAATAGAAACGTAATTCAATAAAATAAGATCTAATTCTTAATCGGAAGTGCTCCATTGTGGAGGGGAAAGTTAATTCTCTTATTTAATAAACACAGGGCCTCTCCGCGAATTATCTTTGCTGCTTTTAATCCACAAAGGCGTCAATTGAGGCAATTACTTCGTCTGCGAGCAGGCACGGAGAGCGGAGGCGATCGAAGGGAGGCGAATGGGGGTGGGCGGGCTGTTCTGTTCATATTCCAGTGTTCCCCGATGATTTTCCCGGCGATTTGCAGAGGTGGTGGGAGGGGGGGGGCGACTGGCCGCGGTGGTCTCGAAGGACCCCTTGGCCTAGCGATTCCGGCCCCGGTTGCTCAGTAGGCCACGCGGAGTGGCCTTGGTTATCCCCGGGCTGACGCATCGATGGGGCGGCGCACGATATTGTGAACCCCGTCCACGGCGGCCCGACGGGATTGAGGTTCGGCGCGCGAGACCCGGGCAATTGGAGAGCCGAGGCCCGGTAACCGTGGCAACTGTCGCCGATTGTGCACCTGGTTTCACTCGGAATCTCCGGGGGAGCCCCCTGAGTTCGAGGAGACGATCGGGGGACAGGGGGAAACGGGAGTGGGGGGGGGGGGGGAGGAACGGGGCAACGCGTTCCCCCTCAGAGGATGGTGGGGGAACGGTGGATCCGGGTTCCCCAGGGACGCCCGGAGCCGCCCCCGTGGGAACGCCGCAGGCCCTGCGATCGTGGGGTTTCCCCGGCCGTCCACGCCGACGGTGCAAGAGGGGAGATGTGTTCGACGGGACATCCCGCTGGTGACAGGCGCCACCCCCCCCCCTCCCCCCTGGCTGCAGAACAGGCCGGGCAGTGTGGGGGGGGGGGGGGAGATCCGGCCGTTGACGGCCTTGGAATGTTCTTGGGGCATCGAAGACGGGATTGAAAACCTGCGGCTTGTTTGTCTCCAAACCCCCTTCTCCGATCCACCTTGAGGTGAATCTCCGGCCTCTGCCCCGCTCTGCGGAATGGACGTTCTTGTTCCCCCATTGTATCCTGTGGGAACTACGGGACTGGATTCTCCGGGGAACGATCCCCCCCCCCCCCCCCCCCCCAATCCCCACCACCCACGTAATTCTCGGCGGCGCTTGACAACGGGATTTCCCATTGACGTCACACACCGAGTCGCCAGGGAAACCCAGGGGAGTCTGGGACCAGAGGGCAGAATCTCAGAGTGAGGGGGGCGGCCCCAATTCAGACCGAGACGAGGAGGAATTTCCTCTCTCAGAGGTGGGAGTGAATCTGTGGAATTCTTTACCGCAGAGAGCTGTAGAGGCCGGGCCGTTAAGTGTGTCCGAGGCCGAGAGAGGGACGGATTTATAATCGGCGAGGGGATCGAGGGGTTACGGGGACGAGGTGGGAAAGTGGAGTCGAGGATTGTCACATCAGATCAGCCATTGAACGGCGGAGCAGACTCGATGGGCCGAATGGCCTTCCTCTGCTCCTCGGTCTTATCGGCACCAGGACTGGTGGAATTTCACTCCCATGAATAAAATCGGGAATTGTCAAGCCCGGTCTCGGTGACGGTAACCGTGACAACGGTCAGCGATTGTCGTAAACACAAAAAAAAACCACGGGCGCGATTCTCGCAACGGGAGACGAAGTGCCGACGCCGGAGTGAAAACCGGGAGTGTTTCACTCCGGCATCGGAGGCCGCACCTCGCCCCCTATTCTCCCCTCCCCCCGGGGGGCTAGGAGCGGCGGTGCGTCAATCTCGCGCGCCGGGCATTGACGACCACGTCAAAGCGGCGCCGCCTGAATGGCGCGGCCGGCGGCGCCTAAATGACGTCACCCGCACATGCACAGGTTGGCCGGCTCCCCTCCGCCGCCCCGCAAGACGTGGAGGATTGATCTTACGGGGCGGCGGAGGGAAAAGAGTGCGTCTTTCAGAGACGCCGGCCCGACGATCGGTGGGCACCGATCGCGGGCCAGACCCCTCCCGAGCACCCCCCCCGGTGCTCGATCTCTCCCCCCCCCCACAGGCCCCACACGCAGCGGTCGCTCGATGTTCACGCCGGCAGCGACCAGGTGTGGTTGGCGCCGGCGTGAACCGGTCGGATTAGGCAGGCCGCTCGGCCCATCCGGGCCGGAGAATCGCCGCTCGGCCGGAGCGGCGATTCTCCGAGCGGCCTGTAGCAAAACGCGACGTTTTGTGGGGGGGTGGGGGGGGGGGGGGGGAGAATCGCGTGCAGGTGCCAGGGCGGCGTGGAGCGAATCGCCCGGCATTCCCGCGATTCTCCCACCCGGCGTGGGGGTCGGAGAATCACGCCCCACATCTGGTTCACTACTTGAGGGAAAGGGGGAAATCTGCCGTCCTAACCCCGGTCTGGCCTACATGTAACTCCAGACCCCCCCCCCACACACACACACGCAGCAATGTGGTGATTCTTGACCACCTCCCCCTCCTCGGAAATAGGCCCGAGCGAAACGCTGGGTTCGAAGGGGACACAATTAGGGATGGAGGACGGATGCCAGGCCCGGCATTCCCCCCACGAAGGAATACTTGGAATAAACACCACGCCCACCCCCAGAAAAACGACAAGCTCATTTTGTAAGGAGGTCCGAGTCACCATTAATAACAGAGAGCCTGTGAGCTCATCCGTTCGAGGGCTTTGTGTCAAGCACTTCAATTTGCAGCTGTCCAGAATGATTGCCCGTTTTGTATGCACTGCGCCACTTCAAACTCCCATTGTTAAAGCTTCTGGGCTTTTCAAGTGATTCAGCTCAGCTCGTTCAGTGTGAGGTGGTGGTGGGGGGGGGGGGGCATCACCGTGGGGAGGCCGACGCGGACCCCACCAACTCAACTACAGCTCGCCTTCCCGTAGCGCCTTCAATCCCACCCCATCCCAGAGGCGCCACGTTCGGAGGTATCAGGGGACAAGGCGAACGGTGGCCCGGTCACAGAGATGGGTTTTTTGAGGGTTTCTAAAAAGGGGGTGAGAGAGAGAGAGAGAGAGAGAAATAGAGACAGAGAGAGGGAGAGACAGACAGAGAGAAACAGCAAATGAAATGAAAATCGCTCATTGTCGCAAGTAGGTTTCAATGAAGTTACTGTGAAAAGCCCCTAGTCGCCACTTTCCGGCGCCTGTCCGGGGAGGCTGGTACGGGAATTGAACCGTGCTGCTGGCCTGCTTGGCTGCTTTAAAAGCCAGCGATTTAGCCCAGTGAGCTAAACCCTCTGGGGCTGGTCCCTCTCATAGGGAGAGAGAGAGACAGAGGGCGCGATTCTCCGCTGCCCACGACGGGTCGGAGAATAGCGGGAGGGCGTCCCCGACATTTTTCCTGACCTCCCGCTATTCTCCCCCCCCCTCCCCCACGGCACGAATCGCTGCTTGCCGTTTTTTACGCCGAACAGCGATTCTCCCCAGGCCGATGGGCCGAGTTCCCAGGCCTTTACGGCCGTTTTTACGGCAGCAAGCAGGTGTGTCGCAAAAACGGCCGCAACATGCCCGTTCTGGGCATCCAGGGCCCCGATTGGCACGGCAGTACCACGGCCGTGCCAAGGGGGGCATGGGCCCGCGATCGGAGGGCACTGATCGCGGGCAGTGCGTCCGTAACGGACGCACTCTTTCCCCCTCCGCCGCCCCGCAGGATCAGTCCGCGGGCCGGCCGAGGGAGATGACGGCCCCGCGCATGCGCGGGTTGGAGCCGTCCAATCCGCGCATGCGCGGCTGACGTCGTCGTGCGAGTGTTGTGGACGGTATCGCCCTCCTTATCCAAGGAAAGATGTCGATGTGCGGGAAGCGGTTCAGGGAAGGTTTCCCAGACTAACAGCGGGAATGGGCGGGTTGTCCGATGAGGAAAGGGTCGGAGAGGTCGGGTTTGTATCCGCTGGAGTTTAGAAGCGTGAGAGGCGACTCGATCGAAACCTTTCAGATCCTGAGGGGGGGGGGCCTTGACAGGGTGGGATGTGGAGAGGATGTTTCCTCTTGCGGGAGAATCGAGAACGAGGGGGGGGGGTCACTGTTTAAAAATAATGGGACGTCCCGTTTGAAACGGAGACGGGGGGAAATGTTTTCTCTCAGAGGGTGGCTAGTCTCCGGGACTATCTTCCCTCGAGAGGCGGAGGAAGGCCGCCTTCAGCACGCCGACAGCGGCGGCTCAAGGCAGTAACTCACCACCACCTTCTCAATGGCAGTTAGGCTCGGGAAATAACCCGGGGCCTGTTTGCCAGCTCCGCCCGCCACGTCCCGCGAGGATATACGAAACAAAAAACATGACACACGACCCAAGGCCTCAGCAGCCCCGGGGACTAGGCCCGAAAAGCCTGCTGGACGACAGGCGCCCGCGAAGCCCTCATACACCCGCCGTGGCAATTGGTGACACGTTGACGGCAACTGTGTGGAGTTTGCATGTTCTCCCCCCCCCCCCCCCCCCACCCCCCCCCCGACCCGTGTCAGCGTGGGTTCCTCCGGGTGCTCAGGTTTCATCCCACAGTCCAAAGATGTGCAGGGTTAGGTGGATTGGCCGTGCTAAATTGTCCCTTAGTGTCCAAAGCAGCACGGTAGCACAGTGGTTCGCACTGTTCCTTCACAGCTCCAGCGTCCCAGGTTCGATTCCCGGCTGGGTCACTGTCTGTGCGGAGTCTGCACGTCCTCCCCGTGTGTGCGTGGGTTTCCTCCGGGTGCTCCGGTTTCCTCCCACAGTCCAAAGACGTGCAGGTTAGGTGGATTGGCCGTGCTAAATTGCCCCTTAGTGTCCAAAGATGTGCAGGTTAGGTGGATTGGCCGTGCTAAATTGCCCCTTAGTGTCCAAAGATGTGCAGGTTAGGTGGATTGGCCGTGCTAAATTGCCCCTTAGTGCCCAAAGATGGGCAGGTTAGGTGGGGTTACGGAGTTAGGATGGGGAATAGGGCCTAGGCAGAGCGTTCTTTCGGAGGGTCGAGGCAGTCTCGATGGGCTGAATGGCCTGCTTCTGCCCTGCAGGGATTCTAATCCAAAGTTTCCCCAGCGTCAGTGCCGCACTGGCGGAACGCCCGGGGACTGCCATCCAGGCTTGGCGAGCCGCAGGCCCGAAGGACGTCAGGATTAGCTGTCCCAAAACGGCCCCTCTCTTCAAAGTGGTTCTCCGTAGTCAATAACTCGGGCGATTTAACGGTTCCCTTGTATAGTCCACCAACCATCCCCCCCCCCCCCCCCCCCCCCTCGGGCCTGTAACATGTCGGCGTTGCTCAGGCGACCAGGTTATTAGGGAATGGAATGGAGGAGGTGGAGGGTAAATGGAGAAGCCAATCTGGCGACTCGCATTAAAGAGAGGAGATTTCGAAGGGACGCTGACAGGGAATTTTAACCGTGAGGAAATATTGAAGGGGGGGGGGGGTGTTGAATGTGAGGGGAGGGACGAGAAATGCGTACAGTCAACGAGGTGCCCTCCCAGCACCCTTCTATCCCCCTCCCCCCCTCCTAGATTTTTCTGTAATTCTATCAGGGGGTGGTGGTTAGTGGAGGTGAGGCCTGGTTGGCGTCAGGCCCAGCATTTATTGCCCATCTCTTATTGCACCCCCCCCCCCCCCCCCCTCCTCCCCAAAAGGTAACACCGCCTTCCGTGCTGTTCCTGTCCTGGGAGTGTTTGATGGGGACAGTGTAGAGGGAGATTTACTCTGTATCTAACCCCGTGCTGTACCTGTCCTGGGAGTGTTTGATGGGGACAGTGTAGAGGGAGCTTTACTCTGTATCTAACCCCGTGCTGTACCTGTCCTGGGAGTGTTTGATGGGGACGGTGTAGAGGGAGCTTTACTCTGTATCTAACCCCGTGCTGTACCTGTCCTGGGAGTGTTTGATGGGGACGGTGTAGAGGGAGCTTTACTCTGTATCTAACCCCGTGCTGTACCTGTCCTGGGAGTGTTTGATGGGGACAGTGTAGAGGGAGCTTTACTCTGTATCTAACCCCGTGCTGTACCTGCCCTGGGAGTTTTTGATGGGGACAGTGTAGAGGGAGCTTTACTCTGTATCTAACCCCGTGCTGTACCTGTCCTGGGAGTGTTTGATGGGGACAGTGTAGAGGGAGCTTTATTCTGTATCTAACCCCGCACTGCAGGGAGCTGTAATTGGCTAAGTCCGATATCCATTGCTGCAGCATCACTCACTTTGATGGACGTGGAATTCATTGTGAAGAGGATGCAAGCTGACAATCTCTGTTGATAATCCGGGGTGGCCGCTTAATCTTTAAGTAATAAATGATCAGGGCTGAAGAGATTATATTCGAAGAGCTTTGTGTGTGTGATGTCTGTGGGACTAAACTCGTCACCTCGCTGATCTTACGCCGCGTGGGAGCATCGAGAGCCTTGGAATCGGCAACAGGCCATTCGGCCCGCCCAGCCCGTTGTCGGCGGGCTGAAGTGTCTGGGTGACCCTGGTCCCCGGCCTGGTACTGACGACGCAGGCCTCTGACCATCCGGCTGGAAGCAGCTGGCGACATGGCTGCGGGGGCGGAGGGAATGGGAGGAGGTGGGGTCAGCAGCAGGCCCCTGGGACCTTTCGAGCCCCCTCCTGCATTCGGCAAGCACCCGCGCCGCTGATCTCCCGCCCCCCCCCCCCCCCCGACTCCATTTACCCGCCCGATCTCTCTGCCTCGCATCACACCGTCCAACTCAGTCCTGAACGCCCTCCACGATCGAGCCTCCGTACCAGAATTCTGGGCTGGGAATTCCAAAGATTCCCCCCCCCCCCCCCCCCCCCCCCAGCGGCATTTGTGGCGAAGTGTGGATTTGGTGGTGTCAACTCCAGTCCAGGACCTGCGTCCCATCCTCCCCCGTCAGTAACCGGGAGTTACCGAGGGGAAGGTCCCCTGCTCGATTCCTCCTCAGCAGGAGAGAAGCCCGTTCACCGCCATTCGTTCTATTGCACGTCCCCGATACACCTTCCTTCCTTCATCTCGGCCTAGTGTCAAGAGAGGCCCCTGATCCAGTGGCCTGGCTGAGAGGCCTGCGGCCTACAGGGGGGTACTTAGGTTTTTGAAATTCTCAAGGCCGGAAGGGGACCTGTGTGGTAGTTGCCACTAGTAGTATTACATGTATTACGGTAAGGCCCGTATAGTAGAGGTACATGGGTAAATCCCTGCCTGCTGGCTCCGCCCAGTAGGCGGAGTATAAATGTGTGTGCTCGCCGAGCTGCAGCCATTCTGGTTCCAGCTACAGGAGGCACAACATCTTGTTCAATAAAGCCTCGATTGTCCCACTATTCTCGTCCCATGGTCATTGATAGTGCATCAATTTATTGAGCAAGATTTTTTGAAAACGATGGATCTCCGCATCAAGCCTAATCGCCTCTTGTCTTTGTGGTAATTGATAGTGCATCAACCTGTCCTGGGAGTGTTTGATGGGGACAGTGTAGAGGGAGCTTTACTCTGTATCTAACCCCGTGCTGTACCTGTCCTGGGAGTGTTTGATGGGGACAGTGCAGAGGGAGCTTTACTCTGTATCTAACCCCGTGCTGTACCTGTCCTGGGAGTGTTTGATGGGGACAGTGTAGAGGGAGCTTTACTCTGTATCTAACCCCGTGCTGTACCTGTCCTGGGAGTGTTTGATGGGGACAGTGTAGAGGGAGCTTTACTCTGTATCTAACCCCGTGCTGTACCTGTCCTGGGAGTGTTTGATGGGGACAGTGTAGAGGGAGTTTACTCTGTATCTAACCCCTTGCTGTACCTGTCCTGGGAGTGTTTGATGGGGGACGGTGTAGAGGGAGCTTTACTCTGTATCTAACGCCGTGCTGTCCCTGGCCTGGGAGTGTTTGATGGGGACAGTGTAGAGGGAGCTTTACCCTGTATCTAGCCCCGTGCTGTACCTGTCCTGGGAGTGTTTGATGGGGACAGTGTAGAGGGAGCTTTACTCTGTATCTAACCCCGAGCTGTACCTGTCCTGGGAATGTTTGATGGGGACGGTGTAGAGGGAGCTTTACTCTGTATCTAACCCCGTGCTGTACCTGTCCTGGGAGTGTTTGATGGGGACAGTGTAGAGGGAGCTTTACTCTGTATCTAACCCCGTGCTGTACCTGTCCTGGGAGTGTTTGATGGGGACAGTGTAGAGGGAGCTTTGCTCTGTATCTAACCCTGTGCTGTACCTGTCCTGGGAGTGTTTGATGGGGACAGTGTAGAGGGAGCTTTACTCTGTATCTAACCCCGTGCTGTACCTGTCCTGGGAGTGATGGATGGGGACAGTGTAGAGGGAGCTTTACTCTGTATCTAACCCCGTGCTGTACCTGTCCTGGGAGTGTTTGATGGGGGACAGTGTAGAGGGAGCTTTACTCTGTATCTAACCCCGTGCTGTACCTGTCCTGGGAGTGTTTGATGGGGACAGTGTAGAGGGAGCTTTACTCTGTATCTAACCCCGTGTTGTACCTGTCCTGGGGTGTTTGATGGGGACAGTGTAGAGGGAACTTTACTCTGTATCTAGCCCCGTGCTGTACCTGTCCTGGGAGTGCTTGATGCCTGGATCTCCCTCCTTCAGTGGGCCCCTCGCAGGCTATATCGAGCTAAGGACTGTGTGTGTGTGAATGAGTGTGTGTGAGCATGTGTGTGTGTGAGTGAGTGTGTGAGTGAGTGTGTGTGAGTGTGTGTGTGAGTGTGTGTGTGTGAGCGGGTGTGAGTGAGTGTATGTGAGTCAGTGTGTGAGTGAGTGAGTGTGAGTGTGTGTGAGTGAGTGAGTGTGTGTGAGTGTGTGAGTGTGTGTGAGTGGGTGTGAGTGTGAGTGAGTGTGAGTGAGTGGGTATGAGTGTGAGTGAGTGAGTGTGTGTGTGTTAGTGAGTGTGAGTGAGTGTGTGTGAGTGTGTGTGAGTGGGTGTGTGTGTTAGTGAGTGTGAGTGTGTGTGTGAGTGAGTGTGAGTGTGTGTGAGTGAGTGTGAGTGAGTTGGTGTGAGTGTGAGTGTGTGTGTGAGTGTGAGTGGGTGTGTGAGTGTGTGTGTGTGACTGTGTGAGTGGGTGTGAGTGAGTGTGTGTGAGTGTGTGTGTGTGTGTGTGTGAGTGTGAGTGAGTGGGTGTGAGTGTGTGTGAGTGTGTGTTAGTGAGTGTGTGAGTGTACGTTAGTGAGTGTGTGTGTGAGTGAGTAGGTGTGAGTGAGTGAGTGTGAGTGAGTGTGTGTGGGAGTGTGAGTGAGTGTGCATTAGTGAGTGTGTGTGAGAGTGTGAGTGGGTGTGAGTGAGTGTGCGTTAGTGAGTGTGTGTGTGAGTGAGTGTGAGTGAGTGTGTGTGAGTGTGCGTTAGTGAGTGTGTGAGTGAGTGTGAGTGTGAGTGAGTGTGAGTGAGTGTGTGTGAGTGTGAGTGGGTGTGAGTGAGTGTGAGTGAGTGTTTGCCTGAGCAGTGCTGATGTGAGTTAGTGTGTGAGTGAGTAGGTGAGTGAGTGTGAGTGGGTGAGTGAGTGGGTGAGTGAGTGGGTGTGAGTGGGTGTGAGTGAGTGTGAGTGTGTGTGTGAGTGAGTGTGTGTGAGTGAGTGTGAGTGAGTGTTTGCCTGAGCAGTGCTGATGTGAGTCAGTGTGTGAGTGAGTAGGTGAGTGAGTGTGAGTGTGTGTGTGAGTGTGAGTGGGTGTGAGTGAGTGTGAGTGTGTGTGAGTGAGTGTGTGAGTGAGTAGGTGAGTGAGTGTGAGTGGGTGAGTGAGTGGGTGTGAGTGGGTGTGAGTGAGTGTGAGTGAGTGTGAGTGAGTGTGTGTTAGTGAGTGTGAGTGAGTGTTTGCCTGAGCAGTGCTGATGTGAGTCAGTGTGTGAGTGAGTAGGTGAGTGAGTGTGAGTGGGTGAGTGAGTGTGTGTGTGAGTGTGAGTGGGTGTGAGTGAGTGTGTGTGAGTGTGAGTGGGTGTGAGTGAGTGTGAGTGAGTGTGAGTGGGTGTGAGTGAGAGAGAGTGAGTGAGTGTGTGTGTGAGTGTGTGTGTGAGTGTGAGTGGGTGTGAGTGAGAGAGAGTGAGTGAGTGTGTGTGTGAGTGTGTGTGTGAGTGTGAGTGGGTGTGAGTGAGAGAGAGTGAGTGAGTGTGTGTGTGAGTGTGTGTGTGAGTGTGAGTGGGTGTGAGTGAGTGTGAGTGAGTGTTTGCCTGAGCAGTGCTGATGTGAGTCAGTGTGTGAGTGAGTAGGTGAGTGAGTGTGAGTGGGTGAGTGAGTGTGAGTGGGTGAGTGAGTGGGTGTGAGTGGGTGTGAGTGAGTGTGAGTGAGTGTGTGTGAGTGTGAGTGGGTGTGAGTGAGTGTGAGTGAGTGTTTGCCTGAGCAGTGCTGATGTGAGTCAGTGTGTGAGTGAGTAGGTGAGTGGGTGTGAGTGAGTGTGAGTGAGTGTGTGTGAGTGTGAGTGGGTGTGAGTGAGAGAGAGTGAGTGAGTGTTTGCCTGAGCAATGCTGATGTGGGTGAAGGTACAATGGCTGCCTCAGCCTGTGAAACCACAGCAGCCGCTCTGCCCTGCCTCCCCGCCCCCAGCCTGCCAGTGGAAACTCACTTGCCCTCCTGTGCCTGCGTGGAGCTAATTGCGATTGATTGAAAGTGCTTCAAGGACCCAGATGCTTTCAAACGCACCTACCCTTTCATTTATTAAGCCCAGCGGGAGCGCAGTTCACTGCAGTTTAAGCAGAATCATACCTGAACTCCAAGGCTTCGGTTACAAGGAGAGATTAAACAACCCCGTGGTGACATTGCTCACAGAGTTGAGCAGTGGGCAGCGATCTGAACACTATTTGAGGTATTCAGGGCAACAGGTGCTCGGTTTTGGCGGGGTGCGTGTTGGTGCGGGGGGGGGGGGGGGGGTTCACACTCCCTCCCTAACAGCACAGAGGGTGCACCTACACCACACAGGCCGGGCCTGTTCCTATCTTCACCTCACCCGTCAACCCGTCTCTGGGTTTTTTTCTTCGGCTCGTTTTTTTCCCCGTTTCCCCCCTCCCCCGGGTCCGCGCGGACCGCCCAGCCACGATGGCCTCCGGGGAGGGGTCGTGGGTCAATGACGACCGCGTGGCACGCGCGGCCCCGTTTGAGGCTCACCGGCAAACGTGGCGGGAAAGGCTGACCAAGCACCCCTACCCGAAAGGCGACGGTGAACCAGATAGATTTATTTGACGACAATCTGGTCGTTTCGTAGCTTGTTTTAACGAGGGGGGAGTCGTATTCCGCGTTTCATTAATTAAATAGAATTTTAAAATCACCCGTTCCCCCCCCCCCCCCCACACACACACACAGCATCTGTTATAGAACAGTACAGCACAGAACAGGCCCTTCGGCCCTCGATGTTGTGCCGAGCAATGATCACCCTACTTAAACCCACGTAACCCGTATACCCGTAACCCAACAATCCCCCCATTAACCTTACACTACGGGCAATTTAGCATGGCCAATCCACCTAACCCGCACATCTTTGGACTGTGGGAGGAAACCGGAGCACCCAGAGGAAACCCACGCACACATGGGGAGGACGTGCAGACTCCGCACAGACAGTGACCCAGCCGGGAATCGAACCTGGGACCCTGGAGCTGTGAAGCATTGATGCTAACCACCATGCTACCGTGAGGCCCG
Organism: Scyliorhinus canicula; assembly: GCF_902713615.1. NCBI lineage: Eukaryota > Metazoa > Chordata > Chondrichthyes > Carcharhiniformes > Scyliorhinidae > Scyliorhinus > Scyliorhinus canicula. Next base: position 5,442,334 of record NC_052176.1, on the reverse strand, counting down.
TTGTGAGATTTGAACTCACATCTCCAGGGCGTGGCAGTGCCGGGTCCTGGATTAGGGGCGTGGTGAGGTTACGGGGAGCGGGGGGGGGGGGGTCTGCTCGGGCCTGGAGGGAGTGTCGGAGGGTTCTCAGCCCGCTGGATGAGCAATGGCGATGATTATGTGACCAAGTCGCCACACGCGATGGGTCCGGCCGCTTGCTCTGTCACGCTCAGTGCTCTCTCACGGGGACGTGGGAGCAAGAGGTCAATCCCCCCCCCCCCCCCCCCCACTCCGCCTCGCACCTGTCCCCTCCGGCCAATCAGATTGGCCATCAGCCCTCTGAAGGTTGGCTTCCTCCTGAGTGAGGGAAGGGAGGGTGGGGTGTGTGACAGAAGTCCCTCCTCCGGCGAATTGACGCTCTTGGCAGCGTTGAATGGCTGTGGGGCGGCCTAACATGCCCGGTGGGCGCCGCGGGGCCTTACCCACCACCTCTGAATCACATTGGGATTTGACCTTTCAAGTTTCGTTCGTGATTTTTGTTTTGTTCTTTTTGTTCACGGCCACGTCCCTTCAAGGGACGGCCCCTTTCATTTGTCCCTCAGTCGATTCGCCTGAGTTTAATTGGTCACCCGTCTTCCCTCGAAATGGGAGTGTCGAGGAGAATGCGTCCTCCATCGACTCCGTCCCACCCCACCCCCCCCCCCCCCCTCCGCCCAGCCCCCCTTCGGGCGGCGGGTGAGGGAAACTGCATCATCCCGGGAATCCCTGGACCTCAAAGTCTCCAGGAGGAGAGGAAGGATTCCGGCCACACCGGCCGCCCTCACGGTTCGGCCATTTTGATGGCCGGGCCGTGAGGCCTCCGGGCCTAGGATCCGGACGTTAACTGGGGTTCCCTCGACGGTTAAAAAAAAAAATGTCAGCGCCCCGCGGCAGTCACGTCAGAGCGAGGCGGGGTTGTGGGAGGGGGGGGGGGGGGGGGGGTGGGTAATGGGGCCCGAAAGGTAGGCGGGACACCCCAGGCCGAGGTGACGGCCGGATCCGCCGCGATCTCGCCAGATGAGGCGGAGCCGGGGCTCGGAGGGGCCAATTTGGGCCTACTCAGGCCCCGGGCTCCTACTCCCGCGCGGTGCGACTGGAGCGAATGGGACACCCGGGTCAGGTAGAGAGCCCCCTGCTCCCACCGCGACACTTTGGAGAAGGGCTGAGGGGGGGAATGATTCGAGTACCCGGTTGGCGCCCCCTCCCCCGACAGGACGGGACGTGCCAACAAGGATCGGCCACATTTGACGTGACAAGTGTCAGAATGAAACCCTTTGCGAAGGACTCGAGCAACACAGGGCTGGCATTTACTTAAACATAATAGGCTTAATGGACTTGTAGGCGCTAACCTATTAGGTTGCCAGGCAACCAGCTGCGGATAATGCATCAATACATTTTCGGCCTGGCACATTACAGTCAGCGTCCCTGCTGATAAATACCCTCTCTAGGTATTCCTAATGAATTAGCGCTAATCAATTTTCACCAAAGCTGACTAGTTAGCACATTTCCAGGCTTCCAGCTCGAGGCGTGCTAGAGACTGAGGGAGAGAGAGAGAG
>NC_052176.1:5412709-5440260 GCF_902713615.1 Scyliorhinus canicula | reverse complement strand
CTCTCTCTCTGTCTCTCTCTGTCTCTGTCTCTCTCTCTCTCTCTCTCTCTCTGTCTCTCCCTCTCTCTGTCTCTATCTCTCTCTGTCTCTCTCTCCCTCTCTCTCCCCTCTCTCCGCAAACACTGGCCGGCCTGTAGAGTTTATCTGGCATCTATTTTTACACACGCCGCCTGCAGTGTTTTGCTTTTATTTACAGAAAGGTATTTTTGAGGCTGGGGGTTCGTCACGATACTGCGAACGCAGCTTTGCGCACGCCTGCGTTTTACCCTTCCCCGCCATTTCCGGAACGCACAGCCTTTCATCTGGGGGGGGGGGCCAACAGATGAGGCGGAGGTGGGCAACCAGGGAGGGGGTTGGTAGGGTCCCATGCGAGACGTTTGTTGACCGCTGCCCCAAGCGCGGGGTGGCCGCCGCATTGCCCGTTTTTTTTTTCCTGCCGGTATGGCTGAAGCGCTTCGCCTGTGAAGCGAGGGGGCATGTGAAGTGAAATGCACGCTGATCGCTCACAACATCGAGTGTGAGAGCCGTGCGCTTCCCTCTGCGCCCAAAGTGCAAATATTTCTTTTGTTTTTACCATTTGAAGTTGACGATGGTTCCGTTAATATAAATAAACAATTGAACATTTTCTAGAACTCGAGATGAAATTTTGGGCGTGTATTAAATCTGACTCATGGGGGTCACAGTGAGCAAACGAGGCCTGATTTTGGTCTCGCAGCCCACCCACATGAAGGAGGGTCGCTCGTGCGGCCTACTCACAGGTCTAGGTTGTCCATTGCTGAGATAAGGGATAGCGGACACTGCGATCCTCTGACAAGAGCACAGTTTAATGACCCAGGCTCTATAAATACACACACACATATATAGACACACACTCCGAGCTCCAGAGCAAGTCAAGGCGACAGAAGGGTTGAGGAAAAAAGCGTCGGTACAAGCCGTCCCTAATTGCGTAGATATTTGTCAAAAATCACTTAGCAGAACCATTTTTGCGAGAAAATAAATATAAATTGTGTGGTCGCGCCTCGGCTAATTTGCCAGCAAACATGTTATTCTAAACATACAGCTGGGAGATCTGACAGATAAAACCTGCCCCTGGCGTCTCACGTGGTCGCTGCCGATCGCACTGTCGGTGAGGCTAGATCTTCAGCAGCCTGCTGTCTGCACCCTCCCCCCCCCCAACCGGGGGCGGAGGCAGGCCTGTCTGACCGCCATCGACAAGCTCTCGTTTGGCAGCCATTTTAGATTTCCCCGACTGGCCGTTGCAGGGCCCCGGCGTCCCCTCCGCGCGTGCGAGGCCGGGGTAACCGACATGAGGGGTCGGCGTTGTCCCCGACTCAATTTGGCTTCCAGAGGGGGGGGGGGGGGGGGGAGAGAATCGGGCCTGGAGGTTGCCAACGCGGGTTCAGCCTGGTTCCTGCAGGCTTCGACCTCTGACCTCCGACCACCGGCCCGCCCGATCGGGCACACCTTCACTTTCCCCGCCGGCAACAAAAGATACGGAACGCCACGCCTTTTCCCATCTGCCGCCGAATGCCTTTATCCCCTGGAAGTTCATCTGTTGATTATTGGAATGGAGAAAAAACAGGAGGAGGCTGTCCAGCCCTTCAGCCTGCTGCGGAATATTCCGGAACATTAAAACGGTAAAACGAAAGTGGGAAGACTGGACTGAGCTGATCTTGTGTCTTGAGCGTGGGTAGAGATATCTGGGTGTCTTTGTCCATGAATCGCCGAGAGTCAGTACGCAGGTACAGCATGTAATTCGAAAGACAAGTGGAAGGTTCGCGCTTATTGCAAAAGGACTCGAGTATATATGTAGAGAAGTGTTGTTGCAATTGTATACAGTGTTGGCGAGACCTCATCTGGAGTATTGTGTTCAGCTTTGGTCTCCGTATTCGAGGAAGGATGTGATGGAATTGGAGGGCAGTTCAGAGGAGGTTCACCAGATTGATTCCGGGGGTGAAAGGGTTGACGTGCGAGGAGAGATTAAACAGTTTGAGCTTATACTCGCTGGAGTTTAGGAGGATGAGAGGGGATCTGATCGAGGTGTATAAAATACTGAGGGGGATTGATGAAGTAAACGTAGACCAAATGTTCCCGATTGAGGGGAAATCTAGACCGAGAGATCACAGATTAGGCTGAGAGGCGGTAGATTTGGAACGGAGACGAGGAGGAACTACTTCTCGGAGAGGGGGGGTGAATTTGTGAAACTCACTGCCCCGTAGTGCGGTGGAATCTGAGTCACTAAATGGATTCAAGAAGGAGATAGATATATTTCTGATTTTAAAAACAGGTTAAAGGGATATGGGGAACGGGCGGGAAGAGGATTTGAGACCAGGGCGAGATCAGCAATGATCTGAAATGAAAATGAAAATCGCTTATTGTCACGAGTAGGCTTCAAATGAAGTTACTGTGAAAAGCCCCTAGTCGCCACATTCCGGCGCCTGTTCGGGGAGGCTGGTACGGGAATTGAACCGTGCTGCTGGCCTGCTTGGCCTGCTTTAAAAGCCAGCGATTTAGCCCAGTGAGCTGATTGAATGGCGGGGCAGGCTCGAAGGGCCGACTTCTGCTCCGAATTCCGATCTTCCTGTAGGTGCCTCGAAGTGGAACGCCTGTAACATCGGAGAGATAGGAAGGCTGGTCCGAACTGTTTTTCCGGGGGCACAAGATGCTCCAGACTGAAGCACGTCTCCTATTTCGGACACGGCAAGCTTCTCCTGTACGAATCGCCATGCTGCCCGCTCTCAGAGGCATTGCGCTCAGCACCCGGGCCTTCCACAAGCCTCCCGCCCCCCCCCAAATCGACAAATGAAATCCCACTCCACCGACTTGAGGATTAAACCGTTCCGACAGTCCGAGCGTCGGGTCGGTGGGCGGGGAGTACGCTACACCGCCGGAGGATCTCTCTCTCGGATGAGACCCTGAACTGAGGACCCCTTCCCCCGACAAAAGGCCGCCCCCCCCCCTCCCCCCAGCCGCTGTTTGGAAGGCGAGGGAGCTCTCCCGGGGGCCCTGGGGTCCACTGCTCACTCTATCGATCAACTTCGGTGAACAAGACCAATCCGGTCTCGGCCGGATTGCTGTGTGTGGGAGCTTGCTGTGCGGGGAGGAGCAGCTGCCAGTCCCCTGCGTTACAACCACACCTACGTTTTCAAAAATCTAACGGCAGATTCCAGGGGACTCCGGCCGACGTGAAAGGTGCGATCGAAAGAGGGGCAGAATTAAGCCATTCGGCCCCTCGACCCTGTCCATCGGCACTCAGTGAAATCTGGGCTGACCTGTATCGTAATAGGGTCACATAGAATATACAGCGTAGAAGGAGGCCATTCGGCCCATCGAGTCTGCACCGACCCACTTAAGCCCTCTCCTCCACCCTATCCCGTAACCGAATAACCCCTCCTCACTTTTTTGGACACTAAGGGGCAATTTAGCATGGCCAATCTGGATAGCATAGGCCATCTGACAGTGCAGCATTCCCTCAGTACTGACCCTCTGACAGAGCAGCATTCCCTCAGTACTGACCCTCTGACAGAGCAGCACTCCCTCAGTACTGACCCTCTGACAGTGCGGCACTCCCTCAGTACTGACCCTCTGACAGTGCGGCACTCCCTCAGTACTGACCCTCTGACAGTGCGGCACTCCCTCAGTACTGACCCTCTGACAGTGCGGCACTCCCTCAGTACTGACCCTCTGACAGTGCGGCACTCCCTCAGTACTGACCCTCTGACAGTGCAGCGCTCCCTCAGTACTGACCCTCTGACAGTGCAGCACTCCCTCAGTACTGACCCTCTGACAGTGCAGCACTCCCTCAGTACTGACCCTCTGACAGTGCAGCACTCCCTCAGTACTGACCCTCTGACAGTGCAGCACTCCCTCAGTACTGACCCTCTGACAGTGCAGCTCTCCCTCAGTACTGACCCTCTGACAGTGCAGCGCTCCCTCAGTACTGACCCTCTGACAGTGCAGCACTCCCTCAGTACTGACCCTCTGACAGTGCGGCACTCCCTCAGTACTGACCCTCTGACAGTGCAGCGCTCCCTCGGTACTGACCCTCTGACAGTGCGGCACTCCCTCAGTACTGACCCTCTGACAGTGCGGCACTCCCTCAGTACTGACCCTCTGACAGAGCAGCACTCCCTCAGTACTGACCCTCTGACAGTGCAGCACTACCTCAGTACTGACCCTCTGACAGTGCAGCACTCCCTCAGTACTGACACTCTGACAGTGCAGCACTCCCTCAGTACTGACCCTCTGACAGTGCAGCACTCCCTCAGTACTGACCCTCTGACAGTGCAGCGCTCCCTCAGTACTGACCCTCTGACAGTGCGGCACTCCCTCAGTACTGACCCTCTGACAGTGCAGCGCTCCCTCAGTACTGACCCTCTGACAGTGTGGCGCTCCCTCAGTACTGAGCCTCTGACAATGCAGCACTCCCTCAGCACTGACCCTCTGACAGTGCAGCACTCCCCCAGTACTGACCCTCTGACAGTGCGGTGCTCCCTCAGTACTGACCCTCTGACAGTGCAGCACTCCCTCAGTACTGACCCTCTGACAGTGCGGCACTCCCTCAGTACTGACCCTCTGACAGTGCAGCGCACCCTCAGTACCAACCCTCTGACAGTGCAGCACTCCCTCAGTACTGACTCTCCGACAGCGCAGCACTCTCTCAGTACTGACCCTCTGACAGTGCAGCACTCCCTCAGTACTGACCGTCTGACAGTGCGGCACTCCCTCAATACTGACCCTCTGACAGTGCGGCACTCCCTCTGTACTGATCCTCTGACAATGCAGCACTCCCTCAGTACTGACCCTCTGACAGTGCGGCACTCCCTCAGTACTGACCCTCTGACAGTGCAGCACTCCCTCAGTACTGACCCTCTGACAGTGCGGCACTCCCTCAGTACTGATCCTCTGACAGTACGGCACTCCCTCAGTACTGACCCTCTGACAGTGCGGCACTCCCTCAGTACTGACCCTCTGACAGTGCGGCACTCCCTCAGTACTGACCCTCTGACAGTGCGGCACTCCCTCAGTACTGACCCTCTGACAGTGCGGCACTCCCTCAGTACTGACCCTCTGACAGTGCGGCACTCCCTCAGTACTGACCCTCTGACAGTGCAGCACTCCCTCAGTACTGACCCTCTGACAGAGCAGCACTCCCTCAGTACTGACCCTCTGACAGTGCAGCACTCCCTCAGTACTGACCCTCTGACAGTGCGGCACTCCCTCAGCACTGACTCTCCGACAGTCCAGCACTCCCTCAGCACTGACTCTCCGACAGTGCAGCACTCCCTCAGTACTAACCCTCTGACAGTGCGGCACTCCCTCAGTACTGACCCTCTGACAGTGCAGCACTCCCTCAGCACTGACTCTCCGACAGTGCAGCACTCCCTCAGTACTGACCCTCTGCCAGTGCAGCGCCGACTGTTTTAATGAGTGAGGTGGACATCTTTCATACTGGGTCATTTTCAGACCAGAAGACTTGGGAGCAGAAGGAAGCCATTCAGTCCATCGAGTCTGCTCTGCCATTCAATGACTGATCTGATTTGACAATCCTCGACTCCACTTTCCCGCCTCATCCCCGTAACCCTCGATCCCCTCACCGATCAAAAATCCGTCTCTCTCTCTCGGCCTCGAACGCACTTAACGCCCCGGCCTCTACAGCTCTCTGCGGTAAAGAATTCCACAGATTCACTCCCCTCTGAGAGAGGAAATTCCTCCTCATCTCTGTCTGGAATGGGGCCCACCCCCCTCACTCTGAGATTACTCCCTCTGGTCCCAGACTCTCCCACAAGAGGAAACATCCTCCCAGCATCTCCCCTGTCGAGGCCCCACAACCCCCCCCCCCCCCCCCCCCCCCCCCGCCCGCCGAGACTCCTCTCTGTCTCAATAAGGTCGTCTCTCATCTGCCTAAACTTCCAACGAGCACAGGCTCCGGCCTACTTGACCCCTCACAGCCCCTGCTCCATCAGGGTCTCTCCTGCCCTCTTTTGTGACAGCCAGTCCTCTCCGCACAGGGACAGACGCACCGCTGAACACAAAACCTTTACAAATCTCCGCTCCGGAGGAAGCGAGGGCACTCAAGGTGGAGAGGGGGTGGATTGGAAAGGCATTCCGTGAAGAGGCCGGCAAGAGCTGGGATTATTCTCCAAGGCGCAGCAGAAGGGGATTCGGCGGGGGGGGGTCCACGAATGGATGAGATCTTCCGATCGAGCCGGCGAGGAGGAACCGATGTCAGCGGGAACTCGCCGGGCGATACGGCCTTTATAAACACGGGGGTCGGGGGGTGGGGGGGGGCTGAGATCTGGGAGGCCTTGCCAGAAAGGGATGTAAGCGAGGCCTGGCCGTAAAGAGCCGTGTTCATACTGGGTCATTGCCATAAGGCGTTGATCACTGGCCCTGGAATCACAAATCTTACGTAACCGGTAGCAGTTTTCCACATCCCCGACATTTTCCTCGCCTTTTGCGTCCCCTCTCTTACGAACCTGGGCGCCACTCGGCCCCTCGATCCTGCCCCGCCGTTCAGTACGATCGCGGCCAATCTGACTGGAACCACAACCCACATTCCCGCCGACGCCCCCCCCCCCCACGATAACCGTTCACACCCCCCCCCCCTCAATCGAGAATCTATCCAGATTGAAAAACATTCGCAGCCTCCGCTTCCCCCGCCTCTCGAGGGAGAGAGTCCCAGAGACTCGCTGCCCTCTGAGGGAAAACATTTCTCCCCGTCTCCGTTTTAAACGGGCCGCCCCCTTATTTTTAAACGGCGACCCCCACCCCCCCCCCCCCCCCGTTCTCGATTCTCCCACAAGAGGAAACATCCTCTCCACATCCCTCCCTGTCAACACACCCCACCCCTCAGGATCTGAAAAGTTTCGATCGAGTCGCCTCTCACTCTTCTAAACTCCAGCGGGTACGAACCCCGACCTCTCCGACCCTTTCTTCATCAGACAACCCGCCCATTCCCGCTGTTTGTCTGGGAAACCTTCCCTGAACCGCTTCCCGCACATTGACATTTTTCCTCGGATAAAGAGACCAGTACGCTGTACATTATTCCAATAACTTTGTGTGGAGTTTGCACATTCGTCCCCGTGTCGACATGGGTTTCCTCCACAGTCCAAAGGTTAGGTAGATTGGCCGTGCTAAATTGCCCCTTAGTGTCCAAAGATGTACAGGTTAGGTGGATTGGCCGTGCTAAATTGTCCCTTAGTGTCCAAAGATGTACAGGTTAGGTAGATTGGCCGTGCTAAATTGCCCCTTAGTGTCCAAAGATGTGCAGGTTAAGTGGATTGGCCGTGCTAAATTGCCCCTTAGTGTTCAAAGATGTGCAGTTTAGGTGGATTGGCCGTGCTAAATTGCCCCTTGGTGTCCAAAGATGTGCAGGTTAGGTGGATTGGAAGTGATAAATTGCCCCTTAGTGTCCAAAGATGTGCAGGTTAGGTGGATTGGAAGTGATAAATTGCCCCTTAGTGTCCAAAGGTGTGCAGGTTAAGTGGATTGGCCGTGCTAAATTGCCCCTTAGTGTCCAAAGATGTGCATGTTGGGTGGGGTTAGGGGGATAGAGTGGGGGTGTGAGCCTCAGTTAGGAGCTCTTTCAGAGGGTAGGTGCAGACATGATAGACCGAATGGCCTCCTTCTGCACGGTTGGGATTCTGTGGTTCTAAAAGGCCACCTTGCCATAGCAGCACAACTCGGTGAAGTGGAAGGGATGGAGCATGCTGGGAACTTGGAGGAAACGGGATGGCGGCCATCGCTGTGGGAGCCGGAAGGCTCCCCCCCCCCCCCCCCTCCTTCTCGCTCCCCGTGCATCAGTTTCCCACCGCCCCCCCCCAGAACCTGAAGGCACGCCACTCCCCCACTGCCCACTCGGCCACCTTGAGGCCGGGCGAACCTCCGCATCTGCGTGGCCAATTGTGCAAACGCAGGCCGGGCCTATCGGGCGACCATCTTGGATGGCCAACCCGTGGCGGGCGACACGGCGACGGACAAATAAGGAGACGATGGCAGGGCGATTGGGAGGACAGTGCAGAGAGGGATGGGGGTGGGAGGGGGTGGGGGGTGCGAGTGTGGCACGGGAGGGGCTAATTGAAGAGCTGTCAAAGACACGCTGGGCCGGAATGGCCTCTTTCTGGTGTACGCCTCATTCTCTGGTTCTGCGACTAGGGCTGCAAACGGGTTGAGGAGCGTCGACACGTATTCACCACAGCGACGCTTCACCTCGCACGGCCGATTATCAAACAGAACTCGACCCCGGGCATCGTTAGGAGAGATTAGGGGGCAGTGCATCCAAAACCTTGGTCAAAGAGGTCGGTTTTAAGGAGCGTCTTAAAAGATGAGAGAGAGAGAAACAGGGAGAGGGGGAAAGAGGGAGAGAGACAGAGAGAGAGAGACAGAGAGAGAGAGAGGCAGAGAGAGAGAGAGAGACAGAGAGAGAGACAGAGAGAGACAGAGAGAGAGAGACAGAGAGAGAGAGGAGAGAGAGAGAGAGAGAGAGAGAAAAACAGGGAGAGGGGGAAAGAGGGAGAGAGGACAGAGAGAGAGAGACAGAGAGAGAGAGAGAGAGAGAGAGAGAGACAGGCAAAGAGAGAGAGACAGACAGAGAGAAAGACAGAGAGAGAGAGAGACAGACAGAGAGAAAGACAGAGAGAGTGAGACAGAGAGAGATAGTGAGAGAGAGAGAAAGATTTAAGAGAGACGGAGAGAGAGATAGAAAGAGAGAGGGAGGGAAAGCGAGAGAGAGGCAGAGACAGAGAGAGAGAGTGACAGATAGAGAGAGAACGATACAGAGAGACGGAGAGAGAGAGAGTGAGGCAGAAAGAGAGAGACAGAGAGTCAGAGAGAAAAAGAGAGAGAAAGTGAATGAGAGAGAGAAACAGGGAGAGAGAGAGAGACGGAGTGCCAGAGAGGGACGGAGAGCGAGATAGAGCGACAGAGAGAGAAAAATAAAGAGCAAGAGTCAGAGGGAAACAGACAGAGACAGAGAGAGAGACAGGGAGAGAGAGACAGAGAGAGACAGAGAGAGAGACAGAGAGAGAGACAGAGAGAGAGAGACAGAGAGAGAGACTGAGAGAGAGAGGCAGAGAGAGAGAGACAGGGAGAGAGAGAGACAGACAGAGACAGAGAGAGAGACAGGGAGAGAGAGAGACTGAGAGAGAGACAGAGAGAGAGTTAGAGTGTTATGGGCCAGGGTTTAGAGAACCCCAAAGTGTATCATGGAGTTCACCTCACCCACAACTTTTACTAGATTGTGGTATGGGGAGCACACGGCCCACTCTACAGGTGTGGTACAGCAGAAATGGAAAAGTAATTTTTAAAGCAAAACAATGTTTATTCTATGAACTCAAGTTAACCTTTTTAAAAACATACAGTGAACATCTTAGCGACCATCAATTCAAATACAACCCCCAAAGAATACAACACTAAGTAATGCTTACGCTGTCCTTTTAACATCCAGAAGACTTACAAAAACATCATTTTTAACAGAAGCACATCAGGTTAAAGTCACTACTGAGAACATTTATAATTCTGAATTCACCAAATGATCAAGAGATAGTCTTTTGATGGCAGAGAGAACAGCAGCACACCTGCTCTGTCTGGCTTCAGCTCCAACACTGAAAACAAAACTAAAACACACCCTGCTGCAAACAGCCTAAAACGAAAGTAAAAAGCTGACATCCCAGCTCCACCCACTCTCTGACATCACTGACAAACGCCCATTTCTTAAAGGTACATTTGTTAAACACCCATTTCCTAAAGGTACATTTGTTAAACACCCATTTCTTAAAGGTAATCTCACATGACAAGAGGTAGAGACGGAGAGAGAGCGGCATGGAGCAGCTTAGGGTGGGAATTCCTGAACCTAGGGCAAGTGCGCAAAATGGTGTCTGGGAGGGCGCCTTTGACGTCCATCCCAACTGTGACTCGGAGGAGCCGGCACCACCTTGCGAAGGAACCCAGTCCATTCCCAATCGAGAAGGCGGAACCACCACAGCTGTAGTCGGCAGGCTTCAGGGAAGCCATCCCTCCTTTGGCACGGAGCGTCCGGGAATGCTGGGTAAATCACCAGCGAGGTCTGGAGAACGTGGGAACAAAGGACGCCATTCAGCCCCTCGAGCCTGCCCCACCATTCCAACAGACCGCTCATCTACCCACCCCCCTCCCGTCTCCCTCGATGCCTGTCCACCTCTCTCTCTGGGAAACGTCTCAAAAATTGATCTTCCACAACCCTCTGTCCGGAAGCATCCCGCCATGGCAGGGATTAATCTGGTGAACCTCCCCTGCCCTCCCTCAATGGCAAATATATCCCTCCTCAGATAGGGGCCCATCACCGTACGCAGTACTCCAGCCGAGATCTCACCGAGGCTCTACATCATTGCAGCAAGACATCTTCGCTCGTATCCTCAAGTCCTCTTTGCCATCAAGGCCAACAGGCCACGAGCCTTCCTAATTGCTTGTGGCACCCGCGAGTTGGCCTTCAGTGCCTCACGAACAAGGACCCCGGGCTCCCTTTTGGGCGCCGGGCCTTCGCAACCTCGCATCGTTTAAGAAAAATTCCGTCCGTGTTATCTTTTTTTCCCACCAAAATGGATGACTTCGCCCTTTATTCACACGGCTTCACCGCCCCCCCATGTCCTTACCCACTCCCTCAGCCTCTCCCAGTCGTCCTGAAGTCGCCGGGTACCCTCCTCAGAGCTCCCACTCACTCCCCAGCGTGGGAAATTTGGGAATGTCTCAAGTGGTCCCCAAGTCAGGCTGATTTGTACGGCTGGTGAACAGGTGAGGGCCCGGTGCTGATCGGAGCAAATACAGGGGGGTCACAGGTCGCAGTGGGGGAGACGGTGAACTTGGGCTAACGTCACGGCACCAAAATCCCGAGGCCCTCCCCGGGTTAGCGTTCCGGGGAGACACGGGTTCGAACTCCACAAGTGCAGCTGCTGAAATTTAAATTCAATTAATAAAATCTGGAATTATAAAGTTCAGTGTCGGTAACGGCGACCGTGACAACGATCATCGATTGTCATTAAAAAAAAACATCTGGTTCACTAATGTCCCCCTTTAGGGAAAGGGGGAAATCTGCCGTCCTTACCCCGCTCTGGACTACATGTGACTCCAGACCACCCCCCTCAAACACGCACAGCAATGTGGTCAACTCTTAATTGCCCCCCTCGGAAATAGGCCGAGAGTGCGCACCGTCTACAGGACGCCCCGCAGCCACTCGCTCCTTCGACAGCACCTTCCAAACCCGCCACCTCTACCGTCTAGAAGGACGAGGGCAGCAGCAGACGCACGGGGAACACCCCCGCCTGCAAGTTCCCCCCCCCTCCGAGCCGCTCGCCATCCCGACTGGGAAATATATCGGCCATTCCTTCACTGTGGCTGGGGTCAAAATCCTGAAACGCCCTCCCTAACAGCACGGCGGGTGTACCTACACCCCACGGGGACTGCGGCGGGTTCAAGATGGCGGCTCACCCGCCACCTTCTCAAGGGGGGGAACAGGAGTGGGAAATAAATGCTGGGACGAGAGCCAACGACTGCCACGTCCCCTGAATGAATAAAAAAATAATGTTATCTAATCCCGTGCTGTTCCTGTCCTGGGAGTGTTTGATGGGGACAGTTTAGAGGGAGCTTTACTCTGTATCTAACCCCGTGCTGTACCTGTCCTGGGAGTGTTTGATGGGGACAGTGCAGAGGGAGCTTTACTCTGTATCTAACCCCGTGCTGTACCTGTCCTGGGAGTGTTTGATGGGGACAGTGTCGAGGGAGCTTTACTCTGTATCTAACCCCGTGCTGTACCTGTCCTGGGACTGTTTGATGGGGACAGTGTAGAGGGAGCTTTACTCTGTATCTAACCCCGTGCTGTACCTGTCCTGGGAGTGTTTGATGGGGACAGTGTAGAGGGAGCTTTACTCTGTATCTAACCCCGTGCTGTACCTGTCCTGGGAGTGTTTGATGGGGACAGTGTAGAGGGAGCTTTACTCTGTATCTAACCCCGTGCTGTACCTGTCCTGGGAGCGTTTGATGGGGACAGTGTAGAGGGAGCTTTACTCTGTATCTAACCCCGTGCTGTACCTGTCCTGGGAGTGTTTGATGGGGACAGTGTAGAGGGAGCTTTACTCTGTATCTAACCCTGTGCTGTACCTGTCCTGGGAGTGTTTGAAGGGGACAGTGTAGAGGAAGCTTTACTCTGTATCTAACCCCGTGCTGTACCTGTCCTGGGAGTGTTTGATGGGGACAGTGTAGAGCAGGGGTGGGCAAACTTTTCCGTGCAAGGGCCACATTCAGAAATTCACAATTCACAAAGGGCCGCATAGTATATTAAGTAAAATAATTACTTCACCCGGTTATGATTCTGGGCACCTCATATAGAACATAGAACAGTACAGCACAGAACAGGCCCTTCGGCCCTCGACGTTGTGCCGAGCAATGATCACCCTACTCAAGTCAACGTATCCACCCTATACCAGTAACCCAACAGCCCCCCCCCCCCCATTAACCTTAAAAAAAAATTTTTTTTTTTTTTTTTTAATGACTTGGTGGGCCGCAGTTTGCCCACCCCTGGTGTAGAGGAAGCTTTACTCTGTATCTAACCCCGTGCTGTACCTGTCCTGGGAGTGTTTGATGGGAACAGTGTAGAGGGAGCTTTACTCTGTATCTAACCCCGTGCTGTACCTGTCCTGGGAGTGTTTGATGGGGACAGTGTAGAGGGAGCTTTACTCTGTATCTAACCCCGTGCTGTCCCTGTCCTGGGAGTGTTTGATGGGGACAGTGTAGAGGAAGCTTTACTCTGTATCTAACCCCGTGCTGTACCTGTCCTGGGAGTGTTTGATGGGGACAGTGTAGAGGGGGCTTTACTCTGTATCTAACCCCGTGCTGTACCTGTCCTGGGAGTGTTTGATGGGGACAGTGTAGAGGGAGCTTTACTCTGTATCTAACCCCGTGCTGTACCTGTCCTGGGAGTGTTTGATGGGGGACAGTGTAGAGGGAGCTTTACTCTGTATCTAACCCCGTGCTGTACCTGTCCTGGGAGTGTTTGATGGGGACAGTGTAGAGGGAGCTTTACTCTGTATCTAACCCCGTGCTGTACCTGTCCTGGGAGTGTTTGATGGGGACAGTGTAGAGGGAGCTTTACTCTGTATCTAACCCCGTGCTGTACCTGTCCTGGGAGTGTTTGATGGGGACAGTGTAGAGGGAGCTTTACTCTGTATCTAACCCCGTGCTGTACCTGTCCTGGGAGTGTTTGATGGGGGACAGTGTAGAGGGAGCTTTACTCTGTATCTAACCCCGTGCTGTCCCTGTCCTGGGTGTGTTTGATGGGGACAGATTGCGACGCTATTCCTTGACAAATTAACTGATCTACTTGGGGGAGGGGGCAGGGGAAAAACTCCGAGCGTCAGGAACGCTCCGTGACGCCATGAAAACAGGACGCGGGCCACTGCGCTGCTTGAGCAACAGAGAAATCAAGAGAAGATATCCTCTCAGGAGATCTGAATTATTCATCGTCCCCTCGCATCTCCTTTGCAGATGAAACTGCCTGCATTTTCTTTTGTAAATTTGAAAAGAAAAAGCTTCGGTCTGAACCTATTTGATATTTTGCCACCGTGGTAAGGGGGAGCAGAGCAGAGGGTTTAAAAAAGGCATCTCAGTGATGTTCGCTCCGAATTGGCCATCAATAATAGATCACAGGCACTTTCGCAAATGGTCGGGGCACTGGCCTCTTCCCGGGAACGCTGAGCTCCTGGGCCACCCCCCCCCCCCCCCCCCCCCCCCTCCTCCTCCTTGCAACACCAACGAAACTCAGCCGCCGCCGTCTCCCTGTGTCAGTCCGACCACCTTTGGGCAGCTCCTGCCCGCGGCGGGCGAAGGCGCAGCAACCCCACGGGTTCCTCGCTCCTGGCGGCGGCTCTGGTCAGCGAGGCCGGACGACTGAATCGCCCTCAGGTCGATCCCCGTTCGGACCCCTCTATCCCCCCCCCTCACCGCCCCACCGAAACCTGCACGACAAGCAGAAGCTACTTTTATTTCCAAATTAATTTCACGGGAGGCGGGCCACCGTGTATCGGCGATCCCTCGAGAAGGGGGCGGGTGAGCCGCCATCTTGAACCCGCCGCAGTCCCCGTGTGGTGTAGGTACACCCGCCGTGCTGTTAGGGAGAGATTTTGACCCCCCCCAGCCACAGCGAAGGAACGGCCGATATATTTCCGAGTCGGGGTTGGCGAGCGGCTCGGAGGGAGGGGGGGAACGTGCAGGCGGGGGTGTTCCCTGTGCGTCTGCTGCTGCCCTCGTCCTTCTAGACGGTAGAGGTGGCGGGTTTGGAAGAGGCTGTCGAAGGAGCGAGTGGCTGCGGGGCGTCTTGTAGACGGTGCGCACGGCTGCCGCTGTGCGTCGGGGGGGGTGGAGGGAGTGAATGTTTGCGGTTAGCGTGTCGATCGAGCGGGGCTGCTTTGTCCTGGATGGTGTCGAGCTTCTCGAGGACACTTCCTACCACACCTGGTGTTTACAGACGTTTCCCCAGCCAGGTACTAACACAGCCTCATGTTGCTAAGCGTCTGAGCTCAGACAAGATCTGGCATTTCGAGACTGGAACGTCTGCCGATCCAGTCTCTCGTCGAACCCCGATAGCCTATCACGTTCATGCAGACACTTAATCAACGTACAATGTCCTGAGGTGCTTCACAAGAAAATGTGACCCCCCCCCCACCCGCGTTGCATCAGGGAGATATTAAGAGACGGGTGACCCAAGGTCCTGATCCGTCGATGTAGATCGGGGCGGGAAGGTTTAGGGAGGGAGTCCCCGAGCTTAGGGCATCCCCCGCTTCCCCTAGCCAGCTGGAGGCACGGCCGACGATGATGGAGCGATGAGAACCGAGGGTGCTCCGGAGACTGAGGGCGAGGCAGGGCGGAGTTTCCAGAGATAGGGAGAGCGGTGAGGACACGGAAGCCAGCTGCTGCCAACTGTCCATGACAGGCCCACATCACAAATGGGAAGGCCCCAGGCCTCTTGCATCTCCACAGCTCCCGCTATCTTTCCTATTTTTCCTGAACACCCCCCCCCCACTTCTTTAATGCTCCTGATGAACGGATACATTACCATGCAGTCATCAGCATTGTAGTTACGTGTAAATAAACTTTGCAGTTATTATTTACGTAGCTGGTGAACGGGAAAATGTTACATTGGCGACGAGGATTTTAAAAATTTAACAGCGGACCGAGATCATGAGCGTTCAGTCACGTTGAAGTTCAGCTCAGGTTTACAGAAACACAGAACTCCTACAGTGCCATTCGGCCCATCGAGTCTGCACCGACCCTCCGAAAGAGCGCCCTGGCCAAGGCCCACTCCCCGGCCCTATCCTGTAACCTTTTGGACACGAAGGGGCAATTGATCATGGTCAATCCCACCTACCCTGCACATGTTTGGACTGTAGGAGGAAACCGGAGCCCCCGGAGGAAAGGACCGCGCCTTACCAGCCCTCCCTCCCCCGCCACCCATCGACTGACCGGCTAAACGCGCAGTCACAACCTTCAGGGCAGGCCTCACTCGCCGCAAAAGAAATTAGGGAGGGAGGAGGGATGAGATGTTTGGCCCCTTTAAGGGGAGTTCTGCCAAGAGGGTCTTGTGACCCGGGTGACCAAGCAGGGACCAAAGTGTGGGAATCACCTTTGGGGTTGGGTCGAGGGTGAGTGGTTAGGCCCACAGCTCCGGGACACGAGGTTCCTCGCTGGGCCGTCGAGATATGCCGGTGGACGTCGATCCGTTGTCGGAGTTTTCCGCGCAGCTAAGGTGGCGAAGAGCAAATCCCCGCCATTTTGTCAGAACTCTTGTCTGCTCGGACATCTCATTGGCACTCTGGGCTCGGCGCCGTTTTCTTCCAACACTGGGCTGTCGGCCATTTTGTTCCAACACTGGGCTGTCGGCCATTTTGTTCAAACACTGGGCTGTTGGCCATTTTATCGGAACAATCGGCTGTCGGCCATTTTATGGGAACACTGGGCTGTCGGCCATTTTGTTCCAACACTGGGCAGTCGGCCATTTTGTTCCAACACTGGGCTGTCGGCCATTTTATTGGAACACTGGGCTCTCCGCCATTTTGACAAAACACTGGGCTGTCGGCCATTTTGTTCCAACACTGGGCTGTCGGCCATTTTGTTCCAACACTGGGCTGTCAGCCATTTGATCGGAACACTCGGCTGTCGGCCATTTTGTTCCAACACTCGGCTGTCGGCCATTTTATGGGAACACTGGGCTCTCCGCCATTTTGACAAAACACTGGGCTGTTGGCCATTTTATTCCAACACTGGCCGCTTTGCAACTGTGCGATCATCGCATGGCGAAGCTGCCAGCATCGCAACCAAAAATAGAGTGTCGTACGTGTTACCTTCAGCCTTCACGAAGCCCACATAGCTAGTCGAGAAACAATACGTGCCAAGAGGGAGCCATAATAGAACATTGCTAACTGAATACTGGATAAACCTGAGCACGTTCTGAAATCTGTTGGCCATGAACGAGGGCACACGAACTCCTGTGCACCCATCACTTCCCGTGCCTGCTGACAGAAAGGTCTCCGATAAGGCATGGTCCCAGGCAGACACAGGGTGAGAATTATAACAGGGTTCACGTGAGACACAGTCTTCGGAACACTTGCATTTCACCTCTCCATCTGTCCCCTTCCATTTCTGTGTAAATCCGACTGCTTCATGAAACATAAAGCCTCCCAGGAGCACAGTAAAACACAGAGCGGTCGTAGAGAGCAGACAGCGAGCGGTGCTCACCCTGAGCGGGTCAGACTTCATCAAAGTACTTGGAGATGTCCCTGATATACCCAACACGGCTCACTGTAACACTCTCTGATATATCCCACACCCCTCACTGTTACACTCTCTGATATACCCCACACCCCTAACTGTAACACTCTCTGATATACCCCACACCCCTCACTGTAACACTCTGATATACCCCACACCCCTCACAGTAACACTCTCTGATATACCCCACACCCCTCACTGTAACACTCTCTGATATACCCCACACCCCTCACTGTAACACTGATATACCCCACACCCCTCACTGTAACACTCTCTGATATACCCCACACCCCTCACTGTAACACTGATGTACCCCAGACCCCTCACTGTAACACTGATATACCCCACACCCCTCACTGTAACATTCTCTGATATACCCCACACCCCTCACTGTAACACTCTGATATATCCCACACCCCTCACTGTAATACACTCTGATATACCCCCACACCCCTCACTGTAACACTCTCTGATATACCCCTCACTGTAACACTCTCTGAGATACCCCACACCCCTCACTGTAACACTCTCTGATATACCCCACACCCCTCACTGTAACACTCTCTGATATACCCCACACCCCTCACTGTAACACTCTGATATACCCCACACCCCTCACTGTAACACTCTCTAATATACCCCACACCCCTCACTGTAACACTCTCTGATATACCCCACACCCCTCACTGTAACACTCTCTGATATACCCCACACCCCTCACTGTAATACACTCTGATATACCCCACACCCCTCACTGTAACACTCTCTGATATACCCCTCACTGTAACACTCTCTGATATACCCCACACCCCTCACTGTAACACTCTCTGATATACCCCACACCCCTCACTGTAACACTCTCTGATATACCCCACACCCCTCACTGTAACACTCTGATATACCCCACACCCCTCACTGTAACACTCTCTAATATACCCCACACCCCTCACTGTAACACTCTCTGATATACCCCACACCCCTCACTGTAACACTCTCTGATATACCCCACACCCCTCACTGTAACACTCTGATATACCCCACACCCCTCACTGTAACACTCTGATATACCCCACACCCCTCACTGTAACACTGATATACCCCACACCCCTCACTGTAACACTCTCTAATATACCCCACACCCCTCACTGTAACACTCTCTGATATACCCCACACCCCTCACTGTAACACTCTCTGATATACCCCACACCCCTCACTGTAATACACTCTGATATACCCCACACCCCTCACTGTAACACTCTCTGATATACCCCTCACTGTAACACTCTCTGATATACCCCACACCCCTCACTGTAACACTCTCTGATATACCCCACACCCCTCACTGTAACACTCTCTGATATACCCCACACCCCTCACTGTAACACTCTGATATACCCCACACCCCTCACTGTAACACTCTCTAATATACCCCACACCCCTCACTGTAACACTCTCTGATATACCCCACACCCCTCACTGTAACACTCTCTGATATACCCCACACCCCTCACTGTAACACTCTGATATACCCCACACCCCTCACTGTAACACTCTCTGATATACCCCACACCCCTCACTGTAACACTCTCTGATATACCCCACACCGCTCACTGTAACACTCTGATATACCCCACACCCCTCACTGTAACACTCTCTGATATACCCCACACCCCTCACTGTAACACTCTCTGATATACCCCACACCCCTCACTGTAACACTCTCTGATATACCCCACACCCCTCACTGTAACACTCTCTGATATACCCCACACCCATCACTGTAACACTCTCTAATATACCCCACACCTCTCACTGTAACTCTCTCTGATATATCCCACACCCCTCACTGTAACACTCTGATATACCCCTCACTGTAAATCTCTCTGAAATACCCCACACCCCTCACTGTTACACTCTCTGATATACCCCACACCCCTCACTGTAACACTCCCAGATATACCCCACACCGCTCACTGTGACACTCTCTGATATACCCCACACCCCTCACTGTAACACTCTCTGATATACCCCAGTCTCTGATACACCCCTCACTGTAACACTCTCTGATATACCCCACACCACTCACTGTAACACTCTGATATACCCCACACCCCTCACTGTAACACTCTGATATACCGCACACCCCTCACTGTAACACTCTCTGTTATACCCCACACCCCTCACTGTAACACTCTTTAATATACCCCACACCCCTCACTGTAACACTCTCTGATATACCCCACACCCCTCACTGTAACACTCTCTGATATACCCCACACCCCTCACTGTAACACTCTGATATACCCCACACCGCTCACTGTAACACTCTGATATACCCCACACCCCTCACTGTAACACTCTCTGATACACCCCACACCGCTCACTGTAACACTCTCTGATATACCCCACACCCCTCACTGTAACACTCTCTGATATACCCACACCCCTCACTGTAACACTCACTGATATACTCCACACCCCTCACTGTAACACTCTCTGATATACCCCACACCCATCACTGTAACACTCTCTAATATACCCCACACCCCTCACTGTAACTCTCTCTGATATATCCCACACCCCTCACTATAACACTCTGATATACCCCTCACTGTAAATCTCTCTGATATACCCCACACCCCTCACTGTAACTCTCTCTGATATATCCCACACCCCTCACTGTAACACTCTGATATACCCCTCACTGTAAATCTCTCTGATATACCCCACACCCCTCACTGTAACACTCTGATATACCCCACACCGCTCACTGTAACACTCTGATATACCCCACACCCCTCACTGTAACACTCTCTGATATACCCCACACCCCTCACTGTAACACTCTCTGATATACCCCACACCCCTCACTGTAACACTCTCTGATATACCCCACACCCCTCACTGTAACACTCCTGATATACCCCACACCCTCTACTGTGACACTCTCTGATATACCCCACACCCCTCACTGTAACACTCTCTGATATACCCAGTCTCTGATACACCCCTCACTGTAACACTCTCTGATATACCCCACACCCCTCACTGTACAACTCTGTTATACCCCACACCCCTCACTGTAACCACTCTGATATACCCCACACCCCTCACTGTAACACTCTCTGATATACCCCACACCACTCACTGTAACACTCTGATATACCCCACACCCCTCACTGTAACACTCTGATATACCCCACACCCCTCACTGTAACACTCTCTGTTATACCCCACACCCCTCACTGTAACACTCTCTAATATACCCCACACCCCTCACTGTAACACTCTCTGATATACCCCACACCCCTCACTGTAACACTCTCTGATATACCCCACATCCCTCACTGTAACACTCTGATATACCCCACACCGCTCACTGTAACACTCTGATATACCCCACACCCCTCACTGTAACACTCTCTGATATACCCCACACCCCTCACTGTAACACTCTCTGATATACCCCACACCCCTCACTGTAACACTCACTGATATACTCCACACCCCTCACTGTAACACTCTCTGATATACCCCACACCCATCACTGTAACGCTCTCTAATATACCCCACACCCCTCACTGTAACTCTCTCTGATATATCCCACACCCCTCACTGTAACACTCTGATATACCCCTCACTGTAAATCTCTCTGATATACCCCACACCCCTCACTGTTACACTCTCTGATATACCCCACACCCCTCACTGTAACACTCACTGATACACCCCACACCCCTCACTTTAACGCTCTCTGATACACCCCAGACCCCTCACTGTAACACTCTGATATACCCCACACCCCTCACTGTAACACTCTCTGAAATACCCCACACCCCTCACTGTAACACTCTCTGATATACCCCACACCCCTAACTGTAACACTCTCTGATATACCCCACACCCCTCACTGTAACACTCTCTGATATACCCCACACCCCTCACTGTAACACTCTGATATACCCCACACCCCTCACTGTAACTCTCTCTGATATACCCCACACCCCTCACTGTAACACTCTCTGATATACCCACACCCCTCACTGTAACACTCTGATATACCCCACACCCCTCACTGTAACTCTCTCTGATATACCCCACACCCCTCACTGTAACACTCTCTGATATACCCCACACCCCTCACTGTAACTCTCTGATATACCCCACACCCCTCACTGTAACACTCTGATATACCCCACACCCCTCACTGTAAATCTCGCTGATATACCCCACACCCCTCACTGTAACACTCTCTGATATACCCCACACCCCTCACTGTAACACTCACTGATACATCCCACACCCCTCACTTTAACGCTCTCTGATACACCCCAGACCCCTCACTGTAACACTCTGATATACCCCACACCCCTCACTGTAACACTCTCTGATATACCCCAAACCCTTAACTGTAACACTCTCTGATATACCCCACACCCCTCACTGTACCACTCTCTGATATACCCACACCCCTCACTGTAACATTCCCTGATATACCCCACACCCCTCACTGTAACACTCTCTGATATACCCCACACCCCTCACTGTAACACTCTCTGATACACCCCACACCCCTCACTGTAACACTCCCTGATATACCCCACACCCCTCACTGTTACACTCTCTGATATACCCCACACCCCTCACTGTAACACTCTCTGATATACCCCACACCCCTCACTGTAACACTCTCTGATACACCCCACACCCCTCACTTTAACGCTCTCTGATATACCCCACACCCCTCACTGTAACACTCTCTGTTATACCCCACACCCCTCACTGTAACACTCTCTGATATACCCCACACCCCTCACTGTAACACTCTCTGATATACCCCACACCCCTCACTGTCACACTCTCTGATATGCCCCACACCCCTCACTGTAACACTCTCTGATATACCCCACACCCCTCACTGTAACACTCTGATATACCCCACACCCCTCACTGTAACACTCTGATATACCCCACACCCCTCACTGTAACACTCTGATATACCCCACGCCCCTCACTGTAACACTCTGATATACCCCACACCCCTCACTGTAACACTCTCTGATATACCCCACACCCCTCACCGTAACACTCTCTGATATACCCCACACCCCTCACTGTAACACTCCCTGATATACCTCACACCCTCACTGTAACTCTCTCTGATATACCCCACGCTCCTCACTGTAACACTCTCTGATATACCCCACACCCCTCACTGTAACACTCTCTGATATACCCCACACCCCTCACTGTAACACTCTCTGATATACCCCACACCCCTCACTGTAACACTCTCTGATATACCCACACCCCTCACTGTAACACTCTCTGATACACCCCACACCCCTCACTTTAACGCTCTCTGATATACCCCACACCCCTCACTGTAACACTCTCTGATATACCCCACACCCCCTCACTGTAACACTCTCTGATATACCCCACACCCCTCACTGTAACACTCTCTGATATACCCCACACCCCTCACTGTCACACTCTCTGATATGCCCCACACCCCTCACTGTAACACTCTCTGATATACCCCACACCCCTCACTGTAACACTCTGATATACCCCACACCCCTCACTGTAACACTCTGATATACCCCACACCCCTCACTGTAACACTCTGATATACCCCACGCCCCTCACTGTAACACTCTGATATACCCCACACCCCTCACTGTAACACTCTCTGATATACCCCACACCCCTCACCGTAACACTCTCTGATATACCCCACACCCCTCACTGTAACACTCCCTGATATACCTCACACCCCTCACTGTAACTCTCTCTGATATACCCCACGCTCCTCACTGTAACACTCTCTGATATACCCCACACCCCTCACTGTAACACTCTCTGATATACCCCACACCCCTCACTGTAACTCTCTCTGATATACCCCACACTCCTCACTGTAACACTCGCTGATATACCCCACACCCCTCACTGTAACACTCTCTGATATACCCCACACCCCTCACTGTAACACTCTGATATACCCCACACCCCTCACTGTAACACCCTGATATACCCCACACCCCTCACTGTAACACTCTGATGTCCCCCACACACCTCACTGTAACACTCTCTGATATACCCCACACCCCTCACTGTAACACTCTCTGATATACCCCACACCCCTCGCTGTAACACTCTCTGATATACCCCACACCCCTCACTGTAACACTCTCTGATATACCCCACACCCCTTACTGTGACACTCTCTGATATACCCCACACCCCTCACTGTAACACTGTCTGATATACTCCACACCCCTCACTGTGACACTCTCTGATATACCCCACACCCCTAACTGTAACACTCTCTGATATACCCCACACCTCTCACAGTAACACTCTCTGATATACCCCACACCCCTCACTGTAACACTCTCTGATATACCCCACACCCCTCACTGTAACACTCTGTGATATACCCCACACCCCTCACTGTAACACTCTGGTATACCCCACACCCCTCACTGTAACACTCTGATATACCCCACACCCCTCACTGTAACACTCTCTGATATACTCCACACCCCTCACTGTAACACTCTCTGATATACCCCACACCCCTCACTGTAACACTCTCTGATATACCCCACACCCCTCACTGTAACACTCTCTGATATACCCCACACCCCTCACTGTAACACTCTCTGATATACCCCACACCCCTCACTGTAATCTCTCTCATATACCCCACACCCCTCACTGTAACACTCTGATATACCCCACACCCCTCACTGTAACACTCTCTGATATACCCCACACCCCTCACTGTAACACTCTCTGATATACCCCACACCCCTCACTGTAACACTCTCTGATATACCCCACACCCCTCACTGTAACACTCTCTGATATACCCCACACCCCTCACTGTAACACTCTCTGATACACCCCACAACCCTCACAGTAACACTCTCTGATATACCCCACACCCCTCACTGTAAGACGGTGAGTCCTCGGAACGCTCCCTCTGACGTGTTTAGAGAGGGCCCTCGCTCCCGCCTGAGGTAGAACATAGAACAGTACAGCACAGAACAGGCCCTTCGGCCCTCGATGTTGTGCCGAGCAATGATCACCCTACTTAAACCCACGGAACCCGTATACCCGTAACCCAACAATCCCCCCATTAACCTTACACTACGGGCGATTTTAGCATGGCCAATCCACCTAACCCGCACATCTTTGGACTGTGGGAGGAAACCGGAGCACCCGGAGGAAACCCACGCACACACGGGGAGGACGTGCAGACTCCGCACAGACAGTGACCCAGCCGGGAATCGAACCTGGGACCCTGGATCTGTGAAGCATTGATGCTAACCACCATGCTACCGTGAGGCCCCCAATCTGGGGGCATCATTCCCATCTCTGCATCCCTCCGCGACCGATAGAAGTCTGGGGGGACGGGGGGGTACGTACGCGGCTAATTTCAGCGGCGTGGAGTGGGGCGGGGGACCGAATGCTGCGCCTGCCCCCAGCGGCGCTCCGAGGGATCCCGAATTTCTGCCTCGCCCGCGGCTCTGCCGCAAATTCCGGATCCCGCGGCAGGGAATGCGAGGTGGCCACCCGATCTGGCTGAGGAATTGCGGAGTGCGGATGTCGAGGTATCCTATTGCCAGCCACTTGGGATTGAGTGTTGTCTGCAGCACCGTGCTGTCATGTACAGGGTGACACCTGATGTAAGTGAACATTGTGTCCTACTTCTCCGATCTAAGGACACACTCTCCACAAAGGTTGCTTTGTTCCCGGGGGGGGGGGGGGGGGGGGGGGTGAAGGCCTCATGTCCCCAAGAGAGAAACATATTGACGACACAGATTGCCCAGTGATCCAACAGGAGGTGTTTCGTCCTCTGGTGACCCGGCAGAGAGGGGGAGAGGGAGAGCTCGGAGAAAGGAGAGCGAGGACTCCAGAGAGAGAGAGAGAGAGACGCAAGACCCAAAGCCTGAAGCAGTTTGGGCTGGCCTTATTGCCTCCATTTTCCTCATGTTCCACTTAAAATATACAAGAGCAGTTCAGATCCAGTCCGTTTATACCCCCTTGCTGTTTTTTTCCCCCCCCTCCTGGGAGAGAGGGAAGGAGGAAGGAGGATAGAGCTGGGAGAGAGAGAGGGAGAGAGAGAGGGAGACAGAGAGAGAGAGAGGCAGACAGAGAGAGAGAGAGGCAGACAGAGAGAGAGAGACAGAGAAAGGGAGAGAGGAGAGGAGAGGAGAGAGACAGAGAGAGAGGCAGACAGAGAGAGAGAGACAGAGAAAGGGAGAGAGAGAGAGGAGAGAGAGACAGGGAGAGAGGGAGAGTGGAGGGGGGAGAGAGAGGGAAGAGAGGAGAGGAGGGGAGGAGAGAGGAGGGAGAGAGAAAGAGAGAGAGGGAGAGAGTAGAGAGAGAGGGGGAGAGGAGAGAGGGGGAGAGAGAGAGGGGGAGAGGAGGGAGAGAGCGGGGGAGAGAGAGGGAGGAGAGAGGGGGAGGGGGGAGAGAGGGGGAGAGAGGGGGAGGGGGGAGAGAGGGGGAGAGAGGGGGAGAGAGAGGGGGAAGAGAGAGGGGGAGAGGGGGGAGAGAGAGTGGGAGGGGGGGAGAGGGAGGGAGAGAGAGGGGGAGAGGGGGGAGAGGGAGGGGGAGAGGGGAGAGAGAGGGGGAGAGGGAGGAGAGAGGGGGAGGAGAGGGGGAGAGAGATAGAGAGAGTGGGGGAGAGAGAGAGGGGGAGAGAGAGGGAGGGGGAGAGAGGGAGGAGACGGGGAGGAGAGGGGGAGAGGGGGAGGAGAGGGGGAGAGAGAGAGAGAGGGGGAGAGAGAGGGGGAGAGAGGGAGAGAGAGGGGGAGAGAGGGAGAGAGGGAGGGGGAGAGGGAGAGAGAGGGGGGGAGAGAGAGGGGCTGTACTGAGCTGGCGTGAGGGAGAGGAGAAACAGTTCCCAGTGATGGTTGCCCCTGAGGGATTGGAGCAGTGTGATCAGCTCGTCGATCCCCACTCCGCCAGCCCCTGCCCCCCCGGCCAATCTGGGACCGCGACTCCATGTTCCCGCCCGCTCCCCACATCCCAAATTCCCGGACAGGCAACGGGCGGGATTCCCCGGTTCCCCCCCACCCCCAGGAGGCGGCACTGCGCCCACCCCGAGCGCATCCGTTCTTCGGGGTCGGAGACTAGCACAGTGCAGCGAGACCTCCCTCATATTCCTGACCCCCACTACCCCCCCCTCGGTGGGTAGAAGCGTGTAAAATGAGCACGATCGCGTAGTTGTAAGCATAGGAGCGACTCCCTGCGCTGGGAGGGTTTTCGTTCATTCATCGGACACGGGATAATATTGGTTGCCCATTCCTAATTGCCCCTCGCTGCGCTTGGAGGGTCTGGAGTCACATGTAGGCCAGACCAGGGTAAGGACTGCAGATTTCCACCTTTCCCCAAACATTAGTGATGGAGTTTTATGACAATCGACAATGGTTATCAGAAGACCATAAAACACAGGAGCAGAATTAGGCCATTCGGCCCATCGAGTCTGCTCCGCCATTCAATCATGGATGATATTTTTCTCATCCCCATTCTCCTGCCTTCTCCCCATAACCCCCGATCCCCTCATTAATCAGGAACCTATCTATCTCTGTCTTAAAGACACTCAGTGATTTGGCCTCCACAGCCTTCTGCGGCAAAGAGTTCCACAGATTCACCACCCTCTGGCTGAAGAAATTCCTCCTCATCTCTGTTTTAAAGGATCGTCCCTTCAGTCTGAGATTGTCTCTGGTTCTAGTTTTTCCTACAATTGGAAACATCCTCTCCACGCCCACTCTATCCAGGCCTCGCAGTATCCTGTAAGTTTCGGTAAGATCCCCCCTCATCCTTCTAAACTCCAACGAGTACGGACCCGGAGTCCTCAACCGCTCCTCACACGACAAGCCCTTCATTCCGGATTTTTAGCCAGTTCGAACTTCATCAACTGCCCGAAGTGGGGTTCGAACCCGGGGTCGCCACAGCAGTACCCTGGATTGCTAGTCCAGCGACAGTACCGCTACCAACCCCCCCACCCGCACTCTGGACATAAACTGGACATGTTGGACTTCTGCTGCAGTGGACCGGAAGCTCTGGGTACGAGTGCCCCAGTCTAGGATCTTGGGTGTCACCCTCTGTGGGGGGGGTGGGGGGGGGGGGGGGGGGGGGGGGGCTAACCTGTCAGCCTGGAAGCCCTCCCGGGCGGGGCCGTCGGCAACGATCGAGGGGGTTCCCCGCCAGCTGCCGCGGGAGGCTAACGGCACGAAAGCACTGCGGCGCTTTGCCACGGATAATGGCGGGCGGAGACATCCGACGGAGGCCCGTGACCACGGAACAGCCCGGCAGGTGCCCGTGATCGCCGGCGCCCCCTTGGGGCCTGGAGGGCGAGGGGAAGCAGTAAGCTCGCCGCGCCAACCTGGGGCAGGAGGCGGCCTCCAAACCGATGACGAGCAACGCCCTCAAATTGGAGAGCCGCCATTTTAAAGCAGCCGGCACCAATCCCCCTGGGTCCCAGAGGGGGAATAATGCTGACGATTCCACTCGCAAATAAAGAGGCCACACTCAAACCTCGGCTCGAGCCCCACGCATCGCTGTCTCTCGGGTGTTCAGTATATTTTTAAACGCATAATTCACTCAGAAGACAGACTCAGCGGAAAAGAAATGACTCGGCAGAATTGACAGGGCTCTGCTTAAACCACTTGCGAGAGAAATTGCATTTAAGTTACATTCCAGACTAATTTAATTTGGAACGCTTTTTTTTTTTC
>NC_052176.1:5339991-5412209 GCF_902713615.1 Scyliorhinus canicula | reverse complement strand
TTTCGAGTACATTAGATGGGTCATTCTTTGTACAATGTGTGCAGGAGGGTTTCCTGACACAATATGTTGACAGGCCAACAAGAGGCGAGGCCACATTGGATTTGGTTTTGGGTAATGAACCAGGCCAGGTGTTAGATCTGGAGGTAGGTGAGCACTTTGGAAACAGTGACCACAATTCGGTGACCTTTACGTTAGTGATGGAAAGGGATAAGTATACCCCGCAGGGCAAGAGTTATAGCTGGGGGAAGGGCAATTATGATGCCATTAGACATGACTTAGGATGTGTTGGTTGGAGAAGTAGGCTGCAAGGGTTGGGCACACTGGATATGTGGAGTTTGTTCAAGGAACAGCTATTGCATGTTCTTGATAAGTACGTACCAGTCAGGCAGGGAGGAAGGGGTCGAGCGAGGGAACCGTGGTTTACCAAAGAAGTGGAATCTCTTGTTAAGAGGAAGAAGGAGGCCTATGTAAAGATGAGGCGTGAAGTTTCAGTTGGGGCGCTTGATATTTACAAGGAAGCGAGGAAGGATCTAAAGAGAGAGCTGAGACGAGCAAGGAGGGGACATGAGAAGTCTTTGGCAGGTAGGATCAAGGAAAACCCAAAAGCTTTCTATAGGTATGTCAGGAATAAAAGAATGACTAGGGTAAGAGTAGGGCCAGTCAAGGACAGTGGTGGGAAGTTGTGTGTGGAGGCTGAGGAGATAAGCGAGATACTAAATGAATACTTTTTGTCAGTATTCACTCAAGAAAAAGATAATATTGTGGAGGAGAATGCTGAGACCCAGGCTATTAGAATAGATGGCATTGAGGTGCGTAGGGAAGAAGTGTTGGCAATTCTGGACAAGGTGAAAATAGATAAGTCCCCGGGGCCGGATGGGATTTATCCTAGGATTCTCTGGGAAGCCAGGGAAGAGATTGCTGAGCCTTTGGCTTTGATTTTTAGGTCATCATTGGCTACAGGAATAGTGCCAGAGGACTGGAGGATAGCAAATGTGGTCCCTTTGTTCAAGAAGGGGAGTAGAGATAACCCCGGTAACTATAGGCCGGTGAGCCTAACGTCTGTGGCGGGTAAAGTCTTGGAGAGGATTATAAAAGATACGATTTATAATCATCTAGATAGGAATAATATGATTAGGGACAGTCAGCATGGTTTTGTGAAGGGTAGGTCATGCCTCACAAACCTTATCGAGTTCTTTGAGAAGGTGACTGAACAGGTAGACGAGGGTAGAGCAGTTGATGTGGTGTATATGGATTTCAGTAAAGCGTTTGATAAGGTTCCCCACGGTCGTCTATTGCAGAAAATACGGAGGCTGGGGATTGAGGGTGATTTAGAGATGTGGATCAGAAATTGGCTAGTTGAAAGAAGACAGAGAGTGGTAGTTGATGGGAAATGTTCAGAATGGAGTTCAGTTACGAGTGGCGTACCACAAGGATCTGTTCTGGGGCCGTTGCTGTTTGTCATTTTTATAAATGACCTAGAGGAGGGCGCAGAAGGATGGGTGAGTAAATTTGCAGACGACACTAAAGTCGGTGGAGTTGTAGACAGTGCGGAAGGATGTTGCAGGTTACAGAGGGACATAGATAGGCTGCAGAGCTGGGCTGAGAGGTGGCAAATGGAGTTTAATGTGGAGAAGTGTGAGGTGATTCACTTTGGAAAGAATAACAGAAATGCGGAATATTTGGCTAATGGTAAAATTCTTGGTAGTGTGGATGAGCAGAGGGATCTCGGTGTCCATGTACATAGATCCCTGAAAGTTGCCACCCAGGTTGATAGGGTTGTGAAGAAGGCCTATGGTGTGTTGGCCTTTATTGGTAGAGGGATTGAGTTCCGGAGCCATGAGGTCATGTTGCAGTTGTACAAAACTCTAGTACGGCCGCATTTGGAGTATTGCGTACAGTTCTGGTCGCCTCATTATAGGAAGGACGTGGAAGCTTTGGAACGGGTGCAGAGGAGATTTACCAGGATGTTGCCAGGTATGGAGGGAAAATCTTATGAGGAAAGGCTGATGGACTTGAGGTTGTTTTCGTTAGAGAGAAGAAGGTTAAGAGGTGACTTAATAGAGGCATACAAAATGATCAGAGGGTTAGATAGGGTGGACAGCGAGAGCCTTCTCCCGCGGATGGAGGTGGCTAGCACGAGGGGACATAGCCTTAAATTGAGGGGTAATAGATATAGGACAGAGGTCAGAGGTGGGTTTTTTACGCAAAGAGTGGTGAGGCCGTGGAATGCCCTACCTGCAACAGTAGTGAACATGCCAACATTGAGGGCATTTAAAAATTTATTGGATAAGCATATGGATGATAAGGGCATAGTGTAGGTTAGATGGCCTTTAGATTTTTTCCATGTCGGTGCAACATCGAGGGCCGAAGGGCCTGTACTGCACTGTATCGTTCTATGTTCTATGTTCACTCACTCACTCACACACTCACTCACACACTCACTCTCACACTCACACACTCACTCACACACTCACTCACTCTCTCACACACTCACTCACACACTCACACACTCACTCACTCTCTCACACACTCACTCACTCAATCACACACTCACTCACTCTCTCACACACTCACTCACTCACACACACTCACTCTCTCACACACTCACTCACTCACACACTCACTCATTCTCTCACACACACACACTCACTCACTCACACACTCACTCACTCACACACTCACTCACTCACTCACACACTCACTCACTCACACACTCACTCACTCTCTCACACACTCACTCACTCACACACTCACACACTCACTCACACACTCACTCACTCTCTCACACACTCACTCACTCTCTCACACACTCACTCACTCACACACTCACTCTCTCACACACTCACTCTCGCACTCACTCACTCACACACTCACTCACTCTCTCACACACTCACTCTCGCACTCACTCACTCACTCTCTCACACACTCTCTCACACACTCACTCTCGCACTCACTCACTCACTCACTCTCTCACACACTAACTCACTCACTCACACTCACTCACTCTCTCACACACTCACTCTCGCACTCACTCACACACTCACTCACTCTCTCACACACTCACTCGCACTCACTCACTCACTCACTCTCTCACACACTCACTCTCGCACTCACTCACTCACTCTCTCACTCTCTCACTCACTCACACACACTCACTCACTCACACACTCACTCACACACACTCACTCTCTCACACACTCACTCTCGCACTCACACACTCACTCTCGCACTCACACTCACTCACTCACACACTCACTCACACACTCACTCACACACTCACTCACTCCCACTCACTCACACACCCACTCACTCACACACTCACTCACACACTCACACACTCACTCACTCACTCACACACTCACACTCACTCACACACTCACTCACACACACTCGCACTTACTCACTCACTCACTCACACACTCACTCACACTGCCACTCACTCACACACTCACTCACACACACACTCACTCACTCACGCACTCACTCACTCACTCACTCACACTCTCACACTCACTCACTCACACACTCACTCACACACACACACTCACTCACACTCTCACACTCACTCACTCACACACTCATTCACACTGCCACTCACTCACTCACTCACACACTCACACACTCACTCACTCACTCACACACACTCACTCACTCACTCACACACTCACTCACTCACACACTCACTCACTCACACTCACTCACTCACTCACTCACTCACACACTCACTCACTCACTCACACACTCACTCACTCTCTCACACACACTCTCACACTCACTCACTCACTCACTCACTCTCACACACTCACGCTCGCACTCACTCACTCACTCACTCACTCTCTCACACACTCACTCTCGCACTCACTCACTCACTCACACACTCACACACTCACTCTCTCACACACTCACTCTCGCACTCACTCACTCACTCTCGCACTCACACTCACTCATTCACACACTCACTCACTCACACACTCACTCACTCCCACTCACTCACACACCCACTCACTCACACACACACACACACTCACTCACACACACACTCACTCTCGCACTCACTCCCACTCACTCACACCCACTCACTCACACACTCACTCACACACTCACTCACTCCCACTCACTCACACACCCACTCACTCACACACACTCACTCACACTCACACACTCACTCACTCACTCACTCACTCACTCACTCACTCACTCACACACTCACTCACTCACACACTCACTCACTCACACACTCACTCACTCACACACTCACTCACTCACACACTGACTCACTCACACACTCACTCACACACACTCGCACTCACTCACTCACTCACACACTCACTCACACTGCCACTCACTCACTCACACACTCACACACTCACTTACTCACTCACACACTCACACACACTCACGCACTCACTCACACACTCACTCACACACTCACTCATTCACAAACTCACTCATTCACAAACTCACTCATTCACACACTCACTCTCGCACACACTCACTCACTCGCTCACTCACTCTCGCACTCACTCACACACTCACTCTCGTACTCACTCACTCACTCACTCACTCTCGCACTCACTCACTCACTCTCGCACTCACTTACTCGCTCACTCACTCACACACTCACTCTCGCACTCACTCACTCACGCACTCACTCACTCACTCACTCCCTCCCTCACTCACGCACTCACTCATGAACTCACGCACTCACTCACTCACTCTCGCACTCACTCACACACTCACTCTCGCACTCACTCACTCACTCACTCACTCACTCACTCACTCACTCACGCACTCACTCACGAACTCACGCACTCACGCACTCACTCACGTACTCACTCTCGCACTCACTCACGCACTCACTCAGAAACTCACTCACGCACTCACTCAGAAACTCACTCAGTCACTCCCTCCCTCACTCACGCACTCACTCTCGCACTCACTCACTCACTCACGCACTCACTCACGCACTCACACACTCACTCACGCACTCACTCAGAAACTCACTCACTCCCGCACTGACAGTGCCCATTCGCGTCACATGTCGATTAGATGTGGGCGAAGGCGGGTGCGTTGCTGCAGAGTGGGTGATGTCGCCGCCAGTCCCGCGCCCCCCCCCTTGGCCCGTGGGCGCCCTCCGCGTGTCTGGGACCTCCGCCAAACCGTCGGCGGGCTCTCTTCCGTTAATGGAAACCCCTGTGCTCAGGCGCTGGATTCTAAACACCCGGAAGGATTGCTTCCTGTGGCGCCCGAGACGCTAGGCGCTATGGGGGAAAACGGGGAAGTTGGGGAGGAGGGGTGTCGTCTGCGTGTCGCTGATCGGCCTCGATCTCGTTGGAGCGAGGGGGCGAATGGCCTGGTGCGTCGCCCCCGGAGGAAGCGGTCACAGAGTTCCTGCTCGCTTTTGGCACTCCTATACCCGTTTTGGGGGGGGGTGCGGATTGCGGGTCGGGCTTCACCGTGACGCCCCACGTGGCCGAATTGCCGGGATCCATCTCGCTGATGCACAGCGGGGCCCTGCCCATTGCTGGATCTCTCGAGCCGCAGCCACTGAATCTGTCAAACAACAGAGGCGGCAGCTAAATGTGATTCATCTTCTCTCAGCCCCTGAGTGTACTCGAAGCGTTTGGCTGACGAATACGCAGCAAGCACCGGGGTGAGGGAGAGAGCTGACGTCTACGGTGACTAATGCAGAGCCTCTCGCTGCTTCTTTCCAGCCGTGGCTCAGCGTGTAGCTCCATCACCTCTGATTCAGGATGGTTTCGGGGTGGGGGAGCGGGACGGATTCACGAGCCCCACTCCGGGGCCACCCCAGCCCATGGGTCTTGGCCAATACCACCCCCCCCCCCTCCCCGGCGGGTGTTCGGCCAACCCAAAGCCGATAGGCCAAGCCTCAACCAAGAGGGGGAGATTTTTCTTCCCCGAGAGAGTTTAAAGACTTGTTGAGCCCCGGCCGTCCCCTGTTCATCCCTTTCCTCTTCAAAGGGATGGATAAATTAGAATCATAGCGTCCGAATAATCTCTACAGTGCCGTTCGGCCCATCGAGTCTGCAGCCAACACTTCGAAAGATCTCCCTATTCCTTCTCCACTCCTCTGCCTTATCCCCGTAACCCCACCTAACCTGCACATCTTTGGACACTAGGGGACAATTTAGCACGGCCAATCCATCTAACCTGCACATCTTTGGACAATAAGGGACAATTTAGCACGGCCAATCCACTTAACCTGCACATCTTTGGACACTAAGGGGCAATTTAGCACGGCCAATCCACCTAACCTGCACATCTTTGGACACTAGGGGACAATTTAGCACGGCCAATCCATCTAACCTGCACATCTTTGGACAATAAGGGACAATTTAGCACGGCCAATCCACTTAACCTGCACATCTTTGGACACTAAGGGGCAATTTAGCACGGCCAATCCACCCAACCTGCACATCTTTGGATACTAGGGGACAATTTAGCACGGCCAATCCACCTAACCTGCACATCTTTGGACAATAAGGGACAATTTAGCACGGCCAATCCACTTAACCTGCACATCTTTGGACACTAAGGGGCAATTTAGCACGGCCAATCCACCCTAACCTGCCCATCTTTGGACACTAAGGGGCAATTTAGCACGGCCAATCCACCTAACCTGTACATCTTTGGACACTAGGGGACAATTTAGCACGGCCAATCCACCCAACCTGCACATCTTTGGACACTAAGGGGCAATTTAGCACGGCCATTCCACCGAACCTGCACATCTTTGGACTGAGGGAGGAAACCGGAGCACCCGGAGGAAACCCACGCACACACGGGGAGAACGTGCAGACTCCGCACGAACAGCCACCCGAGGCCGGAATTGAACCCGGGTCTCCGGCGCGGTGAGGCAGCGGTGCTAAGCGCCGTGCCGCCAAATTAACCAATCGACAGCCCCTTCAGACGGGGACTGTGACGAAACCTCTGGCGGGACGTTGGGAAGCCAAATTAGCGTGCCGTCTCCCCCCCCACCCCCCTACTGCGGTGCCCACCGGCCATGGGGGAAAGCTCAACCGTGCCTGAAGACGTCACACGCTCCCTCTCGCGGGCCGCCCGGGTGAGAACGTGGCTGGTGTAGAGGGGCGGGCAGTCAGGGTAGACGCTCAAATGCCCACTCCCGAGTCCACATTGGACAGGCCCCAGGAGCCGGCCGACGTGGAGACTGTGGTGATCTGCATCACAGTAAATACACAAGGGGTTAATGCAAATACACTTCGGCTAAGTAAACACTAGAGGGAGCCGGAGATGCCATGGCACGCAGACATACAACCAATGAACACATAGAATAGGACACGACCAATGAGCAGTCAAGACATCCAGAGGTGACACGACCACAAGGGGGCATTACAAAACCCATGTATAAGGATAGGGCCCACATGCTCCGTCTGTTTCCACAGGCGACACGCAGAGAGAAGGACAGGGGCAGATCAGAAGCATCACACCCACCACATGGCTTAGAGCAGACTGGTTAGTTAGACTGAGTTACTATAGCAAGATTAGCAGGAGAGTCGAACTCATAGAGAACTGTGCTAATGGTTCAATAAATCACGCTGAACTTACTTCAAAGTCTGGAGGATCTTTTGGTCAAAGCTGCATCGAGTTGCAGCCTGTGTTATCCCAGAGTGCATCACGCAACAGAGACCCTCCTACCCTACGTGCCACTCCCCCTGCTCCCCCACCCTCCACACTGGGCAGCCGACGTACCGTACCGCTACCGCCTGTACGGTCTACGTTGGGCGTAAGGCCGGCCTTACGTTTCCCGTGCAACCGCACGACCAGAGAGCGCTTCAAGAGGTGGTTTGGGGGGGGGGGGGGTTGGTTGGCGGAGGAGGGGGGAGGAGGGCGGCATCCTGGTGCGGGATACTCAAACGGCGTCCGTGTGGAGAAGGGGGTGAGGGTTTATCTCACAAAAAAGAAATATCTCACGCTGCGAAGGGCCGACAGATGGAGGCCGTGTCACGGGTCGGTTCACATTTAATTTGCTGGCTCATCGAAACGGTTGTCCTACGGGGCGGGCGGTGGTTGGGATGGAAGAGTCTTGTCAAGCAGAACACTGCTTTCTCTCTCTCTCTCTCTATCTCTCTCTCTCGTGTGAGCATTAAAAGGTATCAGGCCCTCAGCAAATCACTGCCAATCGTGGCTTGGCCGGCTGGTATTCCCAGCTTCCTGACAGACACATCTGGCTGTTGGAATGCGCCCAATGCCCCGTCGCGGCTCATTTACCCCAAATCTTTTCTCGAGGGTTCAGCCGCAATATGCCTCCAAAACTCAACGCTGATCGCCTCCACGCCGACTGTTTGTTCGGCAATTGAGCGAGGGAGGGGGGCGGTCAGCCCCGTGGGCTGGGCAGGCCCTGGGTTTAGACGCAGAGCTCTCTCTCTCTCTCTCTCTCTCTCTCTCTCTCTCTCTCGAGGAGCTCGCATGAGGCCTAACGGACGAAAGGGCCTCCCGTCCGTGCTCCGAAACCTGCACGTCTATGGGCTGCGGGAGGAAACCGGAGCAGCCGGAGGTAACCCACGCAGAGACGGGGGGGGGGGGGGGGGGGAGAACGTGCAGACTCCGCACAGACACCCCAGGCCGGAATCGGACCCGGGTCCCTGACGCCGCGAGGGATCCCGCCATTCTGGATCTCCTCCCCCCACCCCACCACCTAAACCTCTTCGCCTCTCTCCCCCCCTCGCACCGCCCCCCCCCCCCCCACAGTCCAAAGATGTGCAAGTTAGGTGGATTGGCCGTGCTAAATTGTCCCTTAGTGTCCAACGATGTGCAGGTTAGGTGGATTAGCCGTGCTAAATTGTCCCTTAGTGCCCAAAGATGTACAGGTTAGGTGGATTGGCCGTGCTAAATTGCCCCTTAGTGTCCAAAGATGTACAGGTTAGGTGGATTAGCCGTGCTAAATTGCCCCTTAGTGTCCAAAGATGTACAGGTTAAGTGGATTGGCCGTGCTAAATTGCCCCTTAGTGTCCAAAGATGTGCAGGTTAGGTGGATTGGCCGTGCTAAATTGTCCCTTAGTGTCCAAAGATGTGCAGGTTAGGTGAATTGGCCGTGCTAAATTGCCCCTTAGTGTCCAAGGATGTGCAGGTTAGGTGGATTGGCCGTGCTAAATTGTCCCTTAGTGTCCAAAGATGAGCAGGTTAGGTGGATTGGCCGTGCTAAATTGTCCCTCAGTGTTCAAAGATGAGCAGGTTAGGTGGATTGGCCGTGCTAAATTGTCCCTCAGTGTTCAAAGATGGGCAGGTTAGGCTAAGGGTTTGTTGGGATAGGGCGGGGAGTGGGTCTGGGCAATGCAGAATCGATGGGTCGATTGACCCTCCTTCTGGACTGTCCATCCCGAAGCCCAGAAAGACACATTTAAATCAGGATTGAAATTAATCCAAGTTCAAAAGGCCAACTTGCAGGTGCAGCAGGTGGTAAAGAAAGCAAATGGTATGTTGGCCTTCACAGCGAGAGGGTTCGAGTACAGGACCAGGGATGTCACCCAGAGGGTGGTGAGCCTGTGGAATCCCCGACCACAGGAAGGCCGAAACACTGGTCGGGTTTCTCCAGGCCTGTGCGGCGCAATCGCGCTCGGGTCCGGAGATCCGCCGCCAGGCGCGCGCGCAGCCGACGCGACGCTGGTCAGGGGGCCATTGAAAGAGGCCCCCGCGGTGATTTTCCGCCGACAAGTAGCCGCGTCACGACCGGCGCGGTTCACTCATGGTTCCTCCCGGCGGGAGCTCAGAGTGGTGGCTGCGGACTCAGCCCGCGGCCGCCGCGGTGGGGGGGGGGGGCGGGATCCATCACTGGGGGGGGGGGGGGCCCCCAGGACAGTCAAGCTCATGATCGGGGGCCACCGATCGGCGGGAACGCGCGATCTCGGTGGGGGGAGGGTCCTATACCGTCGGGTGCGGACTGTGGTGTGGGTCCGCCATGTTGCGCGGACGCACGGCTGGAAGTCCAGAGTGATTCGCGCCAGTTTTCTCGCAACCTGGCTTTCCCTTATTCCGGACCCTTCCGGCAGGCAGAAGGTACAGGAGTCTGAAGACCCGCACATCCAGGCATAGGAACAGCTTCTTCCCCACAGCTACCAGACTCCTCAACGACTCCCCCCCTCGGACTGATCTGTTCCCTGTAAGAGCACGATTCACGACACCCTCTGCTGCTCTTGCTCATGTATTTGCTTTGTTTGGCCCCTTGTTCCGCACTATAACCAATCCCTGTTTGTCGATGTACCATTTCGTCAATGTTCTCTGTCGATTATTCTTGTCTCTACTATGTACGGACTGTGTACTTCACTGTACTTCGATACAATAAATCAAATCAATCAATCAAATCAACATGAAACATTGAATTATTATACAACATTCCTTTACACATCTCCCCAGAAATTACGCACAGATTTTAAGATTAACATGGTTTAAAAAGTACATCTTAAGCTCCAATGATCCCATTCACACAAAGTCCCTTTTAAACACACAAGATGACTGTGGTCAAATACAAACTCCGCTCTGAACCCAAGTCCTTGGTTTTTCCTCAGAATCACCCCAGGCGATTGTCACGTGAGAATTTCAAAACAACCCTCCCAAAAACACTCTTTAAAATCTTCCCTCATGATAATAATTCTTTCCTTCGTGGTTTGCATTCTGAAATCCAGTCCACATTTTCCAAATGACACTTTTAAACAGAGCTTCCCCTCCTCTTTTAACAGTCGAATGCAACCCAGGATATTGCGGCAAACCTTTTAGGATTTCTTTGTCTTGGGCGCTGTGCAAACTGCCCGCAATTGCTTTAACTCTCGATTCCTAGACTACGTTAAAATGACGTCAAACGTTCCAGCGACCTCTGAGGGCTTCTGTCCCACTTTAAAATCTAGTTGCTTCTATTGTTTCTTTAACTCAGAACACTGTGGGGCAACGCAATGGTTAGCACTGCTGCCTCATGACGCCGAGGACCCGGATTCGATCCCGACCCCAGGTCACTGTCCCAGTGGAGTTTGCACATTCTCCCTGTGTCTGCCTGGGTCTCACACCCACAACCCAAACATGTGCACGGGTAGGTGGCTTGGCCATGCTAAATTGCTCCTTAATTGTAAAAAAAAATTGGGTGCTCTAAATTTATTTAAAAACTCAGAACACTCTGTTTACCATTCCTTCAATTCCACTGAACAATACCTTGGTCTCTGTTCTCTTAACTTAAGGTGTCTTAAGAAAATCTTTCTGTCCCAATTCCCTGGTTATCTGGCCTGCATCTTGTTCCTTAGGAAGCCAGCATCTCTGCAACTCCCTTGCCCTGTCCAGATTCTCCTGGCAGAGTTGAGAGGTGTTTCTTCCCCGAAATCCAGTCTCCAACCGCTCTACCTTCCTGTTGAAACTTAGAACGAAGGAAAGCCCTGCATTCCGGCAAGCGGCCTCCTGTTGCTAAGCACCGACTTACTTCCATTTACCCTTGCACGCCACAGCCCTCTCTAAGCACAATAGAGACACAGTTGGAAATGAATCAACCCCAACACATACAACCACCTTTGTCCAACATGAATCCAACCACCTTTGTCCAACATGAATCCAACCACCTTTGTCCAACATGAATCCAACCACCTTTGTCCAACATTAATCTAACAATAGGAGCTACCCTTCCAGGCGCAGAAACATTAAATTAAATGCGCTTGAAACAAAACCTTATTTCTAAAGTTTACCAATACGTAATATAAATCGCGCAGAACTTTATTTGAGAAGGGATGTAGTGGGATTGGAGGCAGTTCAGAGGAGGTTCACTAGGTTGATTCCAGAGATGAGGGGTTTGTCG
This sequence comes from Scyliorhinus canicula, assembly GCF_902713615.1. Lineage (NCBI taxonomy): Eukaryota > Metazoa > Chordata > Chondrichthyes > Carcharhiniformes > Scyliorhinidae > Scyliorhinus > Scyliorhinus canicula. Next base: position 5,400,400 of record NC_052176.1, on the reverse strand, counting down.
CATGAGGAGAGATTGAACGGTTTAGGCCTGTACTCTGTGGAGGTTAGAAGAATGAAGCGAGATCAAATTGAGGTATGCAAGATGATGAAAGGTGTGAATAAAGTAGGCACGTAGCCGATGCTTCCTCTTGTGGGGCATTCTAAAACGAGAGGTCATAGGCTTAGAATAAGCGGCAGCAAATTTAAAACAGAGATGAGGAGAAACTACTTCTCCCAAAGGATGGCGGATCTGTGGAATTCGCTCCCCCAGAATGCGGTGGATGCTGGGACAGTGAGGAAATTCAAGGAGGAGATGGACTGATTTTTAATGGGTGATGGGTTGAAGGCTTATGGAGAAAAGGCAGGACGGTGGAGTTAATGGCCATCAGTACTGGTGAGAGAGCTCGCACTGGTCTGAATTGGAAGAAGAGTTGGTGTTGGGCTGTGGGGGGGGGGGAAGGGGACGGCGATTGAGTTGACCCCAGGGTCCTGAGGCCGATGGTCACCCCTCAATCAACCGCACGGTGTCAAATGGTTGCTAGGGCTGACGCTGTCCAAGTCCATCGTTTTCTCCCCCCCCCCCCTCCACCCTCTGTGCCGTTGCTGGGTGCCGGCGTTGGGGAATGGTCCATCGGGAGAGAGGCGGGAAACGACGACCCCTTCTCCTGGGGGAGGGGCGGGCCAGGGCCCCGGTCTCGCTAAGAGGCCTGGGTTTTAGTCCAGGAGAGGCGTGGGGCCGCGGAGAGGCTACGGTGCAGGGGGGGGGGGGGGGGGCGAGAGACCGCTCGGCCCCTCGTGCCTGCGCCGGCCAGAAAGTGAGATAAGATAAGCCAGACGCTGGTTTGAATCCCACATTCCGGGACCGGGACCCTGGCCTGGCACGTTCCTACACTCCCGACGCAGATCCAGGAACCTTTCAACAACAGGTTGAGCATTTCAACCTCATCCCCAACTCAGGCAGCGAACTCCAGACGCCCCCACCCCCCCTCAACCCCCCACCCTCGGGATGAAGACATCTTTCTCATGTCCCCCTCCAATCACCGTAAATCTGTGCCCCCTCACATAGACCCCCTCAGCTAAGGAGGAAACATGTCTTTCCTGTCCTACCCTATTTAGGCCCTTGGTAATTTTGCAGCCCTCAAATTAGGTCAACCCCACCTCCCATCGGCCTCCTCCGTTCTGAGGAAACCCCCCCCCCCCAAACCGGGTCTTTCCTTGAGGCTGCGATTTTCAAGACCTGGCAACATTCTTGTGAATCTCCTGTGCTCTCTGTTTCTGTCTCTGTCTCTTTCTCTCTCTCTCTGTCACTCCCTCTCTCTCTCTCTCTCTTTCACTCTCCATTTCCCTTCTCCCTGGAGCTGCTATGTCCTGCGCCGTGTGGTGATGCTCTCGAAGGATATCGAGCCTGGCCTGTTCAAACCCTTCGGGTGAAATGCAGAGAATGCGAAGGAGTAAACCGGGGGGGACAGTGTAGAGGGAGCTTTACTCTGTATCTAACCCCGTGCTGTACCTGTCCTGGGAGTGTTTGATGGGGACAGTGTAGAGGGAGCTTTACTCTGTATCTAACCCCGTGCTGTACCTGTCCTGGGAGTGTTTGATGGGGACAGTGTAGAGGGGCTTTACTCTGTATCTAACCCCGTGCTGTACCTGTCCTGGGAGTGTTTGATGGGGACAGTGTAGAGGGAGCTTTACTCTGTATCTAACCCCGTGCTGTACCTGTCCTGGGAGTGTTTGATGGGGCAGTGTAGAGGGAGCTTTACTCTGTATCTAACCCCGTGCTGTACCTGTCCTGGGAGTGTTTGATGCGGGACAGTGCAGAGGGAGCTTTACTCTGTATGTAACCCCGTGCTGTACCTGTCCTGGGAGTGTTTGATGGGGACAGTGTAGAGGGAGCTTTACTCTGTATCTAACCCCGTGCTGTCCCTGTCCTGGGAGTGTTTGATGGGGACAGTGTAGAGGGAGCTTTACTCTGTATCTAACCCCGTGCTGTACCTGTCCTGGGAGTGTTTGATGCGGGACAGTGTAGAGGGAGCTTTACTCTGTATCTAACCCCGTGCTGTACCTGTCCTGGGAGTGTTTGATGGGGACAGTGTAGAGGGAGCTTTACTCTGTATCTAACCCCGTGCTGTCCCTGTCCTGGGAGTGTTTGATGGGGACAGTGTAGAGGGAGCTTTACTCTGTATCTAACCCCGTGCTGTACCTGTCCTGGGAGTGTTTGATGGGGACAGTGTAGAGGGAGCTTTACTCTGTATCTAACCCGTGCTGTACCTGTCCTGGGAGTGTTTGATGGGGACAGTGTAGAGGGAGCTTTACTCTGTATCTAACTCCGTGCTGTACCTGTCCTGGGAGTGTTTGATGGGGCAGTGTAGAGGGAGCTTTACTCTGTATCTAACCCCGTGCTGTACCTGTCCTGGGAGTGTTTGATGCGGGACAGTGTAGAGGGAGCTTTACTCTGTATCTAACCCCGTGCTGTACCTTTCCTGGGAGTGTTTGATGGGGACAGTGCAGAGGGAGCTTTACTCTGTATCTAACCCCGTGCTGTACCTGTCCTGGGAGTGTTTGATGGGGACAGTGTAGAGGGAGCTTTACTCTGTATCTAACCCCGTGCTGTACCTGTCCTGGGAGTGTTTGATGGGGACAGTGTAGAGGGAGCTTTACTCTGTATCTAACCCCTTGCTGTACCTGCCCTGGGAGTGTTTGATGGGGACAGTGTAGAGGGAGCTTTACTCTGTATCTGACCCCGTGCTGTACCTGCCCTGGGAGTGTTTGATGGGGACAGTGTAGAGGGAGCTTTACTCTGTATCTGACCCCGTGCTGTACCTGTCCTGGGAGTGTTTGATGGGGCAGTGTAGAGGGAGCTTTACTCTGTATCTAACCCCGTGCTGTACCTGTCCTGGGAGTGTTTGATGCGGGACAGTGTAGAGGGAGCTTTACTCTGTATCTAACCCCGTGCTGTACCTGTCCTGGGAGTGTTTGATGGGGACAGTGCAGAGGGAGCTTTGCTCTGTATCTAACCCCGTGCTGTACCTGTCCTGGGAGTGTTTGATGGGGACAGTGTAGAGGGAGCTTTACTCTGTATCTAACCCCGTGCTGTACCTGTCCTGGGAGTGTTTGATGGGGACAGTGTAGAGGGAGCTTTACTCTGTATCTAACCCCATGCTGTACCTGCCCTGGGAGTGTTTGATGGGGACAGTGTAGAGGGAGCTTTACTCTGTATCTGACCCCGTGCTGTACCTGCCCTGGGAGTGTTTGATGGGGACAGTGTAGAGGGAGCTTTACTCTGTATCTGACCCCGTGCTGTACCTGCCCTGGGAGTGTTTGATGGGGACAGTGTAGAGGGAGCTTTACTCTGTATCTGACCCCGTGCTGTACCTGTCCTGGGAGTGTTTGTTGGGGACAGTGTAGAGGGAGCTTTACTCTGTATCTGACCCCGTGCTGTACCTGTCCTGGGAGTGTTTGATGGGGACAGTGTAGAGGGAGCTTTACTCTGTATCTAACCCCGTGCTGTACCTGTCCTGGGAGTGTTTGATGGGGACAGTGGAGAGGGAGCTTTACTCTGTATCTAACCCCGTGCTGTACCTGTCCTGGGAGTGTTTGATGGGGACAGTGGAGAGGGAGCTTTACTCTGTATCTGACCCCGTGTATGATTTCGGTTAACAAACACCATGGGGTATCTTCAGTTGGGTTATACAGAATGAGAATGTGACTGTATTAAGGGGGTACAGGTGCAAGAGGCTGAGATATAATTCCCAATGCTGGCACTGGACAAATTGACTTAAAGACAGGTTTCCTCGGCAACGCTATAAACCAGGAACAGTCCAATGAAAATGGAAATATAGAATAGAACCCCCGCTCAGTATTAAACGCAGCTGCCCAGCGGAGATGTGGTTAACCTGCCCACATGCCTGCCTGGTACATGTCTCAATCACATACCCAGCGCAGGCTGGCAGTTGCCATAGTTACCCAGCCGGCAGAGCGTTCAGAGACCTGTCTTTGAAAAGCGCCCTCCACCCAAGGCATTCCGCGGACCGGCCCAAATCTAATCACTGTCGCACTGCAGGAAACGCAGCAGCCCCTTTGCACAGCAAGAGCCCACAAACAGCGGGGTGATAATGACCCATTTCGGCTGCTTGATCGGCAAGTGTCGATTGACGGATCTATATTGGGACACCAGACACCGGGGATTGAACCTCTGACAGTGCGGCACTCCCTCAGTACTGACCCTCCGACAGTGCGGCACTCCCTCAGTACTGACCCTCCGACAGTGCGGCGCTCCCTCAGTACTGACCCTCTGACAGTGCAGCACTCCCTCAGTACTGACCCTCTGACAGTGCGGCATTCCCTCAGTACTGACCCTCTGACAGTGCGGCACTCCCTCAGTACTGACCCTCTGACAGTACAGCACTCCCTCAGTACTGACCCTCTGACAGTGCAGCACTCCCTCAGTACTGACCCTCTGACAGTGCAGCACTCCCTCAGTACTGACCCTCTGACAGTGCAGCACTCCCTCAGTACTGACCCTCTGACAGTGCAGCACTCCCTCAGTACTGACCCTCTGACAGTGCGGCACTCCCTCAGTACTGACCCTCTGACAGTGCAGCACTCCCTCAGTACTGACCCTCTGACAGTGCGGCTCTCCCTCAGTACTGACCCTCTGACAGTGCGGCGCTCCCTCAGTACTGACCATCTGACAGTGCGGCGCTCCCTCAGTACTGCCCCTCTAACAGTGCAGCGCTCCCTCAGTACTGACCCTCTGACAGTGCAGCGCTCCCTCAGTACTGACCCTCTGACAGTGCAGCACTCCCTCAGCACTGACCCTCTGACAGTGCGGCACTCCCTCAGTACTGACCCTCTGACAGTGCGGCATTCCCTCAGTACTGACCCTCTGACAGTGCGGCATTCCCTCAGTACTGACCCTCTGACAGTGCGGCACTCCCTCAGTACTGACCCTCTGACAGTACAGCACTCCCTCAGTACTGACCCTCTGACAGTGCAGCACTCCCTCAGTACTGACCCTCTGACAGTGCAGCACTCCCTCAGTACTGACCCTCTGACAGAGCAGCGCTCCCTCAGTACTGACCCTCTGACAGTGCAGCACTCCCTCAGTACTGACCCTCTGACAGTGCAGCACTCCCTCAGTACTGACCCTCTGACAGTGCAGCTTCCTCAGCACTGACCCTCTGACAGTGCAGCACTCCCTCAGTACTGACCCTCTGACAGTGCAGCACTCCCTCAGTACTGACCCTCTGACAGTGCGGCACTCCCTCAGTACTGACCCTCTGACAGTGCAGCACTCCCTCAGTACTGACCCTCTGACAGTGCAGCACTCCCTCAGTACTGACCCTCTGACAGTGCAGCACTCCCTCAGCACTGACCCTCTGACAGTGCAGCACTCCCTCAGTACTGACCCTCTGACAGTGCAGCACTCCCTCAGTACTGACCCTCTGACAGTGCAGCACTCCCTCAGTACTGACCCTCTGACAGTGAGGCACTCCCTCAGTACTGACCCTCTGACAGTGCGGCACTCCCTCAGTACTGACCCTCTGACAGTGCAGCAATCCCTCAGTACTGACCCTCTGACAGTGCGGCACTCCCTCAGTACTGACCCTCTGACAGTGCAGCACTCCCTCAGTACTGACCCTCTGACAGTGCAGCGCTCCCTCAGTACTGACCCTCTGACAGTGCTCAAAGCACGCCCCATGTCATTCACACCAAATTCGGCCTTCCACACTCCAAAACCACCCTGGATTAATCAAGCCGCAAATTCCCCCCCCCCCCCCCCTCCCCCAGAGGCTCCGTGGCAATGACTCCCCCTTATTCTCTGCAGACATGAGGTTTGCCCCAGAATAATGAATGCAGCCTGATTATCGTGCGGAGTGGCACTGACCCAGATCAGAAGGGAATTCTCAGTGTCAGCGTTCCGTCACCCGACATTCCTCAAGGATGTCAGCCCACTCGGCAGCAGGAATCCGGGTTGGGGGGGATCTGCAAAGCGGAGGAGGGCGAGGAGCAGGGCAGTGGAGGAGGTGCCCGGCGCTCAGGGGCATGTGGCCCCGCAGCGCGCCCCTCAATGCCCCCGAGAGTGCCCCGGCCTCTGCCCCCTGCACCCTCAGCCCCTCCCGAAGGCCGTCTGCCCCCGTTTGTTGACAGGAGGAGACTTCAGTGTGAGTAAACAGCTCAGATTCACGCTCACACTCACTCACACTCACAGACTCACACACACACTCGCTCACTCACACACACACACTCGCTCACTCACACTCACACACACACACTCGCTCACTCACACACACACTCATTCGCACACTCACACACACTCATTCGCACACTCACACACACACTCATTCACACTCTCACACACCCACTCACAAACACACTGACACACACTCTCTCACACACACACACACTGACACACACTCTCTCACACACACACACTCACTCACACACACACTCACACACATAGACTCACACACACATTCGCTCACTCACACTCACTCACAAACACACACTCGCTCACTCACACTCACACACACACTCGCTCACTCACACACTCACTCGCACACTCACTCACACACACTCACTCACACACATAGACTCACACACACACTCGCTCACTCACACTCACTCACACACACACACTGACACACACTCTCTCACACACACACACTCACTCACACACACACTCACACACATAGACTCACACACACACTCGCTGACTCACACTCACTCACAAACACACACTCGCTCACTCACACTCACACACACACTCGCTCACTCACACACTCACTCGCACACTCACTCACACACACTCACTCACACACATAGACTCACACACACACTCGCTCACTCACACTCACTCACAAACACACACTCGCTCACTCACACTCACACACACACACTCTCTCACACACACACACTGACACACTCTCTCTCACTCACACACACTCACTCACACACATAGACTCACACACACACTTGCTCACTCACACTCACTCACAAACACACACTCGCTCACTCACACTCACACACACACACTTGCTCACTCACACACACTCACTCGCACACTCACTCACACACACTCATTCACACACTCACACACCCACTCACAAACACACTGACACACACTCTCTCTCACACACACACACTGACACACACTCTCTCTCACACACACACCTGCACTCACACACATACTCATCCACACACTCACTCACCCACGCTCACGCACACTCACAGACACACTGTGACGCACACTCACACATATTGGCACACACACTGACACACTCACTGACAAACACACTCTCTCACACACATTCACACACACACACTCGCGCTTACACAGACACTCAGACACACACACTGACACCCACACACTCAGACTCAAACACACTCAGATACACACACAGACTCAGACTCACACACACAGTCACACACTGTCACACAAACATACTCAGACACACACACTCAGACACACTCTCACACAAACTCAGTCTCTCACACTCACACACAAACACTCACACACACTCAGACACACACACACTCACACATACTCAGACTCGCACACACTCACACACAGAAACACACAGAAACTCACACACTCAGGCACACCCACACACACAAACACTCACACTCAGGCACACACACACACTCTCTGACACACACTCAGTCTCACACACACACTCAGTCTCACACACACTCACACACACAGTCTCACACACACACACACTCAGTCTCACACACACTCACACACTCACTCACACACACACACACTCATACAAACACTGACACACACTCAGGCACACACACACACACAGTCACTCACACACACTCACACACATAGACACTGACACACACACACCGACACACTCACACACTGACGCACTCACACACTGACACACAGCCCTGCGGGAGGGACCAAATGTCCTGTTTGCAGTGGTAGAATTTCAGCTCCGCGGGCGGCAGTGAGCAATGGGAGTGGAGCTGAAATGAGTGCCTGGGCGGTGGGGAGAGCCGAGGATGAATCCCCGTGGGGGACGAGGTCGGCAGCAATGAGAGTGTGCTGCCTCCAATCCTTCCACAGGGCGCCTTGGCACTCCTGCTGGCCAACTCCGTGTGCGCCGCTGCCCCAGCCTACAGCTGCCTCATGCGACGGGCGGTCCAACCTGGCAGAGTGCCCGCCCTGCCCTACACCTGCGGGACGGACATGCTCCCCAGTGACGAGTGGCAGTGATCTAACGCATACCCCTTTGCCCCCGAAACAGTGCGGCTCGGACTGGCGTCCAGAGCTCCCCCCCCCCACCCCACAAAATGTTTGACCAACCCACTCTCCCTTCCCAACCCTCGACTGTCTCCCTGCTGTGCCACCCCCCCACCCCCACTTGGTTGTCAAACCACCGCAATTTCTCTGCCAACTCCGAGAATCGAAAATCAATCTCCCGGAGGGAGCGGAGAGGAGACGGTGCTGTTCCGTTTCTCTTTTAAAACCGTTTCGTCGCGACGGCAGCAGGCGAGGGAGGAGAGGGCCGTTCGGCCCCACGTCCTCGTCATGCTGGCCCCTCTGACCGAAACTGTGCCGTGGCTCCCACCACCCCGCCAACAGAGCCCCGCAAAAAAAAAAAACCAAACCTTTCCCCTTTCAATCAGTTCATCCCATTCCCTTTCGACGTAGAAACAGCGGGAGGTACGGGGGGGGGGGGGGGGGGGGGGGGAACGGGCAAACGAGGCAGATTCTGGTGAGGGTTTGCCAACCCCCCGGCCCCCCCCCCCCCCCGCGGATGCCCAGGGAGTTGGAGACCCCCGCGACCGAGCAAACACGGGCCACTTCGAAGGAAATTGTTTGCTTCATTTGACTATTGTGGCTGCGGGGTGGGGGCGGTGAAAGGGAGAGCGGCTGTTTGACTGGGTGAGGCAGCTCCGTAACCTCCGTCGCCCAGCTCGGCAGGAGCTGGCGATCTCCGACGGACGTTCACCCGGCTGGGTTTTAACATCTTTGGCAGCTCAGGGGAACGAGGACAGCTGGTCAGGTAGGGTAGGGAGAAGGAGGGCTATTTGACCAGGCGAGGCGTCACGTCGGAGTTGATTCACCCTGGGGTCGTTGAGGGGGTGGGGGGGGGGGGGGGGGCGCGGGTGGCCGATTAACACACTTGTTAGTCAGTTAGTTAGGAATTAATTAGGAAGAGGGCTATTTGACTGGGTGAGGCTTCGGGCAAGCAGAGTTGGAAACTCAGAACAATTTAACCCTTTAGTGTCCGCGGGCCCGAAGAAGGGTAAGGGTAATGGGGGGGGGATTGACAAACTTATTAGTTAGCTGGCGGAAGAGGAGGGCTATTCGGCTAGGTGAGGCATCGGGCAAGCGGAGTTGGACAGCCAGAGCAATATTTAACCCCCTAAGGTCCACGCACCCAAGGTCAGGAGAAATGGAGGGATTAGCAGACTTGTTAGTTAGTTCGTTGGCAGAGCAGGAGGAGGGCTATTCGGCCAGGTGAGGCATCGGGCAAGCGGAGCTCTAAAGCCAGAGCGATATCCAAACCTCCACACACTCGAAGAAGGATAAGGGGAAGTGGGGAGGGGAATTAACACACTTGTTAGTTAGTTGGCAGAGGAGGAGGAGGGCTATTCGGCCAGGTGAGGCATCGGGCAAGCGGAGCCTAAAGCCAGAACAATATCCAAACCTCCACACATTCGAAGAAGGATAAGGGGAAGTGGGGAGGGGAATTAACACACTTGTTAGTTAGTTGGTGGAGGAGGAGGTGGGCTATTCGACTAGGCATCGGGCAAGCAGTGGGTTATTCGACTAGGTGAGGCATCGGGCAAGCAGGGTTCTCAAGCCAGAACAATATTTAAACCTCCATAAACTCGAATAAGTGTAAGGGGAAGTGGGGGGGGGGATTAACACACTCGTTAGTTAATTGGCGGAGGAGGAGGAAGAGGAGGGCTGTTCGACTAGGTGAGGCGTCGGGCAAGCGGACCATTCTGAAGCCAGAACAATATTTAAACCTCCACACGCTTGAAAAAGTGTCAGGGGAAGTGGGGGGAGGGGAGGGATGAATGGAGCTAGTTAGCCAGTTGGCGGAGGAAGAGGAGGGCTATTCGACTGGGTGAGGCTGCATGCGAGCAAGAGTCGGAAACCCGAAACAGTTCTTAAACCCTTCGATTTCCGGGCGGACGGTGGGGGTGGGGAGGGGGGGGGGGGGGGGTGGTTGCTAGTATCATCGAATATCATAGAATTTACAGTGCAGAAGGAGGCCATTCGGCCCATCGAGTCTGCACCGGCTCCTGGAAAGAGCACCCTACCCAAGCCCACACCCGCAATTTATCCTGGCCAATCCACCCGAACCCGCACATCTTTAGACTGGGAGGAACCCGGAGCACCCGGAGGAAACCCACGCAGACACGGGGAGGACGTGCAGACTCCGCACAGACAGTGACCCAAGCCGGGAATCGAACCCGGGACCCTGGAGCTGTGAAGCATTTATGCTAACCCCCGCGCTACCGCGCCGCCCGAAGCGTTGGAAGCAAGATCTTACCGTGACCTCTGGCCGACACGGCGGAGCGGTGGATGGCGATGGGCACCGAGAAGTGCTTGCTGTGGAAGTGGTGGACGTGGTGCGAGGTGCTGAGGCTGGAGGAGACCCGGGCGGACGACCAGGCCCCGCGGGCGGTCAGCAGGAGCAGGGGCAGCGCCAGGCGGCGCAGTGCCAGCGTCGCCACCGCCGCCGCCCGGGGCATGGCGCAGGTGCGAGTCCCGCCGGGCGCCATGGCTTCATGTTGCCCCGGTCGGCATGGCAACAATGCCGTTATATCCAACGTCGGTGGGGGGGGGGGGATGATTGAGGGGGGGGGGGGGGGGGGGGTTGGGTTTGGGGGGTGGGCTAGGCGGTCAAGCCGGTCCGCTGCGTCTCAGGCTATTCGGCCACGGGGTGAAGCATGCCTGCACCGCCCCCCCCCCCGCCCCCCCCGGCCTCCGGCAACCCCCTGCTCCGGATCGGCGACACAATCTCCGGATCCTCTGCGTTCTCTACCGAGAGCGGGGGGGGGGGGGGGTGGTTCACTGTAGTCTCTCTGGAGATTGGGAAGGTGCGGGATAGGCGAGGGGGGGGGGGGGGGGTTGCCTTCAAAACATGGAGGGACGGGTCGGCGGGGCTTAAACGGCCCCCCCCCACCTCTCAAAAAACAAAAGCCTCGGCTCCTCCTTCGGCGGGTTGAGACAATCGTGAAGGAATCCCTCTCGGCTCCGACGATCTGGAATATGGTCAGACCTCCACACGCGACGAAGCTGGACGGGGGGGGGGGTTGCTGATGGGGGGGGGGGAGGGGGGGGTCCTCTCAACCAGACATCCTTCGCTCCTTCCGCCAAGCACTTTCTCCTCGAAATCCCAGGGCAAAAATAAATCCTCTGTAAGTACGAATCCAGGCGAGAGAGTCCAGGCTATCTTCCCAAACCGAGCGGACCACCTCTCTCTCTCTCTCTCTCTGTCTCTCTCTCCCTGCTTCTCTCTCTCTCTCTCCCTGCTTCTCTCTCTCTCTCTGTCTCTCTCTCTCTCCCCCTGTTTTTCTCTCTCTCTCTCTCTCACTGTCTCTCTCTCTGTCTCTCTCTCTCTCTGTATCCCTCTCTCTCTCTCTCTCTGTCTCCTTCTGTCTCTCTATATCTGACTCTCTCTCTGCCTCTCTATCTCTCTCTCTCTTTCTCTGGCTCTGTCTCTCTATCTCTGTCTCACTCTGTCTTTCTCTATCTTTATCTCTCTCTCTCTGTCTGTGAATCTATCTGTGTGTCTCTCTCTCTCTCTCACTGTCTCTCTCTCTCGCTCAGCCTCTCTCTCTCTCTCTGTCTCTCTCTTTCGCTCAGTCTCTCTCTCTCTGTCTCTCTCTCTCTATCTGTCTCTCTCTGCCTCTCTCGCTCTGTCTCTCTCTCTCGCTCTGTCTCTCTCTGCCTCTCTCGCTCTGTCTCTCTCTCTCTGTCTCTCTCTCTCGCTCAGCCTCTCTCTCTCTGTCTGTCTCTCTCTCTCGCTCTGTCTCTCTCGCCCTCCCTCTCTCACACACACACACAGTTGTAAAAAATAAAATTCCAGCAAGTGGGTTGCTCCCAGCCCCGGCGGCACTCCTCTCCCGCCAGAGACAGCCAGCGACTACACACACATCTTCTTCTTTTCCCCTTTCCCTCGCCTCTCGTATCGGTTAATGTTTGAGAGGAGGAGGACGGGCTTGGAAGAGGAAGGGAGGGGAGGGAAGGAGAGGGAGAACCGGAAAATAAAAGCAGGGACAGGTTGGGGAGAACGAGAGAGAGAGAGAGAGAGGGGGGGAGGAGGGGGGGAATAGAGGGAGAGAGATTGAGAGAGAGAAAAAAACGGGGAAACGGAACGAAAAAGGATTTAAGCGAGATTGCTGGTGGGGTTGGAATTAAAATCAGCCAGCGCTGAGTAACATCCAAAGTGGAAATCACTGGGGTATGGTGCAGAGGACGAGCCTATTATAAAACAAAGTGCAGGGGGGAAGGAGAATTTAGCCGAAAGTGTGGAGGAGCAGGGAGGCTGTGTGTAGGAAGGGCCCAGCCGTATGGTCTGCCCCGTCCAGCCCATCAATTATTCAGACACAAAAATAAATAAGCCCTGTTTCGAAAGCACCAGGCGTTCGTGTGCGTGCACCCCCCCTCCCTATCCCCCTCCCTCCCTATCCCCCCTCCTCTCCCTCCCTCCCTATCCCCCCTCCTCACCCTCCCTCCCTATCCCTCTCCTCACCCTCGTTATCCCCCCTCCTCTCCCTCCCTCCATATCCCCCCTCCCCCCCTCCCTATCCCCCTCCTCTCCCTCCCTCCTCTCCCCTCCCTCCCTATCCCCCCTCCTCACCCTCCCTATCCCCCCTCCTCTCCCTCCCTCCCTATCCCCCCTCCTCACCCTCGTTATCCCCCTCCTCTCCCTCCCTATCCCCCCTCCTCACCCTCCCTATCCCCCCTCCCTATCCCCCTCCCTATTCCCCCTCCTCTCCCTCCCTCCCTATCCCCCTCCTCACCCTCCCTATCCCCCCTCCTCACCCTCCCTATCCCCCCTCCCTATCCCCCTCCCTATCCCCCTCCTCTCCCTCCCTCCCTATCCCCCTCCTCACCCTCCCTATCCCCCCTCCTCACCCTCCCTATCCCCCCTCCTCACCCTCCCTATCCCCCTCCTCTCCCTCCCTATCCCCCTCCTCTCCCTCCCTATCCCCCTCCTCTCCCTCCCTCCCTATCCCCCCTCCTCACTCTCCCTATCCCTCCTCCTCACCCTCCCTATCCCCCCTCCTCACCCTCCCTATCCCCCTCCTCACCCTCCCTATCCCCCTCCCCTCCCTCCCTATCCCCCCTCCCCGCCTTCCCTCCCTATCCCCTCCTCCTCGTCCACCTTCCTCTCCCTCCCTATCCCCCTCCTCTCCCTCCCTCCCTATTCCCCTCCTCTCCCTCCCTATCCCCCCTCCTCACCCTCCCTACCCCCTCCTCTCCCTCCCTCACTATCCCCCTCCCCTCCCTCCCTATCCCCCTCCCCTCCCTCCCTATCCCCCTCTTCCTCGTCCACCTTCCTCACCCTCCCTATCCCCTCCTCTCCCTCCCCTCCTCCACCCTCCTCACCTTCCCTATCCCCCCTCTCTCCCTATACCCCCTCCTCACCCTCCCTATCCCCCTCTCTCCCTATACTACCTCCTCACCCTCCCTATACCCTCTCCTCTCCCCCCCGCCCTCCCGCTCCCCTCCTCCACCCTCTCCTCCATCCTTCCTCTCCATCTCTCTCCCTCATTCTCCTTCCTAACCCCCTCCTCACCCTCCCACCTCAATCACCCCCTCTCATCCCCCTCCACCCCCCACTCACTCTCCCCCGCTCTGCCCCCTCCATCCCTCCCCCTTACTCTCTCTGTCTCCTTTTTCCTCTCCATCCCTCCCCATCTCCATCCCTCCCTTTCTCCCTCCCTCTCTGTGTTCGACTTTCTGTCCCTCTCTCTCCCCCTCCCTCTCTCTCCATCTCTATCCCCCTCTCTCTCTCCCTCTCTCCCTCTCTCTCTCCCTCTCTCTCCATCTCTCTCCCTCTCTCTACCTCCCTCTCTCTTTCCTCTCTCTCTCCTCCTCCCACTCTCCCTCTCACTCGCCCCCCCCTCTCTCACTCCACCTGTCTTTCACTGTCACTGTCTCCCTCCATCCCACTCTCTCGTTCTCCATCTCTCTTGCTCTCCCTCTCACTCTCCCTCCCACTCTCTCTCTCCATCTTTCTCTCTCTCTCCCTCTCTCTGTCTCTCCCCGCCTCCCTCTCCCTCCCTCCCTCTCCCTCCCTCCCACTTGCTCTCTCTCTCTCTCCATCTACCCCGCTCTATCCCTCCCACTCTCTCTCTCCATCTTTCTTTCTCTCTCCCCCTCTCTGTTTCTCCCCAGCCTCCCTCTCCCTCCCTCTCTTTCCCTCCCTCTCTCTCCCTCCCACTCTCTCTCTCTCCATCTCGCTCTCTCTCTCTCTTTCCCGCTCTCTCTCTCCCTCCCACTCTCTCTCTCTCCATCTCGCTCTCTCTCTCTCTCCCCCCCCGCCTCCCTCTCCCTCCCTCCCTCTCCCTCCCCCTCTCTCTCTCCACCTCTCTTGCGCTCTCTCTCTCACTCTCTCTGTTTCTCTCCCCGAACAGGCGCTGGAATGTGGCGACTAGGGGCTTTTCACAGTAACTTCATTTGAAGCCTATTCGTGACAATAAGCGACTTGCATTTCATTTCTCTCCCTCTGTAACTCTCCCTCTCTCCTGGTCCAACCAAGTCGCGCTACGACCAAGAAAGCACAACAGCGCCTATACTTCCTCAGGAAACTAAGGCAATTCGGCATGTCCACATTAACCCGTACCAACGTTTACAGATGCACTATAGAGAGCATCCTATCGGGCTGCATCACAGCCTGGGTATGGCAACTGCTCGGCCCAGGACCGCAAGAAACTTCAGAGAGTCGCGAACACAGCCCAGCCCATCACACAAACCCGCCTCCCATCCATTGACTCCGTCCACACCTCCCGCTGCCTGGGGAAAGCGGGCAGCATAATCAAAGATCCCTCCCACACAGCTTACTCACTCTTCCAACTTCTTCCATCGGGCAGGAGATACAGAAGTCTGAGAACACGCACGAACAGACTCAGAAACAGGTTCTTCCCCGCTGTTACCAGACTCCTAAACAACCCTCTTATGGACTGACCTCATTAACACTACACCCTGTATGCGTCATCCGATGCCGGTGTCTATGTAGTCACATTGTGTAACTTGTGTTGCCCTATTATGTCTTTTCTTTTATTCCCTTTTCTTCCCATGTACTTAATGATCTGTTGAGCTGCTTGCAGAAAAATACTTTTCACTGTCCCTCGGTACACGTGACAGTAAACAAATCCAAATCCAATTTGTCTCTCTCCCTCAAACTGATAAATGTGTATCGCTCCGATTGAGATCACTTTCTGGGATTTGTGGCCCCCGGTCTGAATGTCGGTGGAGGCGGGGGGGTGTGGGGGTGGAGGCTGACCGTGCAGGCACCCCTCTCCGCCCCCCCCCCCCCCCCCACCACGAACCCCACCCCACCCTCCACACCGCTCCTCCGCCCTCTAACCCTGCTTCGTCTCCTCCCCCCGACAACATGCCTCCCCGACCCCCCCCCCCCCCCCCCCCCCCCCCACCGGCTTCCTCCCGCTCCTCCAACCGTTCTCCCTCCCAAATCTCCGCTCCTCGTCGAGTCTCTGGACCATTTAACCGCACGGCAAGGGGAAACCTGGCCCATCGCATTCGCTATTCACGGGATGTGGGTGTCACATCCAGGCCCAGCATTTATCGCTCCATCCCTAACTGCCCCTCGAGAAGGGGGCGGGTGAGCCGCCACCTTGAACCCGCCGCAGTCCCCGTGTGGTGTAGGTACACTCACCGTGCTGTTAGGGAGGGTTTTGACCCCAGCCACAGTGAAGGAACGGCCGATATATTTCCGAGTCGGGATGGACGAGCGGCTCGGAGGGGGGGGACCTTGCAGGCGGGGGTGTTCCCCGTGCGTCTGCTGCTGCCCTCGTCCTTCTAGATGGTAGAGGTGGCGGGTTTGGAAGGTGCTGTCGAAGGAGCGAGTGGCTGCGGGGCGTCTTGTAGACGGTGCGCACGGCTGCCTCTGTGCGTCGGGGGGGGGGGGGGCTGAATGGGTTCCCCGCACGTCGGATTGCCCCATCCCCAGCTGGCCGGGGCGCGGGGCGGAGGTGAACAGATTCCAGCAAGGTGGCACCTCCTGCCCGTCTGGAAGCTGGCACAGCGGCACGTAGTCTCAGGGGTCTCGGGGGGGGGGGGGGGGGGGGGGGGGGGGCTCCGCTACACGTGCTGCTGACTCTCAGCTGGCGGACACCAGCGGGGCGATGGGTGGGGTCGGGGGAGTGGCGGAGTGTGCTAAAAGCTCCCCACTTGCCACAGCGGTGCGACAGTGCCCCTGGGACCCAGGCTCCTTTGGGCAGCCAGCTTCGAGAGCGGAATATTCAGGCGGCCCAATGTTTTACCGGCCCCGGGAGTGTTTGATGGGGACAGTGTAGAGGGAGCTTTACTCTGTATCTAACCCCGTGCTGTACCTGTCCTGGGAGTGTTTGATGGGGACAGTGCTGAGGGAGCTTTACTCTGTATCTAACCCCGTGCTGTACCTGCCCTGGGAGTGTTTGATGGGGACAGTGTAGAGGGAGCTTTACTCTGTATCTAACCCCGTGCTGTACCTGTCCTGGGAGTGTTTGATGGGGACAGTGTAGAGGGAGCTTTACTCTGTATCTAACCCCGTGCTGTACCTGTCCTGGGAGTGTTTGATGGGGACAGTGTAGAGGGAGCTTTACTCTGTATCTAACCCCGTGCTGTACCTGTCCTGGGAGTGTTTGATGGGGACAGTGTAGAGGGAGCTTTACTCTGTATCTAACCCCGTGCTGTACCTGTCCTGGGAGTGTTTGATGGGAACAGTGGAGAGGGAGCTTTACTCTGTATCTAACCCCGTGCTCTACCTGTCCTGGGAGTGTTTGATGGGGACAGTGTAGAGGGAGCTTTACTCTGTATCTAACCCCGTGCTGTCCCTGTCCTGGGAGTGTTTGATGGGGACAGTGTAGAGGGAGCTTTACTCTGTATCTAACCCCGTGCTGTATCTGTCCTGGGAGTGTTTGATGGGGACAGTGTAGAGGAAGCTTTACTCTGTATCTAACCCCGTGCTGTACCTGTCCTGGGAGTGTTTGATGGGGACAGTGTAGAGGGAGCTTTACTCTGTATCTAACCCCGTGCTGTACCTAACCTGGGTGTGTTTGATGGGGACAGTGTAGAGGGAGCTTTACTCTGTATCTAACCCCGTGCTGTACCTGCCCTGGGAGTGTTTGATGGGGACAATGTAGAAGGAGCTTTCCTCTGTATCTAACCCCGTGCTGTACCTGTCCTGGGAGTGTTTGATGGGGACAGTGTAGAGGGAGCTTTACTCTGTATCTAACCCCGTGCTGTACCTGTCCCGGGAGTGTTTGATGGGGACAGTGTAGAGGGAGCTTTACTCTGTATCTAACCCCGTGCTGTACCTGCCCTGGGAGTGTTTGATGGGGACAGTGTAGAGGGAGCTTTACTCTGTATCTGACCCCGTGCTGTACCTGTCCTGGGAGTGTTTGATGGGGACAGTGTAGAGGGAGCTTTACTCTGTATCTGACCCCGTGCTGTACCTGTCCTGGGAGTGTTTGATGGGGACAGTGTAGAGGGAGCTTTACTCTGTATCTAACCCCGTGCTGTACCTGTCCTGGGAGTGTTTGATGGGGTCAGTGTAGAGGGAGCTTTACTCTGTATCTGACCCCGTGCTGTACCTGTCCTGGGAGTGTTTGATGGGGACAGTGTAGAGGGAGCTTTACTCTGTATCTGACCCCGTGCTGTACCTGTCCTGGGAGTGTTTGATGGGGTCAGTGGACAGGTGAAATGGGGAGGAGAAAGTTCGTCGTAAAAAAGATAGCCACAAGAAAAATAATGGAACCTGCGACCTATCCAAAAACCAGCAGAAATGGATGCTCTGCGTCTGTCCCTGCAGATACCCTAAATAAACTGCTAACTGTGACAAATCTGTTCTATTAATTGTGTTGCTGGAATTCATAGCGGTTTAAATAAAATACTTTTCTGCATGGTGCCAAATTTGGCTGGAGTCCAAGTTCCATGCTTTGTGAAGCTGTCAAGTCTGATTGTGAGGCGACTCCAAGCTGCTGTGGCTGAGGGAGGGACCCCGAGGTCCATCTCGGAGCAGAAAACTCCTCTAAACTCTGCGGCTTTTTCAGCAGCGCACCTACCCTCCGGAGAATGGTGCCCTGACCCAATCCTCGATGCTGCCGACTGCTGTGCATCACAGAGAGCCACCCTGAACTGCCCACCAGTGACCCTCACCCTGCTGAATAAACAGTGACTCTGTACAGTTACACAGTGAGTGATCCTCACCCTGCTGAATAAACAGTGACTCTGTACAGTTACACAGTGAGTGATCCTCACCCTGCTGAATAAACAGTGACTCTGTACAGTTACACAGTGAGTGACCCTCACCCTGAATAAACAGTGACTCTGTACAGTTACACAGTGAGTGATCCTCACCCTGCTGAATAAACAGTGACTCTGTACAGTTACACAGTGAGTGACCCTCACCCTGCTGAATAAACAGTGACTCTGTACAGTTACACAGTGAGTGATCCTCACCCTCCTGAATAAACAGTGACTCTGTACAGTTACACAGTGAGTGATCCTCACCCTGCTGAATAAACAGTGACTTTGTACAGTTACACAGTGAGTGATCCTCACCCTGCTGAATAAACAGTAACTCTGTACAGTTACACAGTGAGTGATCCTCACCCTGCTGAATAAACAGTGACTCTGTACAGTTACACAGTGAGTGATCCTCACCCTGCTGAATAAACAGTGTCTCTGTACAGTTACACAGTGAGCGATCCTCACCCTGCTGAATAAACAGTGACTCTGTACAGTTACATAGCGAGTGATCCTCACCCTGCTGAATAAACAGTGACTCTGTACAGTTACACAGTGAGTGATCCTCATCCTGCTGAATAAACAGTGACTCTGTACAGTTACACAGTGAGTGACCCTCACCCTGCTGAATAAACAGTGACTCTGTACAGTTACACAGTGAGTGATCCTCACCCTGCTGAATAAACAGTGACTCTGTACAGTTACACAGTGAGCGATCCTCCCCCTGCTGAATAAACAGTGACTCTGTACAGTTACACAGTGAGTGACCCTCACCCTGCTGAATAAACAGTGACTCTGTACAGTTACACAGTGAGTGATCCTCACCCTGCTGAATAAACAGTGACTCTGTACAGTTACACAGAGTGATCCTCACCCTGAATAAACAGTGACTCTGTACAGTTACACAGTGAGTGATCCTCACCCTGCTGAATAAACAGTGACTCTGTACAGTTACACAGTGAGTGATCCTCACCCTGAATAAACAGTGACTCTGTACAGTTACACAGTGAGTGATCCTCACCCTGCTGAATAAACAGTGACTCTGTACAGTTACACAGTGAGTGATCCTCACCCTGCTGAATAAACAGTGACTCTGTACAGTTACACAGTGAGTGATCCTCACCCTGCTGAATAACCAGTGACTCTGTACAGTTACACAGTGAGTGATCCTCACCCTGCTGAATAAACAGTGACTCTGTACAGTTACACAGTGAGTGATCCTCACCCTGCTGAATAAACAGTGACTCTGTACAGTTACACAGTGAGTGATCCTCACCCTGAATAAACAGTGACTCTGTACAGTTACACAGTGAGTGATCCTCACCCTGCTGAATAAACAGTGACTCTGTACAGTTACACAGTGAGTGATCCTCACCCTGCTGAATAAACAGTGACTCTGTACAGTTACACAGTGAGCGATCCTCACCCTGCTGAATAAACAGTGACTCTGTACAGTTACACAGTGAGTGATCCACACCCTGCTGAATAAACACTGACTCTGTACAGTTACACAGTGAGTGATCCTCACCCTGCTGAATAAACAGTGACTCTGTACAGTTACAGTGAGTGATCCTCACCCTGCTGAATAAACAGTGACTCAGTACAGTTACACAGTGAGTGATCCTCACCCTGCTGAATAAACAGTGACTATCTACAGTTACACAGTGAGTGACCCTCACCCTGCTGAATAAACAGTGACTCTGTACAGTTACACAGTGAGTGATCCTCACCCTGCTGAATAAACAGTGACTCTGTACAGTTACACAGTGAGTGATCCTCACCCTGCTGAATAAACAGTGACTCTGTACAGTTACACAGTGAGTGATCCTCACCCTGCTGAATAAACAGTGACTCTGTACAGTTACACAGTGAGTGATCCTCACCCTGCTGAATAAACAGTGACTCTGTACAGTTACACAGTGAGTGATCCTCACCCTGCTGAATAAACACTGACTCTGTACAGTTACACAGTGAGTGATCCTCACCCTGCTGAATAAACAGTGACTCTGTACAGTTACACAGTGAGTGATCCTCACCCTGCTGAATAAACAGTGACTCTGTACAGTTACACAGTGAGTGATCCTCACCCTGCTGAATAAACAGTGACTCTGTACAGTTACACAGTGAGTGATCCTCACCCTGCTGAATAAACAGTGACTCCTGTACAGTTACACAGTGAGTGATCCTCACCCTGCTGAATAAACAGTGACTCTGTACAGTTACACAGTGAGTGATCCTCACCCTGCTGAATAAACAGTGACCCTGTACAGTTACACAGTGAGTGATCCTCACCCTGCTGAATAAACAGTGACTCTGTACAGTTACACAGTGAGTGATCCTCACCCTACTGAATAAACAGTGACTCTGTACAGTTACACAGTGAGTGACCCTCACCCTGCTGAATAAACAGTGACTCTGTACAGTTACACAGTGAGGGATCCTCACCCTGAATAAACAGTGACTCTGTACAGTTACACAGTGAGTGATCCTCACCCTGCTGAATAAACAGTGACTCTGTACAGTTACACAGTGAGTGATCCTCACCCTGCTGAAAAAACAGTGACTCTGTACAGTTACACAGTGAGTGATCCTCACCCTGAATAAACAGTGACTCTGTACAGTTACACAGTGAGTGACCCTCACCCTGCTGAATAAACAGTGACTCTGTACAGTTACTCAGTGAGTGATCCTCACCCTGCTGAATAAACAGTGACTCTGTACAGTTACACAGTGAGTGATCCTCACCCTGAATAAACAGTGACTCTGTACAGTTACACAGTGAGTGACCCTCACCCTGCTGAATAAACAGTGACTCTGTACAGTTACACAGTGAGTGATCCTCACCCTGCTGAATAAACAGTGACTCTGTACAGTTACACAGTGAGTGATCCTCACCCTGAATAAACAGTGACTCTGTACAGTTACACAGTGAGTGATCCTCACCCTGCTGAATAAACAGTGACTCTGTACAGTTACACAGTGAGTGACCCTCACCCTGAATAAACAGTGACTCTGTACAGTTACACAGTGAGTGACCCTCACCCTGAATAAACAGTGACTCTGTACAGTTACACAGTGAGTGATCCTCCCCCTGCTGAATAAACAGTGACTCTGTACAGTTACACAGTGAGTGATCCTTACCCTGCTGAATAACCAGTGACTCTGTACAGTTACACAGTGAGTGATCCTCCCCCTGCTGAATAAACAGTGACTCTGTACAGTTACACAGTGAGTGATCCTTACCCTGCTGAATAACCAGTGACTCTGTACAGTTACACAGTGAGTGATCCTCCCCCTGCTGAATAAACAGTGACTCTGTACAGTTACACATTGAGTGATCCTCACCCTGCTGAATAAACAGTGACTCTGTACAGTTACACAGTAAGTGACCCTCACCCTGCTGAATAAACAGTGACTCTGTACAGTTACACAGTGAGTGACCCTCACCCTGCTGAATAAACAGCGACTCTGTACAGTTACACAGTGAGTGATCCTCACCCTGCTGAACAAACAGTGACTCTGTACAGTTACACAGTGAGTGACCCTCACCCTGCTGAATAAACAGTGACTCTGTACAGTTACACAGTAAATGATCCTCACCCTGCTGAATAAACAGTGACTCTGTACAGTTACACAGTGAGTGATCCTCACCCTGCTGAATAAACAGTGACTCTGTACAGTTACACAGTGAGTGATCCTCACCCTGCTGAATAAACAGTGACTCTGTACAGTTACACAGTGAGTGATCCTCACCCTGCTGAATAAACAGTGACTCTGTACAGTTACACGGTGAGTGATCCTCACCCTGCTGAATAAACAGTGACTCTGTACAGTTACACAGTGAGTGACCCTCACCCTGCTGAATAAACAGTGACTCTGTACAGTTACACAGTGAGTGACCCTCACCCTGCTGAATAAACAGTGACTCTGTACAGTTACACAGTGAGTGATCCTCACCCTGAATAAACAGTGACTCTGTACAGTTACACAGTGAGTGATCCTCACCCTGCTGAATAAACAGTGTCTCTGTACAGTTACACAGTGAGTGACCCTCACCCTGAATAAACAGTGACTCTGTACAGTTACACAGTGAGTGACCCTCACCCTGAATAAACAGTGTCTCTGTACAGTTACACAGTGAGTGACCCTCACCCTGAATAAACAGTGACTCTGTACAGTTACACAGTGAGTGACCCTCACCCTGAATAAACAGTGACTCTGTACAGTTACACAGTGAGTGATCTTCACCCTGAATAAACAGTGACTCTGTACAGTTACACAGTGAGCGATCCTCACCCTGCTGAATAAACAGTGACTCTGTACAGTTACACAGTGAGTGATCCTCACCCTGCTGAATAAACAGTGACTCTGTACAGTTACACAGTGAGTGATCCTCACCCTGCTGAATAAACAGTGACTCTGTACAGTTACACAGTGAGTGACCCTCACCCTGCTGAATAAACAGTGACTCTGTACAGTTACACAGTGAGTGATCCTCACCCTGCTGAATAAACAGTGACTCTGTACAGTTACACAGTGAGTGATCCTCACCCTGCTGAATAAACACTGACTCTGTACAGTTACACAGTGAGTGATCCTCACCCTGCTGAATAAACAGTGACTCTGTACAGTTACACAGTGAGTGATCCTCACCCTGCTGAATAAACACTGACTCTGTACAGTTACACAGTGAGTGATCCTCACCCTGCTGAATAAACAGTGACTCTGTACAGTTACACAGTGAGTGATCCTCACCCTGAATAAACAGTGACTCTGTACAGTTACACAGTGAGTGATCCTCACCCTGAATAAACAGTGACTCTGTACAGTTACACAGTGAGTGATCCTCACCCTGCTGAATAAACAGTGACTCTGTACAGTTACACAGTGAGCGATCCTCACCCTGAATAAACA
This sequence comes from Scyliorhinus canicula, assembly GCF_902713615.1. Taxonomy (NCBI): domain Eukaryota; kingdom Metazoa; phylum Chordata; class Chondrichthyes; order Carcharhiniformes; family Scyliorhinidae; genus Scyliorhinus; species Scyliorhinus canicula. The sequence continues at coordinate 5,377,051 of NC_052176.1, read as the reverse complement.
GTGACTCTGTACAGTTACACAGTGAGTGATCCTCACCCTGCTGAACAAACAGTGACTCTGTACAGTTACACAGTGAGTGATCCTCACCCTGAATAAACAGTGACTCTGTACAGTTACACAGTGAGTGATCCTCACCCTGCTGAATAAACAGTGACTCTGTACAGTTACACAGTGAGTGATCCTCACCCTGCTGAATAAACAGTGACTCTGTACAGTTACACAGTGAGTGACCCTCACCCTGCTGAATAAACAGTGACTCTGTACAGTTACACAGTGCACCCTGGCACTGCCCCAGCACTGCCGCCGACACTGACCCCTGACACTGAACCCTGGCACTGCCCCCTGGCACTGCCCCAGCACTGCCGCCTAGCAGTGACCTCTGACACTGAACCCTGGCACTGTCCCCTGACACTGACCCCTGACACTGCCCCCTGGCACTGCCCCAGCAGTGCCGCCGACATTGACCACTGACACTGAACCCTGGCACTGCCCCCTGGCACTGCCCCAGCACTGCCGCCTAGCAGTGACCTCTGACACTGAACCCTGGCACTGTCCCCTGACACTGACCCCTGGCACTGACCCCAGGCACTGACCCCTGGCACTGACCCCTGGTGCTGCCCCCTGACACTGCTCCCTGGCACTGCCCCCTGACACTGCTCCCTGGCACTGCCCCCTGGCACTGTTCCCTGGCACTGCTCCCTGGCTCTGCCCCCTGGCCCTGTCCCCAGGCACTGCTCCCTGGCTCTGCCCCCTGGCACTGCCCCCTGACACTGCTCCCTGGCACTGTCCCCCGGCACTGTTCCCTGGCACTGCCCCCTGGCACTGCCCCCTGGCCCTGTCCCCAGGCACTGTTCCCTGGCACTGCTCCCTGGTACTGCCCCCTGGCACTGCCCCCTGACACTGCTCCCTGGCACTGTCCCCTGGCACTGTTCCCTGGCACTGCTCCCTGGTACTGCCCCCTGGCACTGCCCCCGGCACTGTTCCCTGGCACTGCCCCCTGGCACTGCCCCCTGGCACTGTCCCCAGGCACTGACCCCTGTCACTGTCCCCAGGCACTGACCCCTGGCACTGCCCCCTGGCACTGCCCCCTGGCACTGACCCCTGACACTGCCCCCTGGCACTGACCCCTGGAACTGCCCCCTGACAGCTGTGCAGGTTAGGTGGATTGGCTGTGCTAAATTCTCCCTTAGTGTCCAAAAATGTACAGGTTAGGTGGATTGGCCGTGCTAAATTGCCCCTTAGTGTCCAAAGATGTACAGATTAGGTGGATTGGCCGTGCTAAATTATCCCTTAGTGTCCAAAGATGTACAGGTTAGGTGGATTGGCCATGCTAAATTGCCCCTTAGTGTCCAAAGATGTGCAGGTTAGGTGGATTGGCCGTGCTAAATTGCCCCTTAGTGTCCACAAATGTACAGGTTAGGTTAAGGGGTTGTTGGGATAGGCTGGGGGGAGTAGGCCTGGGCGGGGTGCCCTTTTGGAGGGTCGGCGAAGACTCGATGGGCCGAATGGCTCCTTCTGCCCAGTAGGCAGATTCTATGGATTCTTCTACGGATCTCACTCGAGAAAATACTCCACGGCTCAGCAGGTGCAGGGCGGGATTCGCTGATCCTGAGGCTAAGTGTTGACGTCGTCGGAAAAGCCGTCGCGTTTCTCATCGGCGTCAACGCGGCCTCAGGATCAGCAATTCCGGCCCCTGCAGGAGGCCCAGCACGGCACTGGAGCGACCCGCGCCGCTCCAGCCGCAGATCCCGGCGTCAACTGGGCGCCGCGGGATCCGCGCATGCGCTGCGGGACCGGCGCCAACGCGCGCCTGCAGTGGCTCCCTTCAACGCAACATGGCGCAGGGCGACAGGGGCCGGCGCGGAAGAAAGGGGGCCCCCAGCCAGAGAGGCCGGCCCGCCGATCGGTGGGCCCCGATCGCGAGGAGGTTAGGCTGAACTTATCCAAGCCACTAGTTCAGCCTCAACCCGAGCGTTGGGCGCAGTTCTGGACGCCACACTGTGGGACGGATGTGTCCGCGTTGGAGAGGTTTCCAAGAATGGTCCGAGGGATGAGGGGATGAGGAGGAGGGGTGGGAGGCGGTAGAGCGGGTGCGCGGGGGAGGGGGTGGGGAGCACGGGATTAAAAGGGTCTCCAGTTAGACACACGCGGAGGCTGGATGGGCTTTATAAATAGATCGGATGATGATGCCTGTGAGGCACAGGTTGCTGCGACCTAGAGGACGAGTAATTAGGCCGTGGGCGAGATTCCGGCTTCTAATAAATACGTTAAAAATAAAAGATCTCCAGTCATCGAATATCGGCCGCAGCCCAAGATATCCACAGGGAAGGGCAGGGTAGATGAAGACATGTTTCCACTGATTGGAGATTCTGAAACTAGGAGTCACTGTCAAAAAATGAGGGCCGGACCGTTCAGGGGAGATGTTCGGAAGAAGTTCTTCACTCTAAGGGTAATAGAGGTTTCAAGTTCTCTCCCACTAACAGCAGCTGAGGCACAATCAGTTCATTTTAAATCTGAGATGGATAGGTTTTTGTCAAGCAAAGATTTTGAGGGATGTGGGCCAAAAGCTGGATTATGGAGTTAGGCCGCAGGTCAGCCACAATCTTATTGATTGGCGGGACTAATTCGAGGGGCTGAATGGTCTCCTCCTCTTCCTATCCGCCAGGTGTAACATTTATCTTGGAAGGTTTAGACAATGTCCAGCTGATAAGAGATGAGCCCTGGGGTATGAGAGCGGAGGTACGTCAGTGCATGAAGCTGTCCAGTTGTTTGAGGAACAAGAGAGTGCAACCCAAGCTTCAGGACACTGAAGATAGGTGAGGGTAGGATTGAGGGGGTGCCGCACTGTCGGAGGGTCAGGACTGAGGGAGCGCCGCACTGTCAGAGGGTCAGTACTGAGGGAGTGCTGCACTGTCAGAGGGTCAGTACTGAGGGAGTGCTGCACTGTCAGAGGGTCAGTACTGAGGGAGTGCTGTACTGTCAGAGGGTCAGCACTGAGGGAGCTCTGCACTGTCAGAGGGTCCGTACTGAGGGAGTGCTGCACTGTCAGAGGGTCAGTACTGAGCGAGTACTGCACTGTCAGAGGGTCAGTACTGAGGGAGCGCTGCACTGTCAGAGGGTCAGTACTGAGGGAGTGCTGCACTGTCAGAAAGTCAGTACTGAGGGAGTGCTGCACTATCAGAGGGTCAGTACTGAGGGAGTGCCGCACTGTCAGAGGGTCAGTACGGAGGGAGCGCGGCATTGTCAGAGGGTCAGTACTGAGGGAGTGCTGCACCGTCAGAGGGTCAGTACTGAGGGAGTGCTGCACTGTCAGAGGGTCAGTACTGAGGGAGCGCCGCACTGTCAGAGGGTCCGTACTGAGGGAGTGCCGCACTGTCAGAGGGTCAGTACTGAAGGAGTGCTGCACTGTCAGAGGGTCAGTACTGAGGGAGCGCTGCACTGTCAGAGGGTCAGCACTGAGGGAGTGCTGCACTGTCAGAGGGTCAGTACTGAGGGAGTGCTGTACTGTCAGAGGGTCAGCACTGAGGGAGCTCTGCACTGTCAGAGGGTCCGTACTGAGGGCATGCCGCACTGTCAGAAAGTCAGTACTGAGGGAGTGCTGCACTGTCAGAGGGTCAGTACGGAGGGAGCGCGGCACTGTCAGAGGGTCAGTACTGAGGGAGTGCTGCACTGTCAGAGGATCAGTACTGAGGGAGCGCTGCACTGTCAGAGGGTCAGTGCTGAGGGAGTGCTGCACTGTTGGAGGGTCAGTACTGAGGGAGTGCCGCACTGTCAGAGCGTCATAACTGAGGGAGCGCTGCACTGTCAGAGGGTCAGTACTGAGGGAGTGCCGCTCTGTCAGAGGGTCAGTACTGAGGGAGCACTGCACTGTCAGAGGGTCAGTACTGAGGGCATGCCGCACTGTCAGAGGGTCAGTACTGAGGGAGTGCCGCACTGTCAGAGGGTCAGTACTGAGCGAGTGCTGCACTGTCAGAAAGTCAGTACTGAGGGAGTGCTGCACTATCAGAGGGTCAGTACTGAGGGAGTGCCGCACTGTCAGAGGGTCAGTACTGAGGGAGTGCTGCACTATCAGAGGGTCAGTACTGAGGGAGTGCTGCACTGTCAGAGGGTCAGTACTGAGGGAGTGCTGCACTGTCAGAGGGTCAGTACTGAGGGAGTGCTGCACTGTCAGAGGGTCAGTACTGAGGGAGTGCTGCACTGTCAGAGGGTCAGTACTGAGGGAGTGCTGCACTGTCACAGGGTCAGTACGGAGGGAGCGCGGCACTGTCAGAGGGTCAGTACTGAGGGAGCGCTGCACTGTCAGAGGGTCAGCACTGAGGGAGCTCTGCACTGTCAGAGGGTCCGTACTGAGGGAGTGCTGCACTGTCACAGGGTCAGTACGGAGGGAGCGCGGCACTGTCAGAGGGTCAGTACTGAGGGAGCGCCGCACTGTCAGAGGGTCAGTACTGAGGGAGTGCTGCACTGTCAGAGGGTCAGTACTGAGCGAGTGCTGCACTGTCAGAAAGTCAGTACTGAGGGAGTGCTGCACTATCAGAGGGTCAGTACTGAGGGAGTGCTGCACTGTCAGAGGGTCAGTACTGAGGGAGCGCGGCACTGTCAGAGGGTCAGTACTGAGGGAGTGCCGCACTGTCAGAGGGTCAGTACTGAGGGAGTGCCGCACTGTCAGAGGGTCAGTACTGAGGGAGTGCTGCACTGTCTGAGGGTCAGTACTGAGCGAGTGCTGCAGGCGGGGTGAAGCAGTACCGGGGGGTTGGGGTGGGGGGGGGGGGTGTGGTGTGCGCCCCCTGAAACCCACCGCCACTGAAGCAGATCATCTGACCGCTGCTGCCAGTGGGATCTTTCTGTGCCCCAACCTGAGATCTCTTGTCGACGCCCCTTGAATTCGACTGGTGGGTGTCGGCCAGCTTAAGTATGGTCGAGTCAGCCAAGGTGGGACGAGGACGCCAATATGTAGTTAAAATTCTCCTGAGGAGCTGATGTATGTATGTAATTATCCCTGTGTGCGTATATATATTATATATGCGCGGTGGACTTTCTTCATTTGTAAGAGGAATGATAGAGGTGTTGAAAGGAGAGGGACGCTTTGACCCTCTCCCCGAGTGTGGGATTCTGATTTAAATTGCTAATATTCGCATTAATGCAAATTGCCGGCCTCTTCTCTGTGAGGTGAAAACGCTGATTTCGGGCCTGGTCTGAAAAGGCTCCCGAGGCCTCCGGGGGCGGGGCTCCTTTCCCGCTCCCTCGGGGCCATCGGAAGGACCAGGGGTTTCCACGGGCTGAGGATACGGGGAGGAGGGGGGGGGGGAAGAGGGGGAAATTAAATAAACTCAGGAGTTCGGGCCTTGTTGGTCCAGAGAGGCAATATCGACCTCGAGCCTTTGGTTTGAGGATCACGCGGTGTTCCGTGATGTGGGGCGGGATTCTGCAATCATGGGGCTATTTCCCCACGCCGGCGGGAAAACCGGCGGCAACCATTCCGGCGTAAACAGCCTCCGAAAGTGAGGAAATGGCGGCGAAGGGATGGTCGGTGTATTTCCGCGCATGTGCGGACGGCCGGCGTATTTCTGCGCATGTGCGGACCGGCCGGCGTATTTCTGCGCATTTGCAGACCGGCCAGTGTATTTCCGCGCATGTGCGGACCGGCCGGCGTATTTCCGCGCATGTGCAGACCGGCCGGCGTATTTCCGCGCATGTGCGGACCGGCCGGCGTATTTCCACCCATGCCCGGGGGTGGTTTCTTCTCCGTGCCGGCCCCCGGGCAATCTGGCCCGGCGCGGGCGAAAGAAGGCCCCCCCCCACGGAACCAGCCCGCCCGCAGATCGGTAGGCCCCGATCGCGGGCCAGGCCACTGTGGCCGCCCCCCCCCCCCCTCTGGGGAGCACATCCCCCAGTGCCCCAACGCCGCCTCCCCCAGGACCGCCCCTGCACACTCACCTGCCAGGTCCCGCCTTGCGTGAGGTGAGTGATTCACGCCGGCGGGACTGGCTGGAACTTTACAGCCACTCGGCCCATCGGGCCCGGAGAATCGCCCGGGGGGGGGGGGGGGGATTCGCACCTCCCCCCCCCCCCCCCCCACCCCGGGGATTCCCCGGCTCAGGGTCGGAGAACCCCAGCCGTGGTCCCCGTTTTTGGGATATTCACAGCACCAGTGGCGGGTAACATTCGGCCCGTCAAGCCTGTGCTGGCTCTCTGTGCACCGATCCAGTCAATCTATTCCTCCCCCCCGCCCCCCACCCCCCACTCTTGCCGGCTCTCTACCCGAATCCCAGTGAGTTTCCATAGGGGGTGTGCTGGTGGTGGGGGTGGAGGGGGAGGTGGTAGGTGTTGGGGCTGTACCGGGGGAGGGGAGTAGTCATAATTTGGGCGTTGTTGGATTACGGACGCAGTCACGTAAATTGAGCAGCTGAGTTTAGTTTGACCTGATTTTCTCAAGGAGGGAGTGGGGAGGATATGTGATCTGTACACGTCAGACAAGGTGTAAACCTCCTGGAGTTCTTCAGAGCGGCAAGGCACTTTTGGATGTGGTTCCGGGACATTTTTGGGGGAGGTCACGGGGCCTTTCGAAGAGGCCGTGCGCTCATTGGGAATGTTGAAAGAATCCGAGTAGTGTGGAGCAAGAAATATTGTGCGGAAAAAGTGGACACGCTCATTGGAGCTGTCAAACACAGCGGTCAAGGGAGCTGTCAAAGGGTGTTACCAAGGCATTTAAATCCTCTGCCCTTGAACAGAAAACTGTCTGCCGTGTTGAAACAAAATCAGTGCTTGCTACTTCACTCTGTCTTTTGACATGAGCCTAAGAGTCACCATGACAGCACTCGTGGTGTATGACTGATTTCGCAACCTACCATTATCACAGTGCGGTGCCTGCCATTTCAGGGCTTGATTGACGGTCCCAAGGGGACTCATGGTGTCGTGAAATGGCGAACAAATATTCAGTCTCCTGGGGGGATTGAAGGAATTTAGAAGGAGTGAACTGAAATCGGAACTTAGAATCCATGGAATCCCTGCAGAGCAGGAGGAGGCCATTTAGCCCATCGCACCGACCCTCCGAAAGAGCAATCTCCTTCCCCCCCCCCGCCTCCCCCGTCCTATCCCTGTAGCCCTACCTAACCTGCACGTCTTTCGGGACTTGTGGGAGGAAACCGGAGCACCCGGAGGAAACCCACGCAGAGACACGGGGAGAACGTGCAGACTCCGCACAGACAGTGACCCAAGCCCGGGAATCGAACCCAGGACATTGGCAGAGGTGCTGACCGCTGCGCCACCCCCCCCCCCACCCCCCACACCACACCCCCGGGCTCCTTTTCAGGGAGTCGGGAGTTCCAAACACTTGGTTTATGTTGGGTACGGGTGGAAAGATTTGTCTTCTTGGATCTTAATCTTGATGGGAAACTAAATGGCGCAGACATCAATTACGTTTTTATGGTCAAGTTATTGATCTCGGCAACATTAGCGACTGGGCAAAGCAAAGAAATGCCATCGCCTTTAACTCAGTAACGAGGCAGATTTACTGGATGCCGAGTCGAAATGTTAACACTCGGGCAAATTACAAAGGGAAGGGTCACGCTGGGTCGAAACCCGTTCACCCTTGAGAGGAAACATCGAGAAGTTATCGAAAGTAGTAAGGCGCGTGTTAACGAAGCGCCTCTCACAACCGCTGCTCTGCTCCCGTCGAGGCGTCCTTTGGCCCGTTTGCGCACAGCAGGATCCCAAAGCGGCGACCCGATAACGACCCGCACCATCGGCTGTTATCCTCAGCTGGCGCCGCTTGAGGGATAAAGATTGCGCTCTCCGCACCGCGACCAACCTGACCCCCCCCCCCCCCCCGCGCGTTCCTTCATCGCTCCCCTCAGTTCACCCCTCCGCTGCTGCGCGAGGGGGTTGCCGGGGCTGTCAGCCTCGATCCCTGGACTTTGGACCACCCCGACCTTCGACCTCAGGACCTAGAGCCGGGGCCGACGGCGGGGGGGCAAACCTTAAATCGATCGTCGGCGGGCGGAGCGAAAAACTGTACGCGGGTTTCTGTCTCCTCCCACGTTACCCTGCTCTACGCCACCCCTCCCCCCCCCCCACCTCCGCCCCGCCACCCCCGATTGGTCGAAATAACCTCACGCAACAGAAGGAGGCCACTCGGCCCCAACCGGCCAGGGCTGACCAACCCGGAAACATCTGTCCATAAGACGTAGGAGCAGAATTAGGCCATTCGGCCCATCGAGTCTGCTCCGCCATTCAATCACAGCTGATATTCTTCTCATCCCCATTCTCCTGCCTTCTCCCCATAACCCCTGATCTCCTTATTGATCAAGAACCAATCTATCTCTGTCTTAAAGACACTCAGTGATTTGGCCTCCGCAGCCTTCTGCGGCAAAGAGTTCCACAGATTCACCACCCTCTGGCTGAAGAAATTCCTCCCCCCCATCTCTGTTTTAAAGGATCGTCCCTTCAGTCTGAGATTGTCTCTGGTTCTAGTTTCTCCTACCAGTGGAAACATCCTCTCCACGTCCACTCTATCCCAGGCAAATAAATACCGGTGCCATTCCCCCTTTGGCCTTATTCCACTGTCCCCCTCCCCCCCTCCTCACTCTCTCTTTCCAACCCCTTTCCCCCCGCCCCCCCGGTACCCCTTCTGGGGGCTCCTGTTCTCTCCCCCCCTCACGCCCGCACACTATCGTTGTAAGCATGTAAGCACAGACTCCCCTGTGTACGTCCTGTCAGCCTGGTGGGAGGGATGGGGGGGGTGGGGTGGGGGGCCTGCACCCACCAGGGCTGGAGGGCAGGGCTTGCCGATGAACGGGGGCTTGGCAATAAACGACGATGCGGCCGCAGCCGGGAACTGGCGAAGTTGGCAGCGGGGCAGGCAAAGGGCGCCTGGCGCTGTCTGGATTGACTGACACCCACAATGCACTGGGCATTGGCCCTGTCTCCTGGCCCCGTTGCCAAAAAAAAAATAAAATGATCGTCAAGAAGTGTTGTTTGTCTCTTTGTGAGCTGCTTTAAAAAAAAAAAAAATCGCTTTGCGGATCCAATTTATTTTTGATTTGAGACAAATATAACATTTGTCACGGTGCCAGAGTGTCGGGTGCGGGGGCAGGGGAGGAGGAGGGAAATATGGCCGCCCTCACTCAGACCCGGAGTCGCACTTCCACAAGAACCCGCCAACCTAACCCTGCCAGGAGCAATTAACCTCTCGCTCACCTTAGGACCCCCCCCCCCCCCCATTGGCGCAATGGCTGAACAGAGCGGCCTTAAAGAGGCAGGAAGCACACTCGCCACTCTCCTGAATAATACACGACGCACACTCGAATCAGGAGCAGGAATACCCCCTCCCCCCCCCCCCCCCCCCCCCATTCCCGGCCGCCCTGCCATTTTGGCACCCCCGTGGCTGATCTTTTCCTTCGTCAAGCGTGCAGACGGACGGACGTGCGAATTAGGTGAGGGAGGGGGCGGGGGGGCTGATGGAGGCGGACTTCCTCGTGAACCTGGCTCATGGGGAAGGCCGTAACCCATCCCCACCACCCCCGCCATAAATATGTCCAGTCAGTGGGCGACCGAGGGCCGGTGGGGGGGGGGGGGGGGGGGGGGGGGCGGGGGGCTGATGGAGGCGGACTTCCTCGTGAACCTGGCTCATGGGGAAGGCCGTAACCCATCCCCACCACCCCCGCCATAAATATGTCCAGTCAGTGGGCGACCGAGGGCCGGTGGGGGGGGGGGGGGGGGGGCGGGGGGCTGATGGAGGCGGACTAAAACCGTGTGGAGGTTTGGTCCCCTTGTTGAAGGGAAGGTACATTCCCATTGGAGGCAGTGCGGGGGAGGTTTACTGGGATGATCCCACCGGGAATGCCACATGAGGAAAGATTAAACGGGGTGGGGGGGGGGTGTCCGTCTTGTTTGGAGTTGGGAGGAACGGGAGGTGATGTGATTCGGGAGATTCTCGGGGCTTCAGACAGGCTCGATGTCGGTTCGACGTTCCCACTCTCGGGAGAGCGTCGGGCCGGAGGGCATCGTCGCAGAATGAGAGGGGCGCTCGTTGTAGAGGGATTTGAGGAAGAATTTCTTCCCTCGAAGGATCTTTGGAATTATTCGGCCCCCCCTCCCGGGAGCGGTGGAGGTCGAGGCCTCGAATATTTCTCAAGGCCGAGGTCGATCGGTTTCGAATCAGTTGGGGAGCCCCCTTTAACCGAGCGTCTCGCTCGGACCCATCTCAGGGGGGCGCAGTTAAGGGTCGTCCACATGGCTGTGTGTGTGTGTGTGTGTGGGGGGGGGGGGGGGGGTCCTGGAGTCACACGTAGGCCAGACCGGGGTAAGGACGGCAGATTTCCCCCTTTCCCTAAAGGGGGACGTTAGTGAACCAGATGGTTTGATTTCCCGACAATCGATGGTCGTTGCTACGGTCGGCGTTACCGAGACCGAGTTTTATAGTTCCGGATTTTACGAATTGAATTTAAATTCCACCAGCTGGCGGGGTGTGATTTGAACCGGCGGCCCTGGAATTTGACCCGGCACTGGCCCAGTGATGCTATCGCGGCGCCGCGGCAACCCGGGTAGGCCGAGGCCTAGAGTTGACCTCTGACCCCCCATGCTAACCAACGTTTCCCTCTGAGCAAAAAAAACCCCACTCACTAAAACAGACGCTCCTTGGGATCTTGCTGTGCCAGGCCCCCCCCCCACACCATGTCGCAAGGGTGACCACACTTCATTGGCGGTGAGGCGCTCTCAGGCGGCCTGAGGGGTGGGAAGGGAAGGCGCTATAGAAATTCAGCTCAAAGACACAGAGAGAGGATAGCAGAGTTAAGAGAGACAGAGAGAGAGGATAGCAGAATTCCGAGGGACAGAGAGAGAGGATAGCAGAGTTTTCAGGGACACAGAGAGAGGATAGCAGAGTTACGAGGGACACAGAGAGAGAGGATAGCAGAGTTACGAGGGACAGAGAGAGAGGGGATAGCAGAGTTACGAGGGACACGGAGAGAGGATAGCAGAGTTACAAGGCGCAGAGAGAGGATAGCAGAATTCCGAGGGACAGAGAGAGAGGATAGCAGAGTTTTCAGGGACACAGAGAGAGGATAGCAGAATTCCGAGGGACAGAGAGAGAGGATAGCAGAGTTTTCAGGGACACAGAGAGAGGGGATAGCAGAGTTACGAGGGACACAGAGAGAGAGGATAGCAGAGTTACGAGGGACACAGAGAGAGAGGATAGCAGAGTTACGAGGGACACAGAGAGAGGATAGCAGAGTTACGAGGGACACAGAGAGAGGATAGCAGAGTTACGAGGGACACAGAGAGAGAGGATAGCAGAGTTACGAGGGACAGAGAGAGAGGGGATAGCAGAGTTACGAGGGACACAGAGAGAGGATAGCAGAGTTACGAGGGACACAGAGAGAGAGGATAGCAGAGTTACGAGGGACAGAGAGAGAGGGGATAGCAGAGTTACGAGGGACACGGAGAGAGGATAGCAGAGTTACAAGGCGCAGAGAGAGGATAGCAGAATTCCGAGGGACAGAGAGAGAGGATAGCAGAGTTTTCAGGGACACAGAGAGAGGATAGCAGAATTCCGAGGGACAGAGAGAGAGGATAGCAGAGTTTTCAGGGACACAGAGAGAGGGGATAGCAGAGTTACGAGGGACACAGAGAGAGAGGATAGCAGAGTTACGAGGGACACAGAGAGAGAGGATAGCAGAGTTACGAGGGACACAGAGAGAGGATAGCAGAGTTACGAGGGACACAGAGAGAGGATAGCAGAGTTACGAGGGACACAGAGAGAGAGGATAGCAGAGTTACGAGGGACAGAGAGAGAGGGGATAGCAGAGTTACGAGGGACACAGAGAGAGGATAGCAGAGTTACGAGGGGCAGAGAGAGGGGATAGCAGAGTTACGAGGGACACAGAGAGAGGATAGCAGAGTTACGAAGGACAGAGAGAGAGAGCGAGGATAGCAGAGTTACGAGGGTCAGAGAGAGTGGGGATAGCAGTTACGAGGGATACGGAGAGAGAGGATAGCAGAGTTACGAGGGACAGAGAGAGAGGATAGCAGAGTTACGAGGGAGAGAGAGCGAGAGAGGATAGCAAAGTGACGAGGGACACAGAGAGAGAGAGGATAGCAGAGTTACGAGGGACAGAGAGAGAGAGGATAGCAGAGTTACGAGGGACAGAGAGAGAGGATAGCAGAGTTTCGAGGGGCAGAGAGAGAGGATAGCAGAGTTACGAGGGACACAGAGAGAGGATAGCAGAGTTACGAGGGACACAGAGAGAGAGAGGATAGCAGAGTTACGAGGGACACAGAGAGAGAGAGAGGATAGCAGAGTTACGAGGGACACAGAGAGAGAGAGGATAGCAGAGTTACGAGGGACACAGAGAGAGAGAGGATAGCAGAGTTACGAGGGACACAGAGAGAGGATAGCAGAGTTACGAGGGACAGAGAGCGAGGATAGCAGAGTTACGAGGGGCAGAGAGAGAGGATAGCAGAGTTACGAGGGACAGAGAGAGGGGATAGCAGAGTTACGAGGGACACAGAGTGAGAGAGGATAGCAGAGTTACGAGGGACACAGAGAGAGAGAGGATAGCAGAGTTACGAGGGACACAGAGAGAGAGAGAGGATAGCAGAGTTACGAGGGACAGAGAGAGAGAGGATAGCAGAGTTACGAGGGACACACAGAGAGAGAGGATAGCAGAGTTACGAGGAACAGAGGGAATTGATATTGTGTATCTCTGTGGGGGCGGGTTAGAGAGTTAGTGGTCAGTACATTGATATCTCCTGAACGCGCGGTCAGCGAATTTGAACGCAGGCTGATGTCTCGGTCAGGGATAACTTGAAAGGGACCCGGGTTCGGTTCCCGGGCTTGGGTCACTGTCTGTGCGGGGCCTGCACGTTCTCCCCCCCCGTGTCCGCGTGGGTTTCCTCCGGGTGCTCCGGTTTCCTCCCACAAGTCCCCGAAAGACGTACTCGTTGGGTGAATCGGACATTCTGAATTCTCCCTCCGTGTACCCGAGCGGGCGCCGGAATGTGGCGACGAGGGGATTGTCACACTAACTTCGTTGAAGCCTACTGATGACAATAAGCGATTATTATTATTGTCAGGCAGCAGAGGGGAAGAGAGGATCAGTTCTGTCTCAGCATGGTGCGGAATTGCGATCACACACACACACACAGCCTGGGATGCAGCCAAAGCAATTACCATTTTGCATACATATTAAATCGAACAATTAGGGAACCCATTCAGATTGAACTTGGAGCACGGGGAGAGAGAGAGAGAATAAAGAAACACACACACTGCAAACAGTGGGGCGGGGTGGGGGGGGGGGGGGGGTGACGAGGGGCCTGCTGACATTTGGAAATAAGCCTGATGCGAGTGCCAGAGGATGGGTTCTGGCAATCCCGCTCACCTTCAGGCCCCCCTCCCTCCCCCCTCCTCCTCCTCTATCGTTCACCATCAAACGCTCAGGGACTCAGGCTGTGTAACATACCAATTAATTTGGGCCTGGTGGGATCGATAGTCGGGAGGGGGGGGGGGGGGGGGGCTCCGCACGAGCGGTTGGCCAGGGCACAGCTCAACATCCAGCCAGTAATCATAGAATTTACAGTGCAGAAGGAGGCCATTCGGCCCATCGAGTCTGCACCGGCTCTTGGAAAGAGCACCCTACCCAAGGTCCACACCTCCACCCTATCCCCATAACCCAGTAACCCCCACCCAACACTAAGGGCAATTTTGGACTCTAAGGGCAATTTAGCACGGCCAATCCACCTAACCTGCACATCTTTGGACTGTGGGAGGAAACCGGAGCACCCGGAGGAAACCCACGCACACACGGGGAGGATGTGCAGACTCCGCACAGACAGTGACCCGAGCCGGGAATCGAACCTGGGACCCTGGAGCTGTGAAGCCATTGTGCTAACCACCATGCTACCGTGCTGCCTCACGCGGGTCCAGTACAGCCCAGGCGCAGGTTGTTTTACTGCCGGGCTGGCGCCATGGCACAGGATTGGCGCAGGCCCCCACACTGCACAAATAGGGTGGGGGGGGGGGGGGTGCGGTGGGGGCGAGCCCTGTGCGATGGATGTTGGTTAAACCCGACAAGTGGCGACGAGGAGTCGGAACAGGTAGCGTCCGCACTGAAGGAGTTCGAATTCATTGCAACCGGCTGCTTGGGCGGTAAAATTAGTGTCTGGGGTGGGGGGTGGGGGGGTGGACGAAGAGGTCAAATTCCCTTCCTATTTCCCGACTGCCTGCAACGGCCATGAAAGCGTCAATGGCAACCCCCCCCCCCGACACCACCCCCCCCCCCCCTCCCGAGAATCCCGACAATTTTGGAGGGAATTTTCCAGTTTTCCCGTCGCGCTCCCTGAACGTTTCATTCCCGAACGGTCGGGCTCCAATTTGAAGATCGCGCCCACCCCTCCCCCGCTCCACTCTCCGTGCTCTCCCGCACCCCCCCCCCCCCACCCACCCACCACCGCCACCAGAGAAAGTAGCCCTCCGCCTCTGCGCCCGGTCTCCACGCGTGGCCAGCTGGCCTGACCCTGTTTTCCGGGTCCCTAGCCCCGCAGGTTACGCCTCCCCCCCCCCCACGCGGGGTGCGTGCGGATATCTTTAGCTCCCCGCAAATAACAACATATCGCTACATTTAAAATGCTTTCCCAGGAAACCTTCCCTACTTGCGATTCTCCGCGCATTTTACCAGCGCGCCAGAATAAAATCCGTCAGCCTTGCAACACTTCCTGATGAGTCCTCGATGAAAAACTTTGACCAAACATCTCTTTTTCCTTATACAGCGGCAACTCAAGCGTCTGCTCAACCAAATGGCTCAACGACGTTACAGGAAATGACCCTATTGGGCAGCATGGCAGCGCAAGTGGTTAGCACTGTTGCTTCACAGCTCCAGGGTCCCAGGTTCGATTCCGGCTTGGGTCACTGTCTGTGCGGAGTCTGCACGTTCTCCCCGTGTCTGGGTGGGTTTCCTCCGGCTGCTCCGGTTTCCTCCCACAGTCCAAAGACGTGCAGGTTAGGTGGATTGGCCGTGCTAAATTGTCCCTAAGTGACCAAAAAGGTGCGGAGGGGTTATTGGGTTACGGGGATAGGGTGGAAGTGAGGGCTTAAGTGGGTCGGTGCAGACTCGATGGGCCGACTGGCCTTCTTCTGCACTGTATGTTCTATGTTCTACTGTCTGTTGTTAGGGTGTCGGGCAGGGGGGACACGGGGCTGGGTGGGGGGGGGGGGTGGTGAGCCCCCCCACCCAACCCCCACCTCCCCCAGTCGAGGGGGGGGGGGCGCGGACTGGGGACGGAATCCACGCCCCGCTTGACGCAGAAGCAAAACTGCTCCCGCATCTTCTCCCCCCCACCCCCCTATCCACCCACCCAGCCACAATCAAAGGGGGGGGGGGGGAGGTGGGGGCACGGAATATCTATTGCTCAACCACCCTCCAGAAGCAGGCAGCAACGGCCCTGCGTAACTTTCTGCCCCGCGGGGGGGTTAACTGCGCTGTTAACCGCTGACTGAGACAGGCGTGTGAGGAGCTTAAGAGCCTCCGATCAAACCACTTTGGCACCGGCCCCAAAGTGTAGCAAGCGTGTCGCGAGATCCATCAGGGGCTGTCCCACCAATCAGCTCCCTGTCAGCAGGCCCATCTCTCTTTGCCTGTAATATATCCCCACTGTGTCGTTGTGGGCAATACATTCTGCCCATTCCATTGTGTACGACACACTTGCGATGCCCTTAACATCCACCCACCTGTTAATGACTGTTACACGGAAACATTGGAAACATAGAAACCAGAGCCAGGGAGAGGGCCATTCGGCCCTTCGAGCCTGCTGTAATAATCATCTTTATTATTGTCACAAATACGTTTACATTCACCCTGCAATGAAGTTACTGTGAAAATCTCCTCGTCGCCACATTCCGGCGCCTGTTCGGGGAGGCCGGTACGGGAATTGAACCCGCGCTGCTGGCCCGCCTCGGCCTGCTTTCAAAGCCATCGATTTGGCCCTGTGCTAAACCAGCCCCTGCAATGAAGTGACTGTGAGAATCCCCTCGTCGCCACACTCCGGCGCCTGTTCGGGTACACGGAGGGAGAATTCAGAATGTCCGATTCACCTTAACAAGCACGTCTTTCGGGACTTGTGGGAGGAAACCGGAGTGCCCGGAGGAAACCCACGCAGACACGAGGGGGGGGGGGGAGGGGGGGGAGAACGTGCAGACTCCGCACAGACAGTGACCCAAGCCGGGAATCGAACCCGAGGCCCCGGCGCTGTGAAGCAACAGCGCTAAACCGCCGTGCGATCGTGCCGCCCATAACAGTCCCGCCGTTCCATCCGATCGCGGCCGATCGTCCGAACTCGATAGCCTCAACCCACCCTCCCCCCCCAATCTCCTTCGATCCCCTTCAGGGGCAGCACGGTAGCATTGTGGATAGCACAATCGCTTCCCAGCTCCAGGGTCCCAGGTTCGATTCCCGGCTGGGTCACTGTCTGTGCGGAGTCTGCACGTCCTCCCCGTGTGTGTGCGTGGGTTCCCTCCGGGTGCTCCGGTTTCCTCCCACAGTCCAAAGATTTGCGGGTTAGGTGGATTGGCCGTGCTAAATTGTCCCTTAGTGTCCAAAATTGCCCTTAGTGTTGGGTGGGGTTACTGGGTTATGGGGATAGGGTGGAGGTGTTGACCTTGGGTAGGGTGCTCTTTCCAAGAGCCGGTGCAGGCTCGATGGGCCGAATGGCCTCCTTCTGCACTGTAAATTCTATGATAATCTATGATACAGGACAGAAGGAGGCCATTCAGCCCATCGAGTCTGCACCGACCCACTTTAAGCCCTCACGTCCACCCTATCCCCGTAACCCAATAACCCCCTCCTAACTATTTTGGTCGCTCAGGGCAATTTATCACGGCCAATGCACTTACCTGCACGTCGCGGAAGGAGACCACTTTGGCCAGAGTCTGCCGCGGGCCGTCTCGGGGGTGGGGGGGGGGGGGGGGGAGCGACGCCAATAGCGTGGGTTCAACACCCCCTCCACCAACAGTCACCCCCCCCTTGCAACGGGCTCAGACGCACAAAAAAATCCCCTGGTCTGAAAAACGATTCTCCGAATATTCGCCTTCTCACATCAGCTTATATTCCTGGCATCTGGGCCCATGGCTGACTGCATTCCTGACACCGACTCCGACAGTGCGACGGCTATATTTAACTCCATCGCATTTGCGTAAAATGGTTTGGCAACATGAGCAGCAATGTGGCGAAGGTGTGATTATCACAGCACATCTGTTAACACCTCAGTCCCAAAACAAAGGCCGTTTAACCGCGCGCTCTGCACGAAGCAATTTCCGAAATTGCCCTGTTTCACCCCCGCAAGCTGATTGGAGCCCGTCGCTCCACGCGGCTGGGGGCCCTGAGAACGGGCTGGAAAGCGACGGCTCCGCTGCGATTCCGCGACCCCCCCCCCCCCCCCCCCCCCCCCCCCCCCCCGCCCGCCTCCCCTGTGGGGATGGGGGGTTTCCAGAGGTGACCATCAGCCCGTGGAACCCTGGGGCTTCCAGTTTCAGAGGTGGCCTCGCTGCGCCTGGAGACAGGCGCATCGCTGGAGGCGGAACTTTCCGGGAGCAGATCAGACTTTTCTTGTCACCGGCGTCACCGAGACCTTCCCTAAACGCCATGGATGATCAATCTGGGCAAGTGTGAGGTGACGCACTTAGAACATAGAACATAGAACAGTACAGCACAGAACAGGCCCTTCGGCCCTCGATGTTGTGCCGAGCAATGATCACCCTACTCAAACCCACGTATCCACCCTATACCCGTAACCCAACAACCCCCTCCCCCTTAACCTTACTTTTTAGGACACTACGGGCAATTTAGCATGGCCAATCCACCTAACCTGCACATCTTTGGACTGTGGGAGGAAACCGGAGCACCCGGAGGAAACCCACGCACACACGGGGAGGACGTGCAGACTCCGCACAGACAGTGACCCAGCCGGGAACCGAACCTGGGACCCTGGAGCTGTGAAGCATTTGTGCTAACCACCATGCTACCGTGCTGCCCTTCTTGGGCAGGACAAACAAGGCGAGGGGAATACATGATAAACAGCAGGACCCTGGGAAGCCCCGAGGATCAGAGTGGACCTTGTTGTGCATGTACACCCGTCCCTTAAGGCAGCAGAGCAGCTGGATACAGTGGTTAAGAAGGCCGATGGTACACTTGCCTTTATTAACCGAGGCGTAGGGTTTGAGAGCAGGGAGGTTATGCTGGAACTGTATAGAACGTTGGTTAGGCCACAGCGAGAGTATTGTGGGCAGTTCTGGAATCCACATTATAGGAGGGATGTGATAGCCACTGGAAAGGGGGCAGAGGGGATTTACCAGGATGTTGCCTGGAGCTGGAGAGTTTCAGCTATGAAGAGAGACTGGGGTTGTTTTCCCGGCAGCAGAGGAGGCTGAGAGGGGGGGGACAGGATTGAGATGTATAAAATGATGAGGGGCACAGATAGAGCAGACAGGATGAAACGTTTCCCCCTTGGTGGAGGGATCAATGAGCAGGGGGCAGAGATTTAAGGTGAGGGGGCAGGAGGGGATGTGAGGGAAAAACCTTTTCACCCAGAGGGGGGTGGGAGTCTGGAACTCGCTGCCCGAAAGGGGGGTGGAGGCAGAAACCCTCACAACATTTCAGAAGTGTTTAGATGAGTGCTTGCGATGCCGGGGCCGACAAGGCTGAGGGCCAAATGCTGGGAAACTGGGATTAGAATGGGTTAGGTAGTTGTTTTGGACCACCACAGATACGATGGGCTGAAGGGCCTTCTCTATGTTGTAAACCTCTATGACTCTATAACAGATGGCTTCAGAGAGATGCTGTCTTAATCACAATGTCGATACCAGTAAAACTTTCCTGTGTGTGTGAGAAGGCGCCTTGTCACGTCCAGAGAACATTAGTCAGGTGTTACGTGGATGCAAGAACATTCTACCCCTGCCAGTACAGAGGGTAGTGAGTGCCTGGAACCCGCTGCCGGAGGGGGTGGTACATAGAATTTACAGTGCGGAAGGAGGCCATTCGGCCCATCGAGTCTGCACCGGCTCTTGGAAAGAGCATCCTACCCAAGGTCAACACCTCCACCCTATCCCCATAACCCCATAACCCAGTAACCCCACCCAACACAAAGGGCAATTTTGGACACTAAAGGCAATTTATCACGGCCAATCCACCCTAACCTGCACATCTTTGGACTGTGGGAGGAAACCGGAGCACCCGGAGGAAACCCACGCACACACGGGGAGGATGTGCAGACTCCGCACAGACAGTGACCCAAGCCGGAATCGAACCTGGGACCCCGGAGCTGTGAAGCGATTGTGCTGTCCACAATGCTACCGTGCTGCCCGTGGAAGCAGGGACAATAGTGAGGTTTAAGGGGCATCTTGACAAATACATGAATAGGATAGGAATAGAGGGATACGGACCCCGGAAGGAGAGAAGGTTTCAGTTTCGACGGGCAGCATGGTCGGCGCAGGCTTGGAGGGCCGAAGGGCCTGTTCCTGTGCTGTACCTTTCTTTGTTCTTTGTTCAGACGTCTCATTTTCAAATCCCCTCTTGCCCCTTCCCCCTGCTCCGCAACCTCCTCCTGCCCTCCCATCCCTCAGAGATCACCGGAACGCATCAGCTCCAGGAGAAGACCACTCGCCCGCTCCACCCATTCAATGCGATCAAGGTTGACCCTGGGTTCGACCCCCCCACCCCCGCACCCCGCTCCCCATATCCCATAATTCCCTGAGGGACCAAACGTCTGTCCATCCTGTACTCCCCCGATTCCAACGAACAAAGAACAAGGGACAGTGCAGCACAGGAACAGGCCCTTCGGCCCTCCAAGCCTGCGAACAAACTGGGTTGCATCGTCAGAGGGTGGGCAAACTTTATTTGCAGTTCAGCCCCTGTTATATTTATTCATCCCTGCGAGTGGGACATTATAGCCCCCTGCCCAAATTGGCGCCGATCTCACAGTGGGCTAAACAGCTGGCTTGTGACGCAGAACAAGGCCAGCAGCGCGGGTTCAATTCCCCGTACCGGCCTCCCCGAACAGGCGCCGGAATGTGGCGACTAGGGGCTTTTCACAGTAACTTCATTGAAGCCGACGCGTGACAATAAGCCATTATTATTATTATTATATACGTTTCGCCGGTTGTGACTCCGAAAGCACTCGTAGATGCTGTTACCCCGAGGAGAATTACACTTGTCCCGATATTGAGGTTCAGTTGACGGCACATCCATGCTCAGCCTGTTTAGCTCATGTCCATCGCACCCCATGAGTGCAGAAGGAGGCTATACGGCCTAACAAGTCTGCACCGATTCTCCGAAAGAACATTCACCTACGCCCACTCCCCCGGAACCACACCTCATCGTTGGACACAATGTGGTAATTTAGCACGGCCAATCCACCTAACCTGCACATCTTTGGACACTAAGGGACAATTTAGCACGGCCAATCCACCTAACCTGCACATCTTTGGACACTAAGGGACAATTTAGCACGGCCAATCCACCTAACCTGCACATCTTTGGACACTAAGGGACAATTTAGCACGGCCAATCCACCTAACCTGCACATCTTTGGACACTAAGGGGCAATTTAGCACGGCCAATTCACCTAACCTGCACATCTTTGGACACTAAGGGGCAATCCACCTAACCTGCACATCTTTGGACACTGAGGGACAATTTAGCACGGCCAATCCATTTAACCTGCACATCTTTGGACACTAAGGGACAATTTAGCACGGCCAATCCACCCTAACCTGCACATCTTTGGACACTAAGGGACAATTTAGCACGGCCAAACCACCCAACCTGCACATCTTTGGACACTAAGGGGCAATTTAGCACGGCCAATTCACCTAACCTGCACATCTTTGGACACTAAGGGGCAATTTAGCACTGCCAATCCACCTAACCTCCACATCTTTGGACTGTGGGAGGAAACCGCAGCACCCGGAGGAAACCCACGCAGACACGGGGAGAACGTGCAAACTCCACCCGAGGCCGGTATCGAACCCGGGTCCCTCGGCAACGTGAGGGCAGCGGTGCTAACCACCCTGCCCCCCCCCCTCCCCGGGGATGGGGGCGGGTGGAGGGGGAAGCTTTGGCTCTGAGGTTCGAGTCGGAGGAGCCGGGATTTCTCTCCTCGGAGTGGAGGAGAGCGAGGAGGAGGTAGGGGGAGAGATTCGATAAGTATGGACAAGATGATGACGGGTTTGGATACGGTGGCCGAAGAAAAGCCGTTTCACAAATGGACTGGGGCGGGGTGGGGGGGGCTTGTGGGCGGGGGCTGGTGGAGGGGGCACAGATTGTTGGGTAAGGACGGCGGGAGGGGGGGGGATATGAGGTGGGACGTGTTTGACGTAACGAGGGGTGACGAGCTGGAACTCGCTGTCAATGAGAGGGGTGGCAGCAGAGACGATGAACGGCGAGGAGTGGGGCCCACTGGGTTGACGGACAGCGGGCCGGTGTGCACCAGATAGGCCGAAAGGGCCCCCTCCTCTGCGCTGCAGAGGCTCCAAGTGGCACAGCCATTGTCATGCCTGTGCCAACAACCCCTGCAAAGCAAGAATTAAATTGCTCACAACCTCCAAACCATATGCTAAAACTGTATATATTTATCGCCTCGGTCTTCATCCCGTCTTCCTGCGATAGTATGGCGCGGTTGGAGAATGTTACATGGAATCCTTCCGTTGGTTAACCGTGGAATGTTCCGGATGCAAGAGCAGGCCCATCGTGTCGGCACTGGCTCTCCGGGAGGGGTGGGGGAGGGGGGTCTTTATGGAGAACCTCAGCCGGTACGGGGAATTGAACCCCGCGCAGTTGGCGCCGCCCCTCGTCGCGAACCCATCCGTCCTGCCCACTGAGCGAACCCACCTCCCAAACTCCTCTTGGAAACCCCGATTGAACAGGCCTCCACCACACTTCCGGACATGTGTGTCCCGGACCGTGAACCGCTCGCTGCGCGGACGAGTTACTTCGCCGCGCGCGTTTCGATTGCGAATCACTTTAAATCTGGGGGCCCCCGCTTACGCGAGCGGGAATGACGTCTCCCGTTCTA
The DNA here is from genome assembly GCF_902713615.1 of Scyliorhinus canicula. Classification (NCBI taxonomy): domain Eukaryota; kingdom Metazoa; phylum Chordata; class Chondrichthyes; order Carcharhiniformes; family Scyliorhinidae; genus Scyliorhinus; species Scyliorhinus canicula. The sequence continues at coordinate 5,354,995 of NC_052176.1, read as the reverse complement.
CTCTGTCCAGCCCCCTGATGGTTTTGAACTCTTCGATCAAACCTACTCAGTCTTCTTCTCTCCGAGGGGAACAGTCGCAACCTTCTCCGATCTATCCGCATGACTGAAGCACGGCAGCACAGTGGTTAGCACTGTTGCTTCACAGCTCCAGGGCCCCAGGTTCAATCCCCGGCCTTGGGTCACATTCTGTGCGGAGTCTGCACGTTCTCCCCGTGTATGCGTAGGTTTCCTCCGGGTGCTCCGGTTTCCTCCCACAGTCAAAAGATGTGCAGGTTAGGTGGATTGGCCGTGCTAAATTGCCCCTTAGTGTCCAAAGATGTGCAGGTTAGGTGGATTGGCCGTGCTAAATTGCCCCTTAGTGTCCAAAAAAGGCGAGGTGGGGTTACTGTGTTCCAGGGACAGGGTGGAGGTGTGGGCTTAGGTAGGATGCTCTTTCCAAGGGCCGGTGCAGACTCGATGGGCCGAATGGCCTTCTTCTGCACTGTAAATTCTATGATGATTCTATGATTCTCATCGCTGGGACCATTCTTGTTAACCTCTTCCGCGTTCTCTCCAACGCGGACACTTCCTTCCCACAGTGTGACGTCCAGAACTGCACACAACCCTCTAGTTGAGAGCTAACTAGTGTCTGTTATAAATTCAGCATCACCTTCTTGCTTTCAATCTCTGTTCTCCTCATAATAAAACCCAGAATACTCAATGACGACCACGCCGATTGTAAAAACCAATCTGGTTCACAAATGCCGCCTCCCCCCCCTTTTGAGGAGAAAGGGAAATCTGCCGTCCTTACCCCGGTCTGGCCAACATGTGACTCCAGACCCCCCCCCCCCCACACAAACACAAGCAATGCCTCTGATCTTAACCCCACCCCCCCCCCCGCCCGAAATGGGCCGTGCGAGAAGACGAAAGAAACACCTTTCAACAGAAGCACATCAGGTTTACATTCACTACTGAGAACATTTATAATTCTGAATTCGCCAAATGGTCAAGAGATAGTCTTTTGATGGCAGAGAGATCAGCAGCACACCTGCTCTGTCTGGCTTCAGCTCCAACACTAAACAAAACTAAACCACACCCGGCAGCAAACAGCCTAAAACGAAAGTAAAAAGCTGACAGACAGCCCAGCTCCGCCCACTCTCTGACATCACTGATAAACACCCATTTCGTAAAGGTACTCTCACTACAGATATTTATGGACACGCCCATTTATAAACACCCATTTCTTAAAGGTACTCTCACATGACAAGCGCGAGGGGGCAATTAGGGATGGGTGGCAAATACCGAGGCCTGGCCCAGCGAGGCCCCCCCCCCCCCCTTCACCATGGATGCCACTCACGTTGGCGCTGAGATCCGTGACGGCGCACATTCTGCAAGGGCGCAGAACGGCAAAGCGACTTCGGACCCTTTCCTCCCTGGTTGACCTGGCCCCATCGCCCGCGGCAACAACCCTTTCGGCCCTGAGGAAAACAAACCCACTCTTCGCATCTCACCTGCTCTCAAAGCTGACGGCTTGCCTCTCACGATTTGACAAGGGAGGGGGTCAGGGTGACCGTAGCCGCTCAATGTCGAGATGCGCACAGTCATGAATGGAAATCCTAACAAGTGTCAGACTCGCCCACAGCCTGTACTTGAGTCTGAACCGCGAGGCCTGGTCCCTCCCTCAAGCAGACTACTCATCCTTCAGAACAATGCCAGGCCGAAGCCTGCTTTTCGAGAACGCTGCTATTCATTTAACCCTTTGCGTGCCCAAACAGGATCAACTGAAGCAACACGGAGCAGAAAAGTCGGCTAAGCATACATAGAACACACACACACACAGAAAGTGGAAGCAGGCGGAGGCCATTCGACCCTTCAAGCCTGTGCCGCCCATTCGTTATGATCATGGCTGATCATCGAGATCAATAGCCTGATCCCACCACCCCCCCCCTCCCATATTCCACGGTCCCTTTTGCCCCGAGAGCTAAATCTAATTCCTTCTCGAAATTACACGACAAAAAACAAAGAACAATTCAGCACAGGAACAGGCCATTCGGCCCTCCAAGTCTGTACCGGCAATGATACCAACCTTTGCCCAAACCCTCAGCCCTTCCTTGTGCCGTATCCCTCTATACCCATCCTGTCCATGTGTTTGTCAAGATGCCTTTTGAACGCCGTTAATGTATCTGCTTCCACAGCCTCCCCTGGCAACGCGCTCCAGGCACTCACCACCCTCTGCGTAAAAAACCTGCCTCGCACATCATCTCTAAACTTTGCCCCACGGACCTTAAACCTATGCCCCCTGGTGACTGACCCCTCCACCCTGGGAAAGAGTGCCGGCCCATCCACTCTATCCATGCCCCTCATAATCTTGTAGCCCTCTATCAGGTCGCCCCTCAACCTCCATCTTTCTAATGAAAACAGTCCGAGTCTATTCAGCCTCTCCGTGTAGCTAACCCCCTCCAGACCAGGCCACATCCTGGTAAACCTCCTCTGCACCCTCTCCAAAGCCTCCACATCCTTCTGGTAGCGTGGCGACCAGAATTGTGCGCAATATTCCAAGTGCGGCCTTCCCAAGGTTCTATACAACTGCAGCCTGACTTTCCAGTTGTTATACTCGATGCCCCGTCCAATGTAGGCAAGGATTCCATAATGTTTTGGCCTCAACTACTTCCTGTGGTGGCGAATTCCACAGATTCACCCCTCTCTCTGGGTGAAGAAATTTCTCCTCACCTCAGTCCTGAAAGGTTAACCCCTGACCCTCAAACTATGACCCCTAGTTCTGGAATCTACCCTGCCTAATCCTGTTAGAATTTTGCAAATTTCGATGAGATCCTCCCTCGTTCTTCGAAATTCCGATGAATATAATCTCCTCAGAAAATGGCAGGGGGTAGATTATCCCCCCCCCCCCCCCCCCCCCCCCGGCGTTTTGTCGCCTCCAGACACGACTGCGTCAGCTCTCTCTCGGCCGGACTCCCGCCGTTCGCCCACCGCGATAGCTTGAGGTCGTCCGGAACATTCTGCGGCCCGCGATTTAGCGTCACTTCACCGCCCCCCTAGTTATTGACCCCTCTACTAAAGGGGAAAGGTTCCTCCCTCTTCACCCTATCTACGTCCCTCATGCGTTTGTACACCTTGATCAGGTCCCCCCCCCTCGGCCTAACCAGCCTCTCTTCATCGCTGCAACGCTCCAGCTCCAGGCGACATCCTGGGTGAATCTGCTCCGCACCCTCTCCGGGGGCAATCACATCCTTCCTATAGAGTGGCGACGAGAACTGCACACAGTACTCTAGCTGCGGCCTAACCAGCGTTGTATACAGCTCCGTCATAATGAAAAATAAAAAAAAATGAAAATGAAAATCGCTTATTGTCACAAGTAGGCTTCAAATGAAGTTACTGTAAAAAGCCCCTAGTCACCACATTCCGGCGCCTGGTCGGGGAGGCCGGTACGGGAATTGAACCGTGCTGCTGGCCTGCCTTGGTCTGCTTTCAAAGCCAGCGATTTAGCCCTGTGCTAAACCAGCCCCTCCCTGCTCTTATATTCTATGATGTGGAGATGCCGGCGTGGGACTGGGGTGAGCACAGTAAGAAGTCTTACACCAGGTTAAAGTCCAACAGGTTTGTTTCGAATGACTAGCTTTCGGAGCACTGCTCCTTCCCCAGGTGAATGAAGAGGTGGGATCATCGGGTGTGGGTACCACCATTACACGCGAGAACACCACCCACCAGGTACGCGGCACATACCCGTCCGACTCGGCCAACGTTGTCTACCTCATACGCTGCAGGAAAGGATGTCCCGAAGCGTGGTACATTGGGGAGACCATGCAGACGCTGCGACAACGGATGAACGGGCATCGCACCACAATCGCCGGGCAGGAACGTTCCCTTCCAGTCGGGGAACGCTTCAGCAGTCAAGGGGCATTCAGCCTCTGATCTCCGGGTAAGCGTTCTCCCAGGCGGCCTTCAGGACGCGCGACAACGCAGAATCGCCGAGCAGAAACTGATAGCCAAGTTCCGCACGCATGAGTGCGGCCTCAACCGGGACCTGGGATTCATGTCGCATTACATTCACCCCCCCACCATCTGGCCTGGGCTGGCAAAATCCTACCAACTGTCCTGGCTTGAGACAATTCACATCTCTTCAACCTGTGATTATCCCTCTCTCCGGTTGCTCCGTCTGGACCTGTAAAGACTTAATTACCTGCAAAGACTCGCATTCAAAGTATCGTCTTGCATCTTTGACTTTGCCTGAGGAAGGAGATGTGCTCCGAAAGCTAGTGATTCGAAACAAACCTGTCGGACTTTAACCTGGTGTTGTAAGACTTCTTACTTATATTCTATGCCTCGGCTAATAAAGGGCAGTATCCCATAGGCCTTCTGAACCACCTTATCTGCCTGTTGTGCTCTCTTCAGAGATCTATGGACATGTCCTAGTATTCATTGTGTATCCCCTTGACTCGTTAGCCCTCCCAAAATGCATCACTTCGCACTTTTCAGGGTTCAATTCCAGTTGCCGCTGTTCCGCCCCTCCGCCCAGCCCGTCTATATCGCCCGTAATTGGCTGGCCGAAAGAAGACAGCGAGTGGTAGTGGATGGAAAGTATTCCGCCTGGAGGTCGGTGACCAGTGGTGTCCCGCAAGGATCTGTTCCGGGAACTCTGCTCTTTGCGATTTTTTAATAAATGACTTGGATGAGGAAGTGGAAGGGTGGGTTAGTAAGTTTGCCGATGACACGAAGGTTGGTGGAGTTGTAGCTAGTGTTGAGGGTTGTTGCAGATTACAGCAGGGCATTGACAGGATGCAGAGCTGGGCTGAGAAGTGGCAGATGGAGTTCAACCTTGATAAATGTGAAGTGTTTCATTTTGGAAGGTCGAATTTGAATGCTGAACACAGGGTTAAAGGCAGGATTCTTGGAAGTGTGGAGGAACAGAGGGATCTTGGGGTCCATGTACATAGATCCCTCAAAGTTGCCACCCAGGTTGATAGGGTTGTTAAGAAGGCGTATGGTGTGTTGGCTTTCATTAACAGGGGGATTGAGTTTAAGAGCCGCGAGGTTTTGCTGCAGCTTTATAAAACCCTGGTTAGACCACACTTGGAATACTGTGTCCAGTTCTGGTCACCTCATTATAGGAAGGATGTGGATGCTTTGGAGAGGGTACAGAGGAGATTTCCCAGGATGCTGCCTGGACTGGAGGGCATGTCTGATGAAGAAAGGTTAAGGGAGCTAGGGCTTTTCTCACTGGAGCGAAGAAGGCAGAGAGGTGACTTGATAGAGGTGTACAAGGTGATGAGAGGCATGGATAGAGTGGATAGCCAGAGACTTTTCCCCAGGGCGGAAATGGCTGTCACGAGGGGGACATAATTTGAAGGTGATTGGAGGAAGGTACAGGGGAGATGTCAGAGTCGGTTCTTTACACAGAGAGTGGTGGGTGTGTGGAATGCACTGCCAGCAGTCTGAGGTGGAGTCTGAGTCATTCGGGACATTTAAGCAACTCTCAGACAGGCCCATGGACAGCAGTAAATTGAAGGGGTGTAGGTTAGGTTGATCTTAGATTAGGGCAAATGGTCGGCACAACATCGTGGGCCGAAGGGCCTGTACTGTGCTGTACTGTTCTATGTTAAAAGTTCTATGTTCTCGCCTTAAAACTCCGACCTCGCCACCTGTCCACCCATCCCATCATGCGCGCCCATTCCACGTGCCACGCGATCACGGCGAAGCGACGAGGAGCGTTGGAATAGTCTGACGGCGCCGCACAAATGCCACTTGGTGTTGCCAATTGCCGCGGACGCCCGTTCCTCACTCAGGGAGGGAGGAAGGGAGATTTCGGCTCCATCTTTCCCTGTGCTCTGCCCGTCCTGTGGGATATTGGAGCTCCGCTCTCAGTTCCGCAACTCCTCGTCGCTGATCCCGCAGAAGCAGCGTTCCTGTTATTACCGTGAAATACATCTTTCCACCTTCAATCTGGAGCACGAAGTGGAAGTAAATTAACACAGAAACAGCTGAAACACATCTCCCCAGGCTTGTGACAATCAGCAGCACAAACTCAATTATCCGATCAAGTATTTCTGTCTCTGCTTAGTCAAAAATATCAACCCTGGAAACGAAATGCACAATCCACGCGCGCCTCCTCCCATCCCCCTCTTCTTCCCCCCCTCCCCCCCTCGCACACTCCACCGCCCCATCACCATATCCTTCTCTCCCTGATGTTTATCCACCCTCCCTGCTAAACGTGTCGACACTAATCACCTCGACTACTCCCCGTGGGAGCGAGTCCCACATTCTCTCCCACTCCCTGTGGGAGCGGGTTCCACATTCTCCCCACTCGCTGTGGGAGCGAGTCCCACATTCTCTCCCACTCCCTGTGGGAGCGAGTCCCACATTCTCTCCCACTCCCTGTGGGAGCGAGTCCCACATTCTCTCCCACTCCCTGTGGGAGCGAGTCCCACATGCTCTCCCACTCCCTGTGGGAGCGAGTCCCACATTCTCCCCCACTCCCTGTGGGAGCGAGTCCCACATTCCCCCCACTCGCTGTGGGAGCGAGTCCCACATTCTCCCCCACTCCCTGTGGGAGCGAGTCCCACATTCTCTCCCACTCCCTGTGGGAGCGAGTCCCACATTCTCCCCCCACTCCCTGTGGGAGCGAGTCCCACATTCTCTCCCCACTCCCTGTGGGAACGGGTTCCACATTCTCCCCCACTCCCTGTGGGAGCGAGTCCCCACATTCTCCCCCACTCCCTGTGGGAGTGAGTCCCACATTCTCCCCCACTCCCTGTGGGAGCGAGTTCCACATTCTCCCCCACTCACTGTGGGAGCGAGTCCCACATTCCCCCCCACTCCCCGTGGGAGCGAGTTCCACATTCTCCCCCACTCCCTGTGGGAGCGAGTTCCACATTCTCCCCCACTCCCCGTGGGAGCGAGTCCCACATTCTCCCCCACTCCCTGTGGGAGCGAGTTCCACATTCTCCCCCACTCCCTGTGGGAGTGAGTCCCACATTCTCCCCACTCCCCGTGGGAGCGAGTCCCACATTCTCCCCACTCCCCGTGGGAGCGAGTCCCACATTCTCCCCCACTCCCTGTGGGAGCAAGTCCCACATTCTCCCCCACTCCCCGTGGGAGCGAGTCCCACATTCTCCCCCACTCCCTGTGGGAGCGAGTCCCACATTCTCCCCCACTCATTTAATTCAAATTTCGCCATCTGCCGGGGGCGGGATTTGAACCTGGGTAAAAGCGATCGCACAGCAGACTGGGCATCAACGTGCGAAATAGGAGCAGGAGGAGGCCATTCGGCCCCTCGAGCCCTCTCCGCCTCTGTGATCGAAGCTCACTGTGCGTGTTTAGAGTTCCACCTTTCCCACCTGAACCGCCCACACCCTCCGATGACCTTTCACTCCCTCGCACGACGAGAATCTATCAACCCCTGCTTCACAAACATCCCCCCCCCCCCCCCCCCACCCCCACCCCACCCCGAAGAGAATTCTCCTCATCTCGGTATGAAAATGCAAACCACGCACCTCCCCCACCCCGGCCTAATTTTAATACAGACCACCACCCCCGCCAAATAAACGGCAGCGGGCGTTTGACACCAAAAGATCACCTCCGTCAGTCAACACCTCTCGTTGGTTGGCGGAGCACAGACTCGATGGGCTGAATGGCCTACTTCTGTTCCACCGTGGTCTTGATGATCACCCCGAAGGCAGCGTTGGGATCCGGGTTGTGTATCGGCCTCGCGTTAAGAGCCTTCTTTCCGCAGCAGGTGCCTCCCCCGCCCCCCACATCCTCCAGATCGAACGGCGGGAGGATGGTTTACCCGGCGCGCAGTAGCGCCAATGAATTGGGTTCAGCGGACTGCGACGCGCACCCGTCCGTGCAGGGGAGTGAGCCTCGGCTCATTGGGCAGCGCTCCCACCTCCCGGTGCCGGCAATGGGTTAATTTGTTTATTCAATTCCTTCACGAATTGTGGATGTCGCTGAGCCCAGCCCTAATTACCCCCCCCCCCACCTCGAACCGAGTGTCTCGCTCGGGCCCATTTCCGAGGGGGGCAGTTAGGAGTCGACCGCGTTGCTGTGTGTGTGTGTGTGTGTGTGAGGGGGTCTGGAGTCACATGTACGCCTGACCTCCCCCTTTCCCCTAAAGGGGCAACATTAGTGAACCAGATGGGTTTTCACGATCAGTGATCGTCAGGCACAATACAGCCCTCAACATTGGGCCCAACAATATTATCCTGCGACCTTTCTCCCCCATCTTAATCTTTTTTCCGAAAATATGTCCCAAACACTTTTTGTTCCTGGTCCAAAAATCCCCCCTCCCCCCCCGCCCTGCCGGGCCAGTTGTCACTTCCGTTTTGTTCCCTCCTCTTTGCAATCCCTCCCAGCTCCCACCCACTCTTATGCAGTGTATAATCCAACGCGGGGTTATACTTGCATCGGAGGCCGTACAGTCAAGGTTCGCTGGATTGGTCCCAGGGATGAGGGGGGGTTGTCCCATGAGAAGAGGCTGAGCAAATCGGGTTTATATTCTCGGGAAGAATCAGAGGTGATCTCATTGAGACCAGGATTCTGAAGGGGTTTTGATAGGGTGGAGGCTGAGAGCTTGTTCCCCACTGGTCGGGGAATCTATAAAAAATGAGGGGGTGGGGAGGGGGGGGGCACAGTCTCAGGATAAGGGGGTCGATCATTTAGGAGATGAGGAGAAATTCCTTCGCTCGGGGAAGGAGTCGGCCATTTTGGGGACTGAGATGAGGAGAAATGTCTTCACTCAGGAAAGGAGTCGGCCATTTTGGGGACTGAGATGAGGAGAAATGTCTTCGCTTGGGGAAGGAGTCGGCCATTTTGGGGACTGAGATGTGGAGAAATTTCTTCGCTTGGGGAAGGAGTCGGCCATTTTGGGGACTGAGATGAGGAGAAATTTCTTCGCTTGGGAAAGGAGTCGGCCATTTTGGGGACTGAGATGAGGAGAAATGTCTTCGCTTGGGGAAGGAGTCGGCCATTTTGGAGACTGAGATGAGGTGAAATTTCTTCACTCGGGGAAGGAATCGGCCATTTTGGGGACCGAGATGAGGTGAAATTTCTTCACTCGGGGAAGGAGTCGGCCATTTTGCGGACTGAGATGAGGAGAAATTTCTTCGCTCGGGGAAGGAGTCGGCCATTTTGGGGACTGAGATGAGGAGAAATTTCTTCACTTGGGGAAGGAGTCGGCCATTTTGACGACCGGGATTAGGGGAAATTTCTTGACTTGGGGAAGGAGACGGCCATTTTGGGGGCCGAGATAATCGGGGGGGGGGGGTGACAAAAGGACATGGGGGGGCGAAAGACGGGATGAGGCAATTGAGTTGGACAGTCAGCCATGATCGCCATGAACGGCTCGAAGGGCCGAATGGCTGCCTCCTGCTCCGATTTTCTCAGAACCTGCGGGTAACGAGCCAGTCAAGGTCCACAAGAGTTCAGTTCCACTCACATCCGGCCTCGGAGGAGCCATCAATAGAATATAAGGGCCCGAGAAAAAATGGTCTCATTTTTGAACCAGCCGAGGAGACAGGTAATTATTTATCAATCTATCGCAATATTCCGAATCAATAAGAGGCTGCTGTTTCCAGGAAAGGCTCACAGAAGGAGAGTGAGTGTCTTTTTCATCTTCCGGCATTCGGAGCTATTAAGGGGACCGTTCACGTTGCGGAGTGCCCCCCCCCCCCACCCCAACTCCTCACTTCCCCATCCCCATCAGATGAGGCATTGGCGGCTGTCAGCCCTTCCCCCCCCCAGGGGGGTTTCAGAGCCGGTGGCCAAGATACAAAACAAGCACCTGGGGGGGGGGGGGGGGGGGGGGGGGGGCAGCTTGATCGGCAGCTTGCGAGGGCAACCGACTTCCCTCCACCCCCACCCCTCCCCCACTTCCACGCCACCCCTCCTCCCATCCTCTACCCCCTCCGCCCCGCCATCCTGCCCCCCCACCTCCCCCTTCCCCTCTCCACCTCCTCGTCCCTTCCTACTACCACCGCCCCCCCCACACCCCCTCCGCCTCCCGCTACATCTCCTCCCCCCGTCCACCTCCTCCACACCCTCCCCCCCCCATCCAGCCCTGCCCCCTTCAACCCAACCCAAAGGGCAGCAGGGTAGCATAGTGGTTAGCACAATTGCTTCGCAGCTCCAGGGTCCCAGGTTCGATTCCCGGCTGGGTCACTGTCTGTGTGGAGTCTGCACGTTCTCCCCGTGTGTGCGTGGGTTTCCTCCGGGTGCTCCGGTCTCCTCCCACAGTCCAAAGATGTGCAGGTCAGGTGGATTGGCCGTGATAAATTGCCCCTTAGTGACCAAAATTGCCCTTAGTGTTGGGTGGGGTTACTGGGTTATGGGGATAGGGTGGAGGTGTTGACCTTGGGTGGGCTGCTCTTTCCAAGAGCCGGTGCAGACTCGATGGGCCGAATGGCCTCCTTCTGCACTCTAAATTATATGAAACCCCCCTCATCCCTCCTCCCTCCCCTTCCATCTTCCCCTCCCCTTTCCTCCCCACTTCCCCTCCCCTTCTCTTCACCCCGCCCCCCCCACGCCCCCCCTTCTCCTCCTCCCACCCCCTCTCCAAAAAAAACCAGCTTCCACCTTTTCTATCCCCAAGCGCTTTCCACGTTACAACGTTGGAAGTCAGTTTGGCGCACCGCGGGATCCCACGTCCCAGGGCGCCCTGGGGTGTTTCGGCTCCAAAGAGGTGCCGGAGTGGGGGTGGGAGAATGCCGCACCGCCCGCATTGCCTGACCCCCACCCACTCCCCTCACCCACCTCCGCCACTCCCTCGGTAGGATGTCCCGCCTCAGGGAGATTGGCGGGCCACAGCCCCTCTAGCCCCTGCAGTGCCAAGCAGCATAAGCAGCAAGTAATAGACAGAGCTGAGCGATTCCACAACCAACGCATCAGATCTAAGCTCTGCGGTCCGGCCACGTCCAGGCGTGAATGGTGGAGGACTATTAAACAGCTCGCTGGAGGAGGAGGCTCCACAAATATCCCCATCCTCAATGATGGAGGATCCCAGCACATCTGTGCTAAAGACGAGGCTGAGGCATTCGCAACAATCTTCAGCCAGAAGTGCCGAGTGGATGATCCGTCTCGGTCTCCTCCGGAGGTCCCCAGCATCAGGTCTTCAGGCAATACGGTTCACTCCGCGTGATATCGAGAAACAGCTGAAGGCACTGGATACGGCAAAGGCTCTGGGCCCTGACAATATCCCAGCAATAGTCCTGAAGACTTGTGCTCCAGAACTTGCTGCATCCCCTAGCCAAGCTGTTCCAGTACAGCTACAACACTGGCATCTACCCGGCATTGTGGGAAATTGCCCAGGTGTGTCCTGTACACAAGAAACAGGACAAATCCAACCGGCCAATTACTGCCCTATCAGTCTACTCTCCATCATCAGCAAAGTGATGGAATGGGTCATCAACAGTGCTATCAAGCGGCACTGACTCAGCAATAACCTGCTCACGGACACTCAGTTTGGGTTCCGCCCAGGGTCACTCAACTCCTGACCTCATTACAGCCTTGGGTCAAACGTGGACAAAAGAGCTGAACTCCCGAGGTGAGGTGGGAGTGACTGCCCTTTGACCTCAAGGCAGCATTTGACCGAGTGGCATCAAGGAGCCCGAGCTGAACTGGGGTCAATGGGAATCAGGGGGGAAACTCTCCGCTGGTTGGAGTCATACCCGGCACAAAGGAAGATGGTTGTGGTGGTTGGAGGCCAATCATCTCAGCTCCAGGACGTCACTGCAGGAGTTCCTCAGGGTCGTGTCCTCGGCCCCAACCATCTTCAGCTGCTTCATCAATGACCTCCCTTCCATCATAAGGTCAGAAGAGGGGATGTTTGCGGATGTCTGCACAATGTTCAGCACCATTCGCGACCAGATACTGAAGCAGTCCGTGTCCAAATGCAGCAAGGCCTGGACAATATCCAATATTCATTTCCGGGATGTGGGATTCGCTGGTTAGCCAGCATTTATTGCCCATCCCTATTTGCCCTTCAGTAGATGGTAGTGAGTTGCCATCTTGAGTCCTTGAGGTTGTAGGGACACCCACTGTGCTGTTAGGGAGGGAGTTCCCAGGATTCTGACCCCAGCCACAGTGAAGGAATGGCCGATATATTTCCCAGTCGGGACGGTGAGCGGCTCGGAAGGGGGGGGGGGGGGCCTTGCAGGCGGGGGTGTTCCCCGTGCGTCTGCTGCTGCCCTCGTCCTTCTAGACGGTAGAGGTGTCGGGTTTGGAAGGTGCTGTCGAAGGAGCGAGTGGGCTGCGGGGCGTCTTGTAGACGGTGCGCACGGCTGCCGCTGTGCGTCGGGGGGGTGGAGGGAGTGAATGTTTGTGGTTAGCGTGTCGATCGAGCGGGGCTGCTTTGTCCTGGATGGTGTCGAGCTTCTCGAGTGTCGTTGGGAGCCGCGCTCATCCAGGCGAGTGGAGAGTCCCTCACACTCCTGACTTGTGCCTTGTAGATGGTGGACAGGGTTTGGGGGAGGGGGTCAGGAGGTGAGTTACTCTCCGCAGGATTCCCAGCCTCTGACCTGCTCTGGTAGCCACAGTATTAATGTGGCTGGGCCCAGTTCAGTTTCTGATCAATGGTAATCCCCAGGGTGTTGACTGTGGGGGATTCAGCGATGGTAACGCCATTGAATGTCAAGGGGCGATGGTTAGATCCTCTCTTGGAGATGGCCATTGTCTGGCACTTGTGTGGCGCGAATCTAACTTGCCCCTTGTCAGCCCCGAGCCTGGATATTGTCCAGGTCTTGCTGCATTTGGACACGGACTGATTCAGTATCTGAGGAGTCGCGAATGGTGAACATTGTGCAGTCATCCGCAAACATCCCCACTTCTGACCTTCTGATGGAAGGAAGGTCATTGATGAAGCAGCTGAAGATGGCTGGGCCGAGGAACACTCCCCTGAGGAACTGAACTGCGTTGACGAATGCATTGCGGCATAACTTGTGAAGATCTTAATACCGCTCCTCAATAATCATTAATCTGCTCCCGATAATGAGCCTTCCACCCCATTCCATAATGAGCTACTGTCATGCCGTAGTAATCTTCATCAAAGTTTGCCGTCATCAATAGCAGCTCTGTTTGATCTCCCTCCCACTTTCAGTAGAGTTGAACAAACTCAAGTGCCTCACAGGAGCAAGACTGGGGACAGGGGGCGCAAAAGCTCGGTCAAAGAGGTCGGTTATAAGGAGCCTCTTAAAGGAGCAGAGAAAGAGACACCGAGAGACTTGGAGAGAGAAACAAATGAGGCGAGACAGAAATAAAGAGATTTAGAGGCTGTTACAGGCCAGGGTTTCGGGAACCCCAAAATGTATCATGAAGTTAACCTGACCCACAACTTTTACTAGATTGCGGTATGGGGAGCACACGGCCCACTCTACAGGTACAGCAGAAATGGAAAGTATTTTTTAAAGCAAAACAATGTTTATTCTATGAACTCAAGTTAACCTTTTTAAAACATACAGTGAACATCTTAGCAACCATCAATTCACATACGACCCCCAAAGACTACAGCACTAAGTAATCCTGAATAACTTCCCAAACAACATCCAGTAGACAGAAGAAACACCTTTTAACAGAAGCACATCAGGTTTACATTCACGACTGAGAACATTTATAATTCTGAATTCACCAAATGATCAAGAGATAGTCTTTTGATGGCAGAGAGAACAGCAATACACCTGCTCTGTCTGGCTTCAGCTCCAACACTGAAAACAAAACTAAAACACACCCTGCAGCAAACAGCCTAAAACAAAAGTAAAAAGCTGACAGACAGCCCAGCTCCACCCACTCTCTGACATCACTGCTGCAGTAAACACCCGTTCCTTAAAGGTTCTCTCACTACAGATATTTATATACACACACATTTATAAACACCCATTTCTTAAAGGTACTCTCACCTGAAAGAGAGAAAGAAAGAGATGGAGAGAGAGAAAGAGGAAGATGGAGGGAGAGACAGAGAAAGAGAGAGATGGAGAGAGTGAAAGAGAAAGAGAGAGGAAAAGTGAGAAGACAGGAGGGAGAGAGTGAGGGAGAAAGAGAGAGATGGAGGCAGGAGAGAAAAAAGAGAGATAGAGAGAGTGGAATAGAGAGAGAGGGAAAGAGAGAAAGATGGCAGGAAAGAGAGAGAAAGAGGGTTTGGATTTGATTTGTTTATTGTCACGTGTACCGAGGTACAGTGAAAAGTATTTTTCTGCGAGCAGCTCAACAGATCATTAAGTACATGGGAAGAAAAGGGAATAAAAGAAAATACATAATAGGGCAACACAGGGTACACAATGTAGCTACATAAACACCGGCATCGGGTGAAGCATACAGGGTGTAGTGTTAATGAGGTCAGTCCATAAGAGGGTTGTTTAGGAGTCTGGTGACAGCGGGGAAGAAGCTGTATTTGAGTCTGTTCGTGCGTGTTCTCAGACTTTTGTATCTCCTGCCCGATGGAAGAAGTTGGAAGAGTGAGTAAGCCGGGTGGGAGGGGGTCTTTGATAATGCTGCCCGCTTTCCCCAGGCAGCGGGAGGTGTAGATGGAGTCAATGGATGGGAGGCAGAGGGAGATGGAGGCAGAGAGAGATAAAGAGGAGGATGGAAGGAGAGGGAAAATGAGAGATGGGGGAAGAGAGGGAGAAAAAGTGCAGGAGAGAGAGAAATAGTGAGACAGAGAGAGGGAAAGAGGGAGATGGAGCGAGGGAGCGAGAAAGAGAGAAAAGAGGAGAGAGAAATAGAGAGAGGGGAAGAGAGAGATGGAGCGAGGGAGTGAGAACGAGAGAGATGGTGGGAGAGAGAGAAAAGAGGAGACTGAGAAATAGAGAGAGAGAGCGGGAAAGAGAAAGATGGAGCAAGGGAGCGAGAAAGAGAGAGCTGGAGGGAGAGAGAGAGAAAGAGGATAGCGAGAGAGATAGAGAGAGAGAGATGGAGGAAGAGAGCAAAAAAAGAGGAGAGAGAGAAATAGAGAGAGAGAAAGGCAGATGTCGGTGGGGGAGAGGGGGAAGAGAGATGGAGGCAGCGAGAAGAAACAGAAAAGAGA
>NC_052176.1:5296435-5339491 GCF_902713615.1 Scyliorhinus canicula | reverse complement strand
CCCCACCCAACACTAAGGCATTTTGGACTCTAAAATTTAGCACGACCATCCACCCAACCTGCACATCTTTGGACTGTGGGAGAAACCGGAGCACCCGGGAGGAAACCCACGCACACACGGGGAGGATGTGCAGACTCCGCACAGACAGTGACCCGAGCCGGGAATCGAACCTGGGACCCTGGAGCTGTGAAGCCATTGTGCTAACCACCATGCTACCGTGCTGCCTCACGCGGGTCCAGTACAGCCCAGGCGCAGGTTGTTTTACTGCCGGGCTGGAGCCATGGCACAGGATTGGCGCAGGCCCCCACACCGCACAAATAGGGTGGGGTGGGGGGGGGTGGGGTGCGGTGGGGGCGAGCCCTGTGCGATGGATGTTGGTTAAACCCGACAAGTGGCGACGAGGAGTCGGAACAGGTAGCGTCCGCACTGAAGGAGTTCGAATTCATTGCAACCGGCTGCTTGGGCGTAAAATTAGTGTCTGGGGTGGGGGGTGGGGGGGTGGACGAAGAGCTCAAATTCCCTTCCAATTTCCCGACTGCCTGCAACAGCCATGAAAGCGTCAATGGCAATCTCCCCCCCCCCCCCCCCCCCTCCCGAGAATCCCGACAATTTTGGAGGGAATTTTCCAGTTTTCGCGTCGCGCTCCCTGAACGTTTCATTCCCGAACGGTCGGGCTCTAATTTGAAGATCGCGCCCACCCCTCCCCCGCTCCCCTCTCCGTGCTCTCACCGCCCCACCCCCCCCCCCCCACCCACCCACCACCGCCACCAAGAAGTAGCCCTCCGCCTCTGCGCCCGGTCTCCACGCGTGGCCAGCTGGCCTGACCCTGTTTTCCGGGTCCCTAGCCCCGCAGGTTACGCCTCCCCCCCCCCCACGCGGGGTGCGTGCGGATATCTTTAGCTCCCCGCAAATAACAACATATCGCTACATTTAAAATGATTTCCCGGGAAACCTTCCCTACTTGCGATTCTCCGCGCATTTTACCAGCGCGCCAGAGTAAAATCCGTCAGCCTTGCAACACTTCCTGATGAGTCCTTGTTGAAAAACTTTGACCAGACATCTCTTTTTCCTTATACAGCGGCAACTCAAGCGTCTGCTCAACCAAATGGCTCAACGACGTTACAGGAAATGACCCTATTGGGCAGCATGGCCAGCGCAAGTGGTTAGCACTGTTGCTTCACAGCTCCAGGGTCCCAGGTTCGATTCCGGCTTGGGTCACTGTCTGTGCGGAGTCTGCACGTTCTCCCCGTGTGTGCGTGGGTTTCCTCCGGCTGCTCCGGTTTCCTCCCACAGTCCAAAGACGTGCAGGTTAGGTGGATTGGCCGTGCTAAATTGTCCCTAAGTGACCAAAAAGGTGCGGAGGGGTTATTGGGTTACGGGGATAGGTGGAAGTGAGGGCTTAAGTGGGTCGGTGCAGACTCGATGGGCCGACTGGCCTTCTTCTGCACTGTATGTTCTATGTTCTACTGTCTGTTGTTAGGGTGTCGGGCAGGGGGGACACGGGGCTGGGTGGGGGGGGGTGGTGAGCCCCCCCACCCAACCCCCACCTCCCCCAGTCGAGGGGGGGGGCGCGGACTGGGGACGGAATCCACGCCCCGCTTGACGCCACGCTCCCGCATCTTCTCCCCCCCACCCCCTATCCACCCACCCAGCCACAATCAAAGGGGGGGGGGGGAGGTGGGGGCACGGAATATCTATTGCTCAACCACCCTCCAGAAGCAGGCAGCAACGGCCCTGCGTAACTTTCTGGCCCCGCGGGGGGGTTAACTGCGCTGTTAACCGCTGACTGAAGACAGGCGTGTGAGGAGCTTAAGAGCCTCCGATCAAACCACTTTGGCACCGGCCCACAACGTGTAGCAAGCGTGTCGCGAGATCCATCAGGGGCTGTCCCACCAATCAGCTCCCTGTCAGCAGGCCCATCTCTCTTTGCCTGTAATATATCCCCACTGTGTCGTTGTGGGCAATACATTCTGCCATTCCATTGTGTACGACACACTTGCGATGCCCTTAACACCACCCACCTGTTAATGACTGTTTACACGGAAACATTGGAAACATAGAAACCAGAGCCAGGGAGAGGGCCATTCGGCCCTTCGAGCCTGCTGTAATAATCATCTTTATTATTGTCACAAATACGTTTACATTCACCCTGCAATGAAGTTACTGTGAAAATCTCCTCGTCGCCACATTCCGGCCCCTGTTCGGGGAGGCCGGTACGGGAATTGAACCCGCGCTGCTGGCCCGCCTCGGCCTGCTTTCAAAGCCAGCGATTTGGCCCTGTGCTAAACCAGCCCCTGCAATGAAGTGACTGTGAGAATCCCCTCGTCGCCACACTCCGGCGCCTGTTTGGGTACACGGAGGGAGAATTCAGAATGTCCGATTCACCTTAACAAGCACGTCTTTCGGGGACTTGTGGGAGGAAACCGGAGCACCCGGAGGAAACCCACGCAGACACGGGGGGAGAACGTGCAGACTCCGCACAGGCAGTCGCCCGAGCCGGGAATCGAACCCGAGGCCCCGGCGCTGTGAAGCAACAGCGCTAAACCGCCGTGTGACCGTGCCGCCCATAACAGTCCCGCCGTTCCATCCGATCGCGGCCGATCGTCCGAACTCGATAGCCTCAACCCACCCCCCCCCCCCCCCAATCTCCTTCGATCCCCTTCAGGGGCAGCACGGTAGCATTGTGGATAGCACAATCGCTTCCCAGCTCCAGGGTCCCATGTTCGATTCCCGGCTTGGGTCACTGTCTGTGCGGAGTCTGCACGTCCTCCCCGTGTGTGCGTGGGTTCCCTCCGGGTGCTCCGGTTTCCTCCCACAGTCCAAAGATGTGCGGGTTAGGTGGATTGGCCGTGCTAAATTGTCCCTTAGTGTCCAAAATTGCCCTTAGTGTTGGGTGGGGTTACTGGGTTATGGGGATAGGGTGGAGGTGTTGACCTTGGGTAGGGTGCTCTTTCCAAGAGCCGGTGCAGGCTCGATGGGCCGAATGGCCTCCTTCTGCACTGTAAATTCTATGATAATCTATGATACAGGACAGAAGGAGGCCATTCAGCCCATCGAGTCTGCACCGACCCACTTTAAGCCCTCACGTCCACCCTATCCCCGTAACCCAATAACCCCCTCCTAACCTTTTTGGTCGCTCAGGGCAATTTATCACGGCCAATGCACTTAACCTGCACGTCGCGGAAGGAGACCACTTTGGCCAGAGTCTGCCGCGGGCCGTCTCGGGGGTGGGGGGGGGGGGGGGGGAGCGACGCCAATAGCGTGGGTTCAACACCCCCTCCACCAACAGTCACCCCCCCCTGCACGGGCTCAGACGCACAAAAAATCCCCTGGTCTGAAAAACGATTCTCCGAATATTCGCCTTCTCACATCAGCTTATATTCCTGGCATCTGGGCCCATGGCTGACTGCATTCCTGACACCGACTCCGACAGTGCGACGGCTATATTTAACTCCATCGCATTTGCGTAAAATGGTTTGGCAACATGAGCAGCAATGTGGCGAAGGTGTGATTATCACAGCACATCTGTTAACACCTCAGTCCCAAAACAAAGGCCGTTTAACCGCGCGCTCTGCACGAAGCAATTTCCGAAATTGCCCTGTTTCACCCCCGCAAGCTGATTGGAGCCCGTCGCCCCGCGCGGCTGGGGGCCCTGGGGACGGGCTGGAAAGCGACGGCTCCGCTGCGATTCCGCGACCCCCCCCCCCCCCCCCCCCTCCCCCGGTGGGGAAGGGGGGTTCCAGAGGTGACCATCAGCCCGTGGAACCCTGTGACGAGCACTCCTTCCGCGCCCAACTGGGGGGGGGGGGGGGGGGGGGGGGGACCGGAAGCGGGGCTTCCAGTTTCAGAGGTGGCCTCTCACTGCGCCTGCAGACAGGCGCATCACTGGGGGCGGAACCTTCCGGGAGCAGATCAGACTTTTCTTGTCACCGGCGTCACCGAGACCTTCCCTAAACGCCATCGATGATCAATCTGGGCAAGTGTGAGGTGACGCACTTAGAACATAGAACATAGAACAGTACAGCACAGAACAGGCCCTTCGGCCCTCGATGTTGTGCCGAGCCATGATCACCCTACTCAAACCCACGTATCCACCCTATACCCGTAACCCAACAACCCCCCCCTTAACCTTACTTTTTAGGACACTACGGGCAATTTAGCATGGCCAATCCACCTAACCCGCACATCTTTGGACTGTGGGAGGAAACCGGAGCACCCGGAGGAAACCCACGCACACACGGGGAGGACGTGCAGACTCCGCACAGACAGTGACCCAGCCGGGAACCGAACCTGGGACCCTGGAGCTGTGAAGCATTTGTGCTAACCACCATGCTACCGTGCTGCCCTTCTTGGGCAGGACAAACAAGGCGAGGGGAATACATCGAGGATCAGAGGACCCTGGGAAGCCCCGAGGATCAGAGGGACCTTGTTGTGCATGTACACCCGTCCCTTAAGGCAGCAGAGCAGCTGGATACAGTGGTTAAGAAGGCCGATGGTACACTTGCCTTTATTAGCCGGGGCGTAGAGTTTGAGAGCAGGGAGGTTATGCTGGAACTGTATAGAATGTTGGTTAGGCCACAGCTAGAGTATTGGGGGCAGTTCTGGAATCCACATTATAGGAGGGATGTGATAGCCACTGGAAAGGGGGCAGAGGGGATTCACCAGGATGTTGCCTGGAGCTAGAGAGTTTCAGCTATGAAGAGAGACTGAGGTTGTTTTCCCGGGAGCAGAGGAGGCTGAGGAGGGGGGACAGGATTGAGATGTATAAAATGGTGAGGGTCACAGATAGAGGAGACAGGATGAAACGTTTCCCCCTTGGTGGAGGGATCAATGAGCAGGGGGCAGAGATTTAAGGTGAGGGGGGCAGGAGGTTTCGAGGGGATGTGAGGAAAATCCTTTTCACCCAGAGGGGGGTGGGGGTCTGGAACTCGCTGCCCGAAAGAGGGGTGGAAGCAGAAACCCTCACAACATTTCAGAAGTGTTTCGATGAGCGCTTGCGATGCCGGGGTCGACAAGGCTGTGGGCCGAGTGCTGGGAAACTGGGATTAGAATGGGTTAGGTAGTTGTTTTGGACCGCCACAGATACGATGGGCTGAAGGGCCTTCTCTATGTTGTAAACCTCTATGGCTCTATAACAGATGGCTTCAGAGAGATGCTGTCTTAATCACAATGTCGATACCAGTAAAACTTTCCTGTGTGTGTGAGAAGGCGCCTTGTCACGTCCAGAGAACATTAGTCAGGTGTTACGTTGATGCAAGAACATTCTACCCCTGCCAATACAGAGGGTAGTGAGTGCCTGGAACCCGCTGCCGGAGGGGGTGGTACATAGAATTTACAGTGCGGAAGGAGGCCATTCGGCCCATCGAGTCTGCACCGGCTCTTGGAAAGAGCATCCTACCCAAGGTCAACACCTCCGCCCTATCCCCATAACCCCATAACCCAGTAACCCCACCCAACACAAAGGGCAATTTTGGACACTAAAGGCAATTTATCACGGGCAATCCACCTAACCTGCACATCTTTGGACTGTGGGAGGAAACCGGAGCACCCGGAGGAAACCCACGCACACACGGGGAGGATGTGCAGACTCCGCACAGACAGTGACCCAAGCCGGAATCGAACCTGGGACCCCGGAGCTGCGAAGCGATTGTGCTGTCCACAATGCTACTGTGCTGCCCGTGGAAGCAGGGACGATAGTGAGGTTTAAGGGGCATCTTGACAAATACATGAATAGGATAGGAATAGAGGGATACGGACCCCGGAAGGAGAGAAGGTTTTAGTTTAGACGGGCAGCATGGTCGGCGCAGGCTTGGAGGGCCGAAGGGCCTGTTCCTGTGCTGTACCTTTCTTTGTTCTTTGTTCAGACGTCTCATTTTCAAATCCACTCTTGCCCCTTCCCCCTGCTCCGCAACCTCCTCCTGCCCTCCCATCCCTCAGAGATTACCGGAACGCATCAGCTCCAGGAGAAGACCACTCGCCCGCTCCACCCATTCAATGCGATCAAGGTTGATCCTGGGTTCGACCCCCCCCCACCCCCGCACCCCGCTCCCCATATCCCATAATTCCCTGAGGGACCAAAAGTCTGTCCATCCTGCACTCCCACCGATTCCAACGAACAAAGAACAAGGGACAGTGCAGCACAGGAACAGGCCCTTCGGCCCTCCAAGCCTGCGAACAAACTGGGTTGCATCGTCAGAGGGTGGGCAAACTTTATTTGCAGTTCAGCCCCTGTTATATTTATTCATCCCTGCGAGTGGGACATTATAGCCCCATGCCCAAATTGGCGCCGATCTCACAGTGGGCTGAACAGCTGGCTTGTAATGCAGAACAAGGCCAGCAGCCCGGGTTCAATTCCCCGTACCGGCCTCCCCCAACAGGCGCCGGAATGTGGCGACTAGGGGCTTTTCACAGTAACTTCATTGAAGCCGACTCGTGACAATAAGCGATTATTATTATGTACGTTTCGCCGGTTGTGACTCCGAAAGCACTCGTAGATGCTGTTACCCCGGAGGAGAATTACACTTGTCCCGATATTGAGGTTCAGTTGACGGCACATCCAGGCTCAGCCTGTTTAGCTCATGTCCATCGCACCCCATGAGTGCAGAAGGAGGCTATACGGCCTAACAAGTCTGCACCGATTCTCCGAAAGAACATTCACCTACGCCCACTCCCTGGAACAACACCTCATCGTTGGACACAATGTGGTAATTTAGCACGGCCAATCCACCTAACCTGCACATCTTTGGACACTAAGGGGCAATTTAGCACGGCCAATCCACCTAACCTGCACATCTTTGGACACTAAGGGGCAATTTAGCATGGCCAATCCACCTAACCTGCACATCTTTGGACACTAAGGGGCAATTTAGCACGGCCAATCCACCTAACCTGTACATCTTTGGACACTAAGGGGCAATTTAGCACGGCCAATCCACCTAACCTGCACATCTTTGGACTGTGGAGGAAACCGCAGCACCCGGAGGAAACCCACGGCGACACGGGGGAGAACGTGCAAATCCCACCTGAGGCCGGTATCGAACCCGGGTCCCTCGGCAACGTGAGGGCAGCAGTGCTAACCACCGTATCCCCCCCCCCCCCCCCCCCCCCCCCCCCAGGCAGAGAGAACAGCAGCACACCTGCTCTATCTGGCTTCAGCTCCAACACTGAAAACGAAACTAAAACACACCCGGCAGCAAACAGCCTAAAACGAAAGTAAAAAGCTGACAGACAGCCCAGCTCCGCCCACTCTCTGACATCACTGATAAACACTAATTTCTTAAAGGTACTCTCACTACAGATATTTATGGACACGCCCATTTATAAACACCCATTTCTTAAAGGTACTCTCACATGACAAGCACGAGGGGACAATTAGGGATGGGTGGCAAATACCGAGGCCTGGCCCAGCGAGGCCCACATCCCCTCACCATGGATGCCACTCACGTTGGCGCTGAGATCCGTGACGGTGCACATTCTGCAAGGGCGCAGAACGGCAAAGCGACTTCGGACCCTTTCCTCCCTGGTTGACCTGGCCCCATCGCCCGCGGCAACAACCCTTTCGGCCCTGAGGAAAACAAACCCACTCTTCGCATCTCACCTGCTCTCAAAGCTGACGGCTTGCCTCTCACGATTTGACAAGGGGGGGGAGGGTCAGGGTGACCGTAGCCGCTCAATGTCGAGATGCGCACAGTCATGAATGGAAATCCTAACAAGTGTCAGACTCGCCCACAGCCTGTACTTGAGTCTGAACCGCGAGGCCTGGTCCCTCCCTCAAGCAGACTACTCATCCTTCAGAACAATGCCAGGCCGAAGCCTGCTTTTCGAGAACGCTGCTATTCATTTAACCCTTTGCGCGCCCAAACAGGATCAACTGAAGCAACACGGAGCAGAAAAGTCGGCTAAACATACATAGAACACACACACACACACACAGAAAGTGGAAGCAGGCGGAGGCCATTCGACCCTTCAAGCCTGTGCCGCCCATTCGTTATGATCATGGCTGATCATCGAGATCAATAGCCTGATCCCACCACCCCCCCCTCCCATATTCCACGGTCCCTTTTGCCCCGAGAGCTAAATCTAATTCCTTCTCGAAATTACACGACAAAAAACAAAGAACAATTCAGCACAGGAACAGGCCATTCGGCCCTCCAAGCCTGTACTAGCCATGATACCAACCTTTGCCCAAACCCTCAGCCCTTCCTTGTGCCGTATCCCTCTATTCCCATCCTATCCATGTGTTTGTCAAGATGCCTTTTGAACGCCGTTAATGTATCTGCTTCCACAGCCTCCCCTGGCAGCACGTTCCAGGCACTCACCACCCTCTGCGTAAAAAAACCTGCCTCGCACATCATCTCTAAACTTTGCCCCACGGACCTTAAACCTATGCCCCCTGGTGACTGACCCCTCCACCCTGGGAAAGAGTGCCGGCCCATCCACTCTATCCATGCCCCTCATAATCTTGTAGCCCTCTATCAGGTCGCCCCTCAACCTCCATCTTTCTAATGAAAACAGTCCGAGTCTATTCAGCCTCTCCGTGTAGCTAACCCCCTCCAGACCAGGCCACATCCTGGTAAACCTCCTCTGCACCCTCTCCAAAGCCTCCACATCCTTCTGGTAGCGTGGCGACCAGAATTGTGCGCAATATTCCAAGTGCGGCCTTCCCAAGGTTCTATACAACTGCAGCCTGACTTTCCAGTTGTTATACTCGATGCCCCGTCCAATGTAGACAAGGATTCCATAATGTTTTGTCCTCAACTACTTCCTGTGGTGGCAAGTTCCACAGATTCACCCCTCTCTCTGGGTGAAGAAATTTCTCCTCACCTCAGTCCTGAAAGGTTAACCCCTGACCCTCAAACTATGACCCCTAGTTCTGGAATCTACCCTGCCTAATCCTGTTAGAATTTTGCAAATTTCGATGAGATCCTCCCTCGTTCTTCAAAATTCCAATGAATATAATCTCCTCAGAAAATGGCTGGGGGTAGATTATTCTGCGGCCCGCGATTTAGCGTCACTTCACCGCCCCATAGTTATTGACCCCTCTACTAAAGGGGAAAGGTTCCTCCCTCTTCACCCTATCTACGTCCCTCGTGCGTTTGTACACCTCGATCAGGTCCCCCCCCCTCGGCCTAACCAGCCTCTCTTCATCGCTGCCACGCTCCAGCTCCAGGTGACATCCTGGGTGAATCTCCTCCGTACCCTCTCCAGGGGCAATCACATCCTTCCTATAGAGTGGCGACGAGAACTGCACACAGTACTCTAGCTGCGGCCTAACCAGCGTTGTATACAGCTCCGTCATAATGAAAAATAAAAAAAAATGAAAAATGAAAATCGCTTATTGTCACAAGTAGGCTTCAAATGAAGTTACTGTGAGAAGCCCCTAGTCACCACATTCCGGCGCCTGTTCGGGGAGGCCGGTACGGGAATTGAACCGTGCTGCTGGCCTGCCTTGGTCTGCTTTCAAAGCCAGCGATTTAGCCCTGTGCTAAACCAGCCCCTCCCTGCTCTTATATTCTATGATGTGGAGATGCCGGCATGGGACTGGGGTGGGCACAGTAAGAAGTCTTACACCAGGTTAAAGTCCAACAGGTTTGTTTCGAATGACTAGCTTTCGGAGCGCAGCTCCTTCCTCAGGTGAATGAAGAGGTGGGATCATCGGCCGTGGGTACCACCATTACACGTGAGAACACCACCCACCAGGTACGCGGTACGTACTCGTGCGACTCGGCGAACGTTGTCTACGCTGCAGGAAAGGATGTCCCGAAGCGTGGTACATTGGCGAGACCGTGCAGACGCTGCGACAACGGATGAACGGACATCGCGCGACAATCGCCGGGCAGGAACGTTCCCTTCCAGTCGGGGAACACATCAGCAGTCAAGGGGCATTCAGCCTCTGATCTCCGGGTAAGCGTTCTCCAAGGCGGCCTTCAGGACGCACGACAAAGCAGATTCGCCCAGCAGAAACTTATAGCCAAGTTCCGCACGCATGAGTACGGCCTCAACCGGGACCTGGGATTCATGTCGCATTACATTCATCCCCCCACCATCTGGCCTGGGCTGGCAAAATCCTACCAACTGTCCTGGCTTGAGACAATTCACCCCTCTTTAACCTGTGATTATCCCTCTCTCCAGTTGCTCCGTCTGGACCTGTAAAGACTTAATTACCTGCAAAGACTCGCATTCAAAGTATCGTCTTGGATCTTTGACTTCACCTGAGGAAGGAGCTGTGCTCCGAAAGCTAGTGATTCGAAACAAACCTGTCGGACTTTAACCTGGTGTTGTAAGACTTCTTACTTATATTCTATGCCTCGGCTAATAAAGGCCAGTATCCCATAGGCCTTCTGAACCACCTTATCTGCCTGTTGTGCTTTCTTCAGAGATCTATGGACATGTCCTAGCATGCATTGTGTATCCCCTTGACTCGTTAGTCCTCCCAAAATGCATCACTTCGCACTTTTCAGGGTTCAATTCCAGTTGCCGCTGTTCCGCCCCTCCGCCCAGCCCGTCTATATCGCCCGTAATTGGCTGGCCGAAAGAAGACAGCGAGTGGTAGTGGATGGAAAGTATTCCGCCTGGAGGTCGGTGACCAGTGGTGTCCCGCAAGGATCTGTTCCGGGAACTCTGCTCTTTGCGATTTTTTAATAAATGACTTGGATGAGGAAGTGGAAGGGTGGGTTAGTAAGTTTGCCGATGACACGAAGGTTGGTGGAGTTGTAGCTAGTGTTGAGGGTTGTTGCAGATTACAGCAGGGCATTGACAGGATGCAGAGCTGGGCTGAGAAGTGGCAGATGGAGTTCAACCTTGATAAATGTGAAGTGATTCACTTTGAAAGGTCGAATTTGAATGCTGAACACAGGGTTAAAGGCAGGATTCTTGGAAGTGTGGAGTAACAGAGGGATCTTGGGGTCCATGTACATAGATCCCTCAAAGTTGCCACCCAGGTTGATAGGGTTGTTAAGAAGGCGTATGGTGTGTTGGCTTTCATTAACAGGGGGATTGAGTTTAAGAGCTGAGAGGTTTTGCTGCAGCTTTATAAAACCCTGGTTAGACCACACTTGGAATATTGTGTCCAGTTCTGGTCGCCTCATTATAGGAAGGATGTGGATGCTTTGGAGAGGGTACAGAGGAGATTTACCAGGATGCTGCCTGGACTGGGGGGCATGTCTGATGAAGAAAGGTTGAGGGAGCTAGGGCTTTTCTCACTGGAGCGAAGAAGGCAGAGAGGTGACTTGATAGAGGTGTACAAGGTGATGAGAGGCTTGGATAGAGTGGATAGCCAGAGACTATTCCCCAGGGTGGAAATGGCTGTCACGAGGGGACATAATTTTAAGGCGCCTGGAGGAAGGTACAGGGGAGATTTCAGAGGTCGGTTCTTTACACAGAGAGTGGTGGGTGTGTGGAATGCACTGCCAGCAGAGGTGGTGGAGTCTGAGTCATTAGGGACATTTAAGCGACTCTTAGACGGGCCCATAGACAGCAGTAAATTGAAGGGGTGCTGGTTAGGTTGATCTTAGATTAGGGCAAATGGTCGGCACAACATCGTGGGCCGAAGGGCCTGTACTGTGCTGTACTGTTCTATGTTAAAAGTTCTATGTTCTCGCCTTAAAACTCCGACCTCGCCACCTGTCCACCCATCCCATCATGCGCGCCCATTCCACGTGCCACGCGATCACGGCGAAGCGACGAGGAGCGTTGGAATAGTCTGACGGCGCCGCACAAATGCCACTTTGTGTTGCCAATTGCCGCGGACGCCCGTTCCTCACTCAGGGAGGGAGGAAGGGAGATTTCGGCTCCATCTTTCCCTGTGCTCTGCCCGTCCTGTGGGATATTGGAGCTCCGCTCTCAGTTCCGCAACTCCTCGACGCTGATCCCGCAGAAGCAGCGTTCCTGTTATTACCGTGAAATACATCTTTCCACCTTCAATCTGGAGCACGAAGTGGAAGTAAATTAACACAGAAACAGCTGAAACACATCTCCCCAGGCTTGTGACAATCAGCAGCACAAACTCAATTATCCGATCAAGTATTTCTGTCTCTGCTTAGTCAAAAATATCAACCCTGGAAACGAAATGCACAATCCACGCGCGCCTCCTCCCATCCCCCTCTTCTTCCCCCCTCCCCCCTCGCACACTCCACCGCCCCATCACCATATCCTTCTCTCCCTGATGTTTATCCACCCTCCCTGCTAAACGTGTCGACACTAATCACCTCGACTACTCCCCGTGGGAGCGAGTCCCACATTCTCTCCCACTCCCTGTGGGAGCGGGTTCCACATTCTCCCCACTCACTGTGGGAGCGAGTCCCACATTCTCTCCCACTCCCTGTGGGAGCGAGTCCCACATTCTCTCCCACTCCCTGTGGGAGCGAGTCCCACATTCTCTCCCACTCCCTGTGGAGCGAGTCCCACATTCTCCCCCACTCCCTGTGGGAGCGAGTCCCACATTCCCCCCACTCGCTGTGGGAGCGAGTCCCACATTCTCCCCCACTCCCTGTGGGAGCGAGTCCCACATTCTCTCCCACTCCCTGTGGGAACGGGTTCCACATTCTCCCCCACTCCCTGTGGGAGCGAGTCCCACATTCTCCCCCACTCCCTGTGGGAGCGAGTTCCACATTCTCCCCCACTCCCTGTGGGAGCGAGTCCCACATTCTCCCCCACTCCCCGTGGGAGCGAGTCCCACATTCTCCCCCACTCCCTCTGGGAGCGAGTCCCACATTCTCCCCCACTCTCTGTGGGAGCGAGTCCCACCTTCTCCCCACTCCCCGTGGGAGCGAATCCCACATTCTCCCCACTCCCTGTGGGAGTGAGTTCCACATTCTCCCCCCACTCCCTGTGGGAGCGAGTTCCACATTCTCCCCCACTCCCTGTGGGAGTGAGTCCCACATTCTCCCCCACTCCCCGTGGGAGCGAGTTCCACATTCTCCCCACTCCCTCTGGGAGCGAATCCCACATTCTCCCCATTCCCTGTGGGAGTGAGTTCCACATTCTCCCCCACTCCCTGTGGGAGCGAGTTCCACATTCTCCCCCACTCCCCGTGGGAGCGAGTCCCACATTCTCCCCCACTCCCTGTGGGAGCGAGTTCCACATTCTCCCCCACTCCCTGTGGGAGCGAGTTCCACATTCTCCCCCACTCCCTGTGGGAGCGAGTCCCACATTCTCCCCCACTCCCCGTGGGAGCGAGTCCCACATTCTCCCCCACTCCCCGTGGGAGCGAGTCCCACATTCTCCCCCACTCATTTAATTCAAATTTCGCCATCTGCCGGGGGCGGGATTTGAACCTGGGTAAAAGCGATCGCACAGCAGACTGGGCATCAACGTGCGAAATAGGAGCAGGAGGAGGCCATTCGGCCCCTCGAGCCCTCTCCGCCTCTGTGATCGAAGCTCACTGTGCGTGTTTAGAGTTCCACCTTTCCCACCTGAACCGCCCACACCCTCTGATGACCTTTCACTCCCTCGCACGACGAGAATCTATCAACCCCTACTTCACAAACATCCCCCCCCCCCCCCCCCACCCCACCCCACCCCGAAGAGAATTCTCCTCATCTCGGTATGAAAGTGCAAACCACGCACCTCCCCCACCCCGGCCTAATTTTAATACAGACCACCACCCCCGCCAAATAAACGGCAGCGGGCGTTTGACACCAAAAGATCACCTCCGTCAGTCAACACCTCTCGTTGGTTGGCGGAGCACAGACTCGATGGGCTGAATGGCCTACTTCTTTTCCACCGTGGTCTTGTTGATCACCCCGAAGGCAGCGTTGGGATCCGGGTTGTGTATCGGCCTCGCGTTAAGAGCCTTCTTTCCGCAGCAGGTGCCTCCCCCGCCCCCCACATCCTCCAGATCCAACGGCGGGAGGATGGTTTACCCGGCGCGCAGTAGCGCCAATGAATTGGGTTCAGCGGACTGCGACGCGCACCCGTCCGCGCGGGGGAGTGAGCCTCGGCTCATTGGGCAGCGCTCCCACCTCCCGGTGCCGGCAATGGGTTAATTTGTTTATTCAATTCCTTCACGAATTGTGGATGTCGCTGAGCCTTGCCCTAATTACCCCCCCCCCACCTCGAACCGAGTGTCTCGCTCGGGCCCATTTCCGAGGGGGGCAGTTAGGAGTCGACCGCGTTGCTGTGTGTGTGTGTGTGTGAGGGGGTCTGGAGTCACATGTACGCCTGACCTCCCCCTTTCCCCTAAAGGGGCAACATTAGTAAACCAGATGGGTTTTCACGATCGGTGATCGTCAGGCACAATACAGCCCTCAACATTGGGCCCAACAATATTATCCTGCGACCTTTCGCCCCCATCTTAATCTTTTTTCCGAAAATATGTCCCAAGCACTTTTCGTTCCTGGTCCAAAAATCCCCCCTCCCCCCCCCGCCCTGCCGGGCCAGTTGTCACTTCCGTTTTGTTCCCTCCTCTTTGCAATCCCTCCCAGCTCCCACCCACTCTTATGCAGTGTATAATCCAACGCGGGGTTATACTTGCATCGGAGGCCGTACAGTCAAGGTTCGCTGGATTGGTCCCTGGGATGAGGGGGGGTTGTCCCATGAGGAGAGGATGAGTAAATCGGGTTAATATTCTCGGGAAGAATGAGAGGTGATCTCATTGAGACCAGGATTCTGAAGGGGTTTTGATAGGGTGGAGGCTGAGAGCTTGTTCCCCACTGGTCGGGGAATCTATAAAAAATGAGGGGGTGGGGAGGGGGGGGGCACAGTCTCAGGATAAGGGGGTCGATCATTTAGGAGATGAGGAGAAATTCCTTCGCT
The DNA here is from genome assembly GCF_902713615.1 of Scyliorhinus canicula. Lineage (NCBI taxonomy): Eukaryota > Metazoa > Chordata > Chondrichthyes > Carcharhiniformes > Scyliorhinidae > Scyliorhinus > Scyliorhinus canicula. Next base: position 5,324,737 of record NC_052176.1, on the reverse strand, counting down.
CGGGGAAGGAGTCGGACATTTTGGGGACTGAGATGAGGGGCAGCAGGGTAGCATGGTGGTTAGCATAAATGCTTCACAGCTCCAGGGTCCCAGGTTCGATTCCCAGCTGGGTCACTGTCTGTGTGGAGTCTGCACGTCCTCCCCCTGTGTGCGTGGGTTTCCTCCGGGTGCTCCGGTTTCCTCCCACAGTCCAAAGATGTGCGGGTTAGGTGGATTGGCCAGGCTAAATTGCCCGTAGTGTCCTAATAAAAAAGTAAGGTTAAGGTGGGGGGGGGGGTTGTTGGGTTACGGGTATAGGGTGGATATGTGGGTTTGAGTAGGGTGATCATGGCTCGGCACAACATTGAGGGCCGAAGGGCCTGTTCTGTGCTGTACTGTTCTATGTTCTATGTTCTAAATTTCTTCGCTTGGGGAAGGAGTCGGCCATTTGGGGACTGAGATGAGGAGAACTTTTTTCGCTTGGGGAAGGAGTCGGCCATTTTGGGGACTGAGATGTGGTGAAATTTCTTCACTCGGAGAAGGAGTCGGCCATTTTGGGGACCGAGATGAGGTGAAATTTCTTCACTCGGGGAAGGAGTCGGCCATTTTGCGGACTGAGATGAGGAGAAATTTCTTCGCTCGGGGAAGGAGACGGCCATTTTGGGGACTGAGATGAGGAGAAATTTCTTCACTTGGGGAAGGAGTCGGCCATTTTGACGACCGGGATTAGGGGAAATTTCTTGACTTGGGGAAGGAGACGGCCATTTTGGGGGCCGAGATAATCGGGGGGGGGGTGACAAAAGGACATGGGGGGGCGAAAGACGGGATGAGGCAATTGAGTTGGACAGTCAGCCATGATCGCCATGAACGGCTCGAAGGGCCGAATGGCTGCCTCCTGCTCCGATTTTCTCAGAACCTGCGGTAACGAGCCAGTCAAGGTCCACAAGAGCTCAGTTCCACTCACATCCGGCCTCGGAGGAGCCATCAATAGAATATAAGGGCCCGAAAAAAAATGGTCTCATTTTTGAACCAGCCGAGGAGACAGGTAATTATTTATCAATCTATCGCAATATTCCGAATCAATAAGAGGCTGCTGTTTCCAGGAAAGGCTCACAGAAGGAGAGTGAGTGTCTTTTTCATCTTCCGGCATTCGGAGCTATTAAGGGGACCGTTCACGTTGCGGAGTGCCCCCTCCCCCACCACCCCCACTCCTCACTTCTCCGTCCCCATCAGATGAGGCATTGGCGGCTGTCAGCCCTTTGCCCCCCCCCCCCCCCCCCCCCCCCCCCCCCCCCCCCCCCCCGGGGGGTTTCAGAGCCATTACGGTGGCCAAGATACAAAACAAGCACCTGAGTAAAATGTTGGGGGGGGGGGGGAAGCTTGATCGGCAGCTTGCGAGGGCACCTTCCCTCCACCCCAGCCCCTCCCCTTCAACGCCACCCTTCCTCCCATCCGCTACCCCCTCCGCCCCGCCACCCTGCCCCCCCCCACCTCCCCCTTCCCCTCTCCACCTCCTCGTCCCTTCCTACCACCACCGCCTCCCCGCACCCCCTCCGCCTCCCGCTACATCTCCTCCCCCCCGTCCACCTCCTCCACACCCTCCCCCCCCCCCCCCCATCCAGCCCTGCCCCCTTCAACCCAACCCAAAGGGCAGCAGGGTGGCACAGTGGTTAGCACAATTGCTTCGCAGCTCCAGGGTCCCAGGTTCGATTCCCGGCTTGAGTCACTGTCTGTGCGGAGTCTGCACGTCCTCCCCGTGTGTGCGTGGGTTTCCTCCGGGTGCTCCGGTCTCCTCCCACAGTCCAAAGATGTGCAGGTCAGGTGGATTGGCCGGGATAAATTGCCCCTTAGTGACCAAAATTGCCCTTAGTGTTGGGTGGGGTTACTGGGTTATGGGGATAGGGTGGAGGTGTTGACCTTGGGTGGGCTGCTCTTTCCAAGAGCCGGTGCAGACTCGATGGGCCGAATGGCCTCCTTCTGCACTCTAAATTATATGAAACCCCCTCATCCCTCCTCCCTCCCCTTCCATCTTCCCCTCCCCCTTTCCTCCCCACTTCCCCTCCCCTTCTCTTCACCCCGCCCCCCCCCCCCACGCCCCCCCCTTCTCCTCCTCCCACCCCCTCTCCAAAAAGAATCAGCTTCCACCTTTTCTATCCCCAAGCGCTTTCCACGTTACAACGTTGGAAGTCAGTTTGGCGCACCGCGGGATCCCACGTCCCAGGGTGCCCTGGGGTGTTTCGGCTCCAAAGAGGTGCCGGAGTGGGGGTGGGAGAATGCTGCACCGCCCGCATTGCCTGACCCCCACCCACTCCCCTCACCCACCTCCGCCACTCCCTCGGTAGGATGTCCTGCCTCAGGGAGATTGGCGGGCCACAGCCCCTCTAGCCCCTGCAGTGCCAAGCAGCATAAGCAGCAAGTAATAGACAGAGCTGGGCGATTCCACAACCAACGCATCAGATCTAAGCTCTGCAGTCCGGCCACGTCCAGGCGTGAATGGTGGTGGACAATTAAACAGCTCGCTGGAGGAGGAGGCTCCACAAATATCCCCATCCTCAATGATGGAGGAGCCCAGCACATCTGTGCTAAAGACGAGGCTGAGGCATTCGCAACAATCTTCAGCCAGAAGTGCCGAGTGGATGATCCGTCTCGGTCTCCTCCGGAGGCCCCCAGCATCAGGTCTTCAGCCAATACGGTTCACTCCGCGTGATACTGAGAAACAGCTGAAGACACTGGATATGGCAAAGGCTTTGGGCCCTGACAATATCCCGGCAATAGTCCTGAAGACTTGTGCTCCAGAACTTGCCGCACCCCTAGCCAAGCTGTTCCAGTACAGCTACAACATTGGCATGTACCCGGCATTGTGGGAAATTGCCCAGGTGTGTCCTGTACACAAGAAACAGGACAAATCCAACCCCGCCAATTACCGCCCTATCAGTCTGCTCTCCATCATCAGCAAAGTGATGGAATGGGTCATCAACAGCGCTATCAAGCGGCAGTTACTCAGCAATAAGCTGCTCACGGACACTCAGTTTGGGTTCCGCCCAGGGTCACTCAGCTCCTGACCTCATTACAGCCTTGGGTCAAACATGGACAAAGAGCTGAACTCCCGAGGCGAGGTGAGAGTGACTGCCCTTTGACATCAGGGCAGCGTTTGACCGAGTGGCATCAAGGAGCCCGAGCTGAACTGGAGTCAATGGGAATCAGGGGGCAAACTCTCCGCTGGTTGGAGTCATACCCGGCACAAAGGGAGATGGTTGTGGTGGTTGGAGGTCAGTCATCTCAGCTCCAGGACGTCACTGCAGGAGTTCCTCAGGGTCGTGTCCTAGGCCCCAACCATCTCCAGCTGCTTCATCAATGACCTCCCTTCCATCATAAGGTCAGAAGAGGGGATGTTTGCGGATGTCTGCACAATGTTCAGCACCATTCGCGACTCAGATACTGAAGCAGTCCGTGTCCAAATGCAGCAAGACCTGGACAATATCCAATATTCATTTCCGGGATGTGGGATTCGCTGGTTAAGCCAGCATTTATTGCCCATCCCTATTTGCCCTTCAGTAGATGGTAGTGAGTTGCCATCTTGAGTCCTTGAGGTGTAGGTACACCCACTGTGCTGTTAGGGAGGGAGTTCCCAGGATTCTGACCCCAGCCACAGTGAAGGAACGGCCGATATATTTCCCAGTCGGGACGGTGAGCGGCTCGGAAGGGGGGGGGGGGGGGGGGGGGGGACTTGCAGGCGGGGGTGTTCCCCGTGCGTCTGCTGCTGCCCTCGTCCTTCTAGACGGTAGAGGTGGCGGGTTTGGAAGGTGCTGTCGAAGGAGCGAGTGGCTGCGGGGCGTCTTGTAGACGGTGTGCACGGCTGCCGCTGTGCGTCGGGGGGGGTGGAGGGAGTGAATGTTTGTGGTTAGCGTGTCGATCGAGCGGGGCTGCTTTGCCCTGGATGGTGTCGAGCTTCTCGAGTGTTGTTGGGAGCCGCGCTCATCCAGGCGAGTGGAGAGTCCCTCACACTCCTGACTTGTGCCTTGTAGATGGTGGACAGGCTTTGGGGGGGGGTCAGGAGGTGAGTTACTCTCCGCAGGATTCCCAGCCTCTGACCTGCCCTGGTAGCCGCAGTATTAATGTGGCTGGGTCCAGTTCAGTTTCTGATCAATGGTAACCCCCAGGGTGTTGACTGTGGAGGATTCAGCGATGGTAACGCCGTTGAATGTCAAGGGGCGATGGTTAGATCGTCTCTTATTGGAGATGGTCATTGCCTGGCACTTGTGTGGCGTGAATGTAACTTGCCCCTTGTCAGCCCCGAGCCTGGATATTGCCCAGGTCTTGCTGCATTTGGACACGGACTGATTCAGTATCTGAGGAGTCGCGAATGGTGAACATTGTGCAGTCATCCGCAAACATCCCCACTTCTGACCTTCTGATGGAAGGAAGGTCATTGATGAAGCAGCTGAAGATGGCTGGGCCAAGGAACACTCCCCTGAGGAACTGAACTGCGTTGACGAATGCATTGCGGCATAACTTGTGAAGATCTTAATACCGCTCCTCAATAATCATTAATCTGCTCCCGATAATGAGCCTTCCACCCCATTCCATAATGAGCTACTGTCATGCCGTAGTAATCTTCATCAAAGTTTGCCGTCATCAATAGCAGCTCTGTTTGATCTCCCTCCCACTTTCAGTAGAGTTGAACAAACTCAAGTGCCTCACAGGAGCAAGACTGGGGACAGGGGGCGCAAAAGCTCGGTCAAAGAGGTCGGTTATAAGGAGCCTCTTAAAGGAGCAGAGCAAGAGACACCGAGAGACTTGGAGAGAGAAACAAATGAGGCGAGACAGAGATAAAGAGATTTAGAGGCTGTTACAGGCCAGGGTTTCGGAAACCCCAAAATGTATCATGAAGTTAACCTGACCCACAACTTTTACTAGATTGTGGTATGGGGAGCACACGGCCCACTCTACAGGTACAGCAGAAATGGAAAAGTATTTTTTAAAGCAAAACAATGTTTATTCTATGAACTCAAGTTAACCTTTTTAAAACATACAGTGACCATCTTAGCAACCATTAATTCAAATACAACCCCCAAAGACTACAACACTAAGTAATCCTGAATAACTTCCCAAACAACATCCAGAAGACAGAAGAAACACCTTTTAACAGAAGCACATCAGGTTTACATTCACGACTGAGAACATTTATAATTCTGAATTCACCAAATGATCAAGAGATAGTCTTTTGATGGCAGAGAGAACAGCAGCACACTTGCTCTGTCTGGCTTCAGCTCCAACACTGAAAACAAAACCAAAAACGCACCCTGCAGCAAACAGCCTAAAACGAAAGTAAAAAGCCGATGGACAGCCCAGCTCCACCCACTCTCTGACATCACTGCTGCAGAAAACACCCATTTCTTAAAGGTACTCTCACTACAGATATTTATATACACACCCATTTATAAACACCCATTTCTTAAAGGTACTCTCACATGAAAGAGAGAAAGGAAGAGATGGAGAGAGAGAAAGAGGAAGATGGAGGGAGAGACAGAGAAAGAGAGAGATGGAGAGAGTGAAAGAGAAAGAGAGAGGAAGAGTGAGAAGACAGGAGGGAGAGAGTGAGGGAGAAAGAGAGAGATGGAGGCAGGAGAGAAAAAAGAGAGATATAGAGAATGGAATAGAGAGAGAGGGAAAGACAAAAAGATGGCAGGAAAGAGAGAGAAAGAGGGATTGGATTTGATTTGTTTATTGTCACGTGTACCGAGGTACAGTGAAAAGTATTTTTCTGCGAGCAGCTCAACAGATCATTAAGTACATGGGAAGAAAAAGGAATAAAAGAAAATACATAATAGAGCAACACAAGGTCCACAATGTGACTACATAGACACCGGCATCGGATGAAGCATACAGGGTGTAGTGTTGATGAGGTCAGTCCATAAGAGGGTCGTTTAGGAGTCTGGTAACAGCGGGGAAGAAGCTGTTTTGAGTCTGTTCGTGCGTGTTCTCAGACTTCTGTATCTCCTGCCCGATGGAAGAAGTTGGAAGAGTGAGTAAGCCGGGTGGGAGGGGGTCTTTGATTATGCTGCCCGCTTTCCCCAGGCAGCGGGAGGTGTAGATGGAGTCAATGGATGGGAGGCAGAGGGGGATGGAAGGAGAGGGAAACTGAGAGATGGGGGAAGAGAGGGAGAAAAAGTGCAGGAGAGAGAGAAATAGTGAGACAGAGAGAGGGAAAGAGGGAGATGGAGCGAGGGAGCGAGAAAGAGAGAAAAGAGGAGAGAGAAATAGAGAGAGAGGGAAGAGAGAGATGGAGCGAGGGAGTGAGAACGAGAGAGATGGTGGGAGAGAGAGAAAAGAGGAGACTGAGAAATAGAGAGAGAGAGCGGGAAAGAGAAAGATGGAGCAAGGGAGCGAGAAAGAGAGAGCTGGAGGGAGAGAGAGAAAAGAGGATAGCGAGAGATAGATAGAGAGAGAGAGATGGAGGAAGAGAGCAAAAAAGAGGAGAGAGAGAAATAGAGAGAGAGAAAGGCAGATGTCAGGTGGGGGAGAGGGGGGAAGAGAGATGGAGGCAGCGAGAGAAACAGAAGAGAGGAGAGAGAGAGAAATAGGGAAGAGAGAGAAAGAGAGAGAGAGGGAAAGTGGGAGATGGAGAGAGATAAAAAAGAGACGGGAGAGAGGGAAGGTGAGAAGACAGGAGGGAGAGAGTGGGGGAGAAAGAGAGAGATGGAGGCAGGGAGAGAAAAAGGAGGAGAGATAGAGAGAGAGGAATAGAGAGAGAGGGAAAGAGAGAGAAAGAGGGAGATGGAGGCAGAGAGAGAAAAAGGAGGAGAGATAGAGAGAGAGGAATAGAGAGAGAGGGAAAGAGAGAGAAAGAGGGAGATGGAGGGAGAGAGAGATAAAGAGGGGGATGGAGGGAGAGAGAGATAAAGAGGGGGATGGAGGGAGAGAGTAAACGAGAGATGGGGATAGAGAGAGAGAAAAAAAGTGCAAGAGAGAGAGAAATAGTGAGACAGAGAGAGAGGGAAAGAGGGAGATGGCAGGAGAGAGAGGTGAAGAGAGAGAGAGAGAGAGAGAGGGAAAGAGAGAGAGGGAAAGAGAGAGAAAGAGGGAGAGTGATGGAGAGAGAGATAAAGAGGGGGATGGAGGGAGAGAGAGATAAAGAGGTGGATGGAGGGAGAGAGTAAACGAGAGATGGGGATAGAGAGAGAGAAAAAAAGTGCAAGAGAGAGAGAAATAGTGAGACAGAGAGAGAGGGAAAGAGGGAGATGGCAGGAGAGAGAGGTGAAGAGAGAGAAAGAGAGAGAGAGGGAAAGAGAGAGATGGCAGGAAAGAGAGAGAAAAGAAGAGAGAGGGAAAGAGAGAGATGGCAGGGGAGAGAGAGAGAGAAAAGGAGAGAGAAAAAAGAGAGAGAGGCGGAGAGGCTTCAGGGGGGAAATGCTGAGATTAGTGACACCCCCGCCCCCCCAGGCAGCTAAACTTTCCGTCGCCACTGGGGAGGGACGGGGGGGATGGCATTGCTGATAACCCAGAATCGGAGGAGCACTGAGATCTGGGAGGAGATTGCGGAGAGCATAGGGAGCACGAGGCCCTTCCTGGGATATTTTGTGCCACAGGAAACAGGGAAGCGGCTGAATCTCAAACACACGTCTCCCGAAGCCGGGAGCGGAATCAGAGCAATTTTCTCAAGGTACAGTGAAGAATTGACCTGATGCCCCTCATTAAATATTGACCATCCAAACATTACTGCTCCGTGTTTTCCTTGGCTGATTAATACACCTTTGCTGAAACAGCATCTGGGCGGAGATGTCTCCGTGGATTCTTTATTCCCAGGCCCCCGCCATGACCAGCATTCCGCCGGGGCACACCGGCGAGCTAGCCCATCGGACGGGAACGTATTCAGCCACTCCAACGCGCTGAGGGTCAGCGAGGTGACCCCGGGGAGGGGGGGGGGGGGGCATCCGTCTCCCGTTGCACCATTCCGGGGAACTTGCAGGCGGCGGCGTTCCCCGTGCGTCCGCTGCTGCCCTCGTCCTTCTAGACGGTAGAGGTGGCGGGTTTGGAAGGTGCTGTCGAAGGAGCGAGTGGCTGCGGGGCGTCTTGTAGACGGTGCACACGGCTGCCGCTGTGCGTCGGGGGGGGGGGTGGAGGGGGTGAATGTTTGTGGTTAGCGTGTCGATCGGGCGGGGCTGCTTTGTCCTGGATGGTGTCGAGCTTCTCGAGTGTTGTTGGGAGCCGCGCTCATCCAGGCGAATGGAGAGTCCCTCACACTCCTGACTTGTGCCTTGTAGATGGTGGACAGGCTTTGGGGGGGGTCAGGAGGTGAGTTACTCTCCGCAGGATTCCCAGCCTCTGACCTGCTCTGGTAGCCACAGTATTAATGTGGCTGGGTCCACTTCAGTTTCTGATCAATGGTGACCCCCAGGACTTTGACCGCAGCTGTGCACAATGGCGGCTCATTGCACATATTCACTCGGGTGCAATTAGCAAAGGGCTACAATTGCTGCCCTTCCCCCATCCGTGCCCCCCCCCCCCCCCCAACATCATTTGGAAAAGAAAGAATCACACGGGATACTGCGGCGGGGGGCGGAGGGGGAGGGGGGGGGGGGGGTTGGTATCCCGACCGGAAAACCGGGGCTCACGGGACTGAGAATCCCGCCCATTGAATGGAAGCTGCCTCAGGCCGTGCGCTCCTGTGAACATGGGGCGGGCCTTCAAGCCGTGCAGCGCAAATGCGGCCTCTTAAAAAGCCGTCTAATCAGCCGGCTCCTGCTAAAACAAAAATCAATCTCACGCCATTTCCCTCAATCCCTAATCACGCCAGAAACAGGTCCAATTAGTTCTCCAAATCCACTTATCCGTGTAGCTACATGTGCATCTCAAACTGCTTAATTTTGAAAATATGGATCCATCCCATTATCCGGGCTGATTCTATCGGTCGCCTCTCCTCGCACGCACACACACTCACACACACCCGAGGTATCACTGCAACCAGCCTTTACAATCATTAGTCTTGTTCAATAATACCTGGGAGGGGGGGGGGGGGGGGGGGGCGCACATAATGGGGGGGGGGGGGGGTGGAGAGGGGGGGAGGGGGTAGTTTGGGGGGAAGGAGGGAGGGACGATGGCTATCTCCACCCTGATTCCCTCCCCGCCGGGTCGAATTTCGCCGGGAAGCCGAGGCCGGAAGTGGTTCTGCTGGCGATATCTTCCATTCTCGCTGACGATATCTTCCATTCCCGCTGACGATATCTTCCGTTCCCGCCTGTGTGATTTTCCATTCTCAAGACCAAGGGCTGTGATGGGAGTGCTGGGATAACTCAAGGCCAAAACAGAAGGAACGAGGGCAGCAGCAGACGCACGGGGAACACCACCGCCTGCAAGTTCCCCCCCCCCCTCCGAGCCGCTCGCCATCCCCGACTGGGAAATATATCGGCCGTTTCTTCACTGTGGCTGGGGTCAAAATTGCCCCTCCCTAACAGCACGGCGGGTGTACCTACACCACACGTGACTGCAGCGGGTTCAAGATGGCGGCTCGCCCACCACCTTCTCGAGGGGCAATTGGGGGTGGGCAACAAGTACTGGGCCTAACCAGCAACGCCCACACGTCCCTGGGAAGGGATAGAAGAAAATCATTCCCCAACCAATCATGGGGGGGGTGAGGCCCGGCCCGGCCCCGGCCCCGCCCAGTCACAGAGGCCGCCCGCCCCAGCGCGTCTCTCCGACTGAGCAACTCCCCCTCCCACACCCCCTCAATCCCCAACCAGCCTCCTCCCCGTAACTCTGCACATTCTCCCCCTTTCTGGAAATGGTCTGACCCCGCTGCACTCTCGGATGGCGCATTCCACTCACTGCGTAGGGGGGGGGGTGCAGGGCGAAGGGAGCGGTGACGTTGCGGCATTGTCACCGGCCTAGTAATCCAGACACCCAGGGGGGGGGCATCCTCTGGGTGCAAATGATGGCAACGCAGAAACCAGGAGTCGGAGTAGGCCTACTGGCCCTTCGAGCCTGGTCCGCCATTCAATTAGATCGCGGCCTATCCTCTATCTGAACGCTGCTCTCCCGCTCCCTCCCACATAACCCTTGACAAACATAGAGTCTAAAAATCTACCAAATGGCTGTCACGAGGGACATAATTTTAAGGTGATTGGAGGAAGGCATAGGGGAGATGTCAGAGGTCGGTTCTTTACACAGAGAGTGGTGGGTGTGTGGAATGCACTGCCAGCAGAGGTGGTGGAGTCAGAGTCATTAGGGACATTTAAGCGACTCTTGGGCAGGCACATGGACAACAGCAAATTGAAGGGGTGCAGGTTAGGTTGATCTTAGATTAGGGTAAATGGTCGGCACAACATCTTGGGCTGAAGGGCCTGTACTGTGCTGTACTGTTCTATGTTCTATTTCCTTCTAAAATATATTCAGTGACTTGGCCTCCACGGCCTTCTGTGGTAGAGAATTCCACAGGTTCCTCTGGGTGAAGAAATTTCTCCTCATCTCAGTCCCCAAAATGGCCGACTCCTTCCCCGAGCGAAGAAATTTCTCCTCATCTCGGTCCCCAAAATGGGCGACTCCTCCCCCGCGTGAAGAAATTTTTCCTCATCTCGGTCCCCAAAATGGCCGACTCCTTCCCCGAACGAAGAAATTTCTCCTAATCTCGGTCCCCAAAATGGCCGACTCCTTCCCCGAGCGAAGAAATTTCTCCTCATCTCGGTCCCCAAAATGGCCGACTCCTTCCCCGAGTGAAGAAATTTCCTCATCTCGGTCCCCAAAATGGCCGACTCCTTCCCCGAGTGAAGAAATTTCCTCATCTCGGTCCCCAAAATGGCCGACTCCTTCCCCGAGTGAAGGAATTTCTCCTCATCTCAGTCCCCAAAATGGCCGACTCCTTCCCCGAGCGAAGACATTTCCTCATCTCGGTCCCCAAAATGGCCGACTCCTTCCCCGAGCGAAGAAATTTCTCCTCGCCTTAGTCCTAAATGGCCGACCTCCTAGTCCTGAGACGGTGACCCCTTGTTCTGGACCGTTCTCCAGCCGGAGGAAAACAACATACCCGTGTCCAGTCTGTCCAGCCCCGTCAGAGGAATGTTTCAATTCGATCTCTTCTCATTCTTCTAAACTCCAGTCAAGACAGAGCCGGTCGGCCCAATTTTTCCTCGTACGACAATCCCGCCGCCCCAGACTTCCTCGGGCGGGGATTCCCACAGCCCGGGGCCGGGCTGGGGGGATTCCCTCAGCCCGGGGCCGGGCTGGGAGAATCCCCGCAACCGGGCCACGCCGCACCCCAATGCCGGCACGCGATTCTTGGCGCCGACGCATTTGGCACGGCGCCGGGCCGCTCGAAGCCCGGATGGGCCGAGCGGCCGCTCTAAAAAGGCAGAGTCCCGCCGGCGCCGTCCACACCAGCGCGCAGGTTCGGGGGGGGGGGGGGGGCCTGTGGGGAGGGGGGGGGGGAGGGGGGGGGGAGGGCGGGGGAGGCCGCCTCGCCTGTAGGGTACTCCCAGCGGCCCGTCCACGCCGTCGTGAAACGCGACGGCCTGTCCGACGGCGTGGACACTCTGCCGCCGAATGGGAGAATCCCGCCCCCCCCTGTCTATTCCCTTGTTCTGTATTTTGTGGGTGAGGGATCTGCGACTGGGAGGGGGGGGGGGGGGGTCACAGTTTTAGAATAAGGTGGTCGGGGATGAGGAGACGGAGATAAGGAGGAATTTCTGCTCCCGGTGGGTGGTCAGGCCATGTGACTCCCCCCCCCCCCCCAGAGAGCAGTGGGGGCCGTGGGTCATTGAATATATTTGAGGCCTAGTTAGAGAGGTTTCTGACTGACGAGGGGTGGGGGGGAAGTGGAAGGAAGGTGGAGAATGGGAGAGCAGGCTCGAGGGGCCGAATGGCCTTCGTCCTGTTCCGAATTCACATGTGAGTTGCCCTCCGACCCCTGCGCTTACTGGGCCGACCCGAGCACAGAGCAAGAGGTCGCACCCGGGTTGTAACCCAACAGCACGGCAGAACGGAGCCACTCACTCACTCAGCGATTCGGCTGCAGAAGCATCTTTGTTTAAAATTCCGCCTCGTGCTGGGGTCAGGCCAGGCCTTCAGGGCACAGGGCAGGTCGCAGCATCCCCACGAGCTTCCTCCCCCTCCCCTCCCCCCCCCCCCCACCATCGCCATATCCTTCTATCCCCCCCCCCCCCACTGTTTATCCGGCTTCCCACACTATTTGCCCAGCACCGCCCCCGCCCCTCTAATCTGCACATCTTTTGGACTGCGGGGGGAAACCTGGGCAGCACGGTAGCACAAGTGAGGCTTCGTGGGGCCAGGGTCCCAGATTCGATACCCCGCTGGTCCGGATGCTCCGGTTTCCTCCCACAGCCCAAAGACGTGCAGGTTAACTGCATTGGCCGTGATAAATTGCCCTGAGCGACCAAAAGGGTTAGGAGGGGGTTATTAGGTTACGGGGATAGGGTGGACGTGAGGGCTTAAAGTGGGTCGGTGCAGACTCGATGGGCCGAATGGCCTCCTTCTGTCCTGTATCATAGATTATCATAGAATTTACAGTGCAGAAGGAGGCCATTCGGCCCATCGAGTCTGCACCGGCTCTTGGAAAGAGCACCCTACCCAAGGTCAACACCTCCACCCTATCCCCGTAACCCAGTAACCCCACCCAACACTAAGGGCAATTTTGGACACTAAGGGCAATTTAGCATGGCCAATCCACCTAACCTGCACATCTTTGGACTGTGGGAGGAAACCGGAGCACCCGGAGGAAACCCACGCAGACACGGGGAGGATGTGCAGACTCCGCACAGACAGTGACCCAAGCCGGAATCGAACCTGGGACCCTGGAGCTGTGAAGCAATTGTGCTAACCACTGTGCTACCGTGTTGCCCTGTATGTTCTATGTTCGCCCGGAGGAAACCCACGCAGACACGGGGGGGGAGAACATGCAGACTCCACTCAGTCAGTCACCCGAGGCCGGAATCGAACCCGGGTCCCTGGCGCCGTGAGGCAGCATTGCTGACCACTGAACTGACCATGGTGCTGACCACTGAACTGACCATGTGGCTGACCACCGAACTGACCATGGTGCTGACCACTGAACTGACCATGTGGCTGACCACCGAACTGACCATGGTGCTGACCACCGAGCTGACCATGTGGCTGACCACCGAGCTGACCATGGTGCTGACCACCGAACTGACCATGGTGCTGACCACTGAACTGACCATGTGGCTGACCACCGAACTGACCATGGTGCTGACCACCGAGCTGACCATGTGGCTGACCACCGAGCTGACCATGGTGCTGACCACCGAACTGACCATGGTGCTGACCACTGAGCTGACCATGGTGCTGACCAACGAACTGACCATGGTGCTGACCACCGAACTGACCATGGTGCTGACCACCGAACTGACCATGGTGCTGACCACCGAACTGACCATGGTGCTGACCACCGAGCTGACCATGTGGCTGACCACCGAACTGACCACCGAACTGACCATGTGGCTGACCACCGAACTGACCATGGTGCTGACCACTGAACTGACCATGTGGCTGACCACCGAACTGACCATGGTGCTGACCACCGAACTGACCATGGTGCTGACCACCGAACTGACCATGGTGCTGACCACCGAACTGACCATGGTGCTGACCACCGAACTGACCACCGAGCTGACCACGGTGCTGACCACCGAACTGACCATGGGGCTGACCACCGAACTGACCACGGTGCTGACCACCGAACTGACCATGGGGCTGACCACCGAACTGACCATGTGGCTGACCACCGAACTGACCATGGTGCTGACCACTGAACTGACCATGGTGCTGACCACTGAACTGACCATGTGGCTGACCACCGAACTGACCATGGTGCTGACCACCGAGCTGACCATGGTGCTGACCACCGAACTGACCATGGTGCTGACCATGGTGCTGACCACCAAACTGACCACCGAACTGACCATTGTGCTGACCACCGAACTGACCACCGAACTGACCATGGTGCTGACCACCGAACTGACCATGGTGCTGACCACCGAACTGACCATGGTGCTGACCACCGAACTGACCATGGTGCTGACCACCGAACTGACCATGTGGCTGACCACCGAACTGACCATGGTGCTGACCACCGAACTGACCATGGTGCTGACCACCGAGCTGACCACCGAACTGACCATGGTGCTGACCACCGAACTGACCATGGTGCTGACCACCGAGCTGACCACCGAACTGACCATGGTGCTGACCACCGAACTGACCATGGTGCTGACCACCGAACTGACCACCGAACTGACCATGGTGCTGACCACCGAACTGACCACCGAACTGACCACGGTGCTGACCACCGAGCTGACCATGGTGCTGACCACCGAGCTGCCTCGCCGCAAAGAGCTGTGAAACCCGTCAGCCTGTTCAATCTCCCCCGACAGGTATAATCTCTTGGCTCAGCTGTCAGTCCCGCCCGTCACTCCAATCCCCTCTCGCAATGCGGTTTGGAATTGCGGCATCGTTACCGCCACGGCTGTCAGGAGATCTGTCGGCTGCCACGGCTGGAGGCTCGAGACGGACAAGCTGCCAGGGGGGAACCGTGGGTCGGCCGCACACGCCGAACCTTGCGGAGCGCGGGAACCACCTCTGCAGTTCCATTTCGCCGGCGAGCGTAGGTGCACACGCCGAGGGAAGCGAAGAGTGATGGTCCGAGCACCCAAGCTTTCCTCATCCGAACAAGCGACAGACAAACGATTACCGACTGAATCATTCGCACACAGTCTGCGCGCGGGCGCGGATCACAGGCACTGCCTGTGGCCTGGATGGAAGGCCTTGCTTCATCTCAAAGGAGCTCTCGGACAGAGCACCGGAACCAGGTTATGCGCATTTCCCTTAACCCTTCGAATGCCGAGTCTGGCTTGCACCTTGGGAGAAAACCTCACCCAAGGCACCCAGGCCAGGACTCACCGAGACTCCGCCCCGGAATGGGGTTCGGCGCGGGCCACTGAATGGGGCCCCAGACCGGCGATCGGGTCCAACACCGGGACGCGAACCTCCGGCGACCGGGGTATCGGCGCCAGTTGCGCACGTGCGGCCGACGCAGCGCAGGTAGGGGGCCATTCAAAGAGGCAGCGTGGCGCTTCCACACGGTCGGCCAGCCGGGGGTCCAGCCGGGGTGGTTCAGGTTTGGTTCCACCTGGCAGGGAGCGCGGCGTCGCGGCTGCGGTGTCCGTCCTGGTGGGGGGGGGGCCGGGGGGGTTAGTCTCGGGGGGGGGGGGGGGGGGGGGGGGGGGGGGGCCTCCAGGACGGCCAGGCCCGCAATCGGGGACTTACCTTCTTCCGCGCCGGCCCGCTTTGTGGCTCCGCAATGTTGCACGGCGCTGGCGCGGAAGCTGGAGCAGCACGGAGCATTCCGCCGCCGTGCTGGCGCCCTGGGGGAGACAGAATCGCTGGGCCAAGAGGCCCGCTGATGCCGTGCTGTCCCCACCAAACACTCCCAGCACAGGGACAGCACGGGGTTAGATACAGAGTAAAGCTCCCTCTACACTGTCCCCATCAAACACTCCCAGGACAGGTACAGCACGGGGTTAGATACAGAGTAAAGCTCCCTCTACACTGTCCCCATCAAACACTCCCAGGACAGGTACAGCACGGGGTTAGATACAGAGTAAAGCTCCCTCTACACTGTCCCCATCAAACACTCCCAGGACAGGTACAGCACGGGGTTAGATACAGAGTAAAGCTCCCTCTACACTGTCCCCATCAAACACTCCCAGGACAGGTACAGCACGGGGTTAGATACAGAGTAAATCTCCCTCTACACTGTCCCCCATCAAACACTCCCAGGACAGGTACAGCACGGGGTTAGATACAGAGTAAAGCTCCCTCTACACTGTCCCCATCAAACACTCCCAGGACAGGTACAGCACGGGGTTAGATACAGAGTAAAGCTCCCTCTACACTGTCCCCATCAAACACTCCCAGGACAGGTACAGCACGGGGTTAGATACAGAGTAAAGCTCCCTCTCCACTGTCCCCATCCAACACTCCCAGGACAGGTACAGCACGGGGTTAGATACAGAGTAAAGCTCCCTCTACACTGTCCCCATCAAACACTCCCAGGACAGGTACAGCACGGGGTTAGATACAGAGTAAAGCTCCCTCTACACTGACCCCATCAAACACTCCCAGGACAGGTACAGCACGGGGTTAGATACAGAGTAAAGCTCCTTCTACACTGTCCCCATCAAACACTCCCAGGACAGGGACAGCACGGGGTTAGATACAGAGTAAAGCTCCCTCTACACTGTCCCCATCAAACACTCCCAGGACAGGGACAGCACGGGGTTAGATACAGAGTAAAGCTCCCTCTATACTGTCCCCATCAAACACTCCCAGGACAGGTACAGCACGGGGTTAGATACAGAGTAAAGCTCCCTCTACACTGTCCCCATCAAACACTCCAAGGACAGGTACAGCACGGGGTTAGATACAGAGTAAAGCTCCCTCTACACTGTCTCCATCAAACACTCCCAGGACAGGTACAGCACGGGGCTAGATACAGAGTAAAGCTCCCTCTACACTGTCCCCCATCAAACACTCCCAGGACAGGTACAGCACGGGGTTAGATACAGAGTAAAGCTCCCTCTACACTGTCCCCATCAAACACTCCCAGGACAGGTACAGCACAGGGTTAGATACAGAGTAAAGCTCCCTCTACACTGTCCCCATCAAACACTCCCAGGACAGGGACAGCACGGGGTTAGATACAGAGTAAAGCTCCCTCTACACTGTCCCCATCAAACACTCCCAGGACAGGGACAGCACGGGGTTAGACACAGAGTAAAGCTCCCTCTATGGTGGGAAACGTATCCAAGTCTCGTGCGAATCCGGTGGCTCCGAGCGGTTAATCGCGGACTGTTCCCTGATCCCATGCGGACACGGATTGCAATCGGCGTTCCCTCAACCCGCACCCCGCGAGTTTGGGTTGGACCCCAACCCATGATCCGGAGTCGTAGACAATCCGTCCTTTCCCTCCCCTCCGGCTGTGGGAGCGTTCCCTTTAATGCTGAGACCGCGAGCAGCACCAGTGGGGAATATTAAGTCAAATTGGATAAAGGCAGAACATCTTTTGAAGCCTTTTAAATGCCTGCAGTCATTTAGCTTATCTGATGCTCATTTCTAAATTCATTCTTTCCCCGCCGTTATCTGTACGCAGACGGATGATGACGGGGAGATGTTTGCACATTATTTAAGCGAGAGTGGAGCCTAACGAGAAAGATCTCTGGTGGATATCGGACCACAATGGTCAGCTAAGCTCAGAGCAAACTATCAGGAATATACATTGTTCTCAATTCCCCTCGGCCTGTCACCGCAGCCAATTATATTTTCTCCCAGACCCCGTCACCATTGATATGTCGAAAGACATAACTCAGCCAGGATCTATCTCTGGCTCCCTCAGTGCCTCCCGATAGAACATCATTGCACAGCTATCACGAGAAAATGTTCGGACATCACGTTGCAGGACGCGATTGCATTCATGGAGAGAGGTTGTCAATGAGGTGGACGATATCTTCGGGGTAAAATTTAATAAAATTGCGTTGGATGCGGGGTCATGTGGAGAGAGCAATGCAATGTTCAAACTAATCCCACTGCCCTGGTCTCTCCCCGTAGCCCTGTATCAATCCCCAAACTAATCCCACTGCCCTGCTCATTCCCCATAGTCCTGTACCAATCCCCAAACTAATCCCACTGCCCCACTCTCTCCCCATAGCCCTGTATCAATCCCCAAACTAATCCCACTGCCTCACTCTCTCCCCATAGCCCTGTATCAATCCCCAAACTAATCCCACTGCCCCACTGTCTCCCCATAGCCCTGTATCAATCCCAAACTAATCCCACTGCCTCACTCTCTCCCATAGCCCTGTATCAATCCCCAAACTAATCCCATTGCCCCGCTCTCTCCCAATAGCCCTATATCAATCCCAAACTAATCCCACTGCCCTGCTCATTCCCCATAGCCCTGTATCAATCCCCAAACTAATCCCACTGCCCCACTGTCTCCCCATAGCCCTGTATCAATCCCAAACTAATCCCACTGCCTCACTCTCTCCCCATAGCCCTGTATCAATCCCCAAACTAATCCCACTGCCCCACTCTCTCCCCATAGCCCTGTATCAATCCCAAACTAATCCCACTGCCCCGCTCTCTCCCCATAGCCCTGTATCAATCCCCAAAACTAATCCCACTGCCCCGCTCTCTCCCCATAGCCCTGTATCAATCCCCAACTAATCCCACTGCCCCGCTCTCTCCCCATAGCCCTGTATCAATCCCCAAACTAATCCCACTGCTCCGCTCTCTCCCAATAGCCCTGTATCACTCCCGAAACTAATCCCACTGCCCCACTCTCTCCCCATAGCCCTGTATCAATCCCCAAACTAATCCACTGCCCCACTCTCTCCCCATAGCCCTGTATCAATCCCCAAACTAATCCCATTGCCCCGCTCTCTCCCAATAGCCCTGTATCAATCCCCAAACTAATCCCACTGCCCCACTCTCTCCCCATATCCCTGTATCAATCCCAAACTAATCCTACGGCCCCACTCTCTCCCCATAGCCCTGTATCAATCTCCAAACTAATCCCACTGCCCCACTCTCTCCTCATAGCCCTGTATCAATACCCAAACTAATCCCACTGCACCTCTCTCTCCCCAGAGCCCTGTATCAATCCCAAACTAATCCCACTGCCCCACTCTCTCCCCATAGCCCTGTATCAACCCCCAAACTAATCCCACTGCCCCGCTCTCTCCCCACAGCCCTGTATCAATCCCCAAACTAATCCCACTGCCCCGCTCTCTCCCAATAGCCCTGTATCAATCCCAAACTAATCCCACTGCCCCGCTCTCTCCCCATAGCCCTGTATCAATCCCCAAACTAATCCCACTGCCCCGCTCTCTCCCCATAGCCCTGTATCAATCCCAAACTAATCCCACTGCGCCGCTCTCTCCCCATAGCCCTGTATCAATCCCAAACTAATCCCACTGCCCCGCTCTCTCCCCATAACCCTGTATCAATCCCCAAACTAATCCCACTGCCCCACTCTCTCCCCATAGCCCTGTATCAATCCCCAAACTAGTCCCACTGCCCCACACTCTCCCCATAGCCCTGTATCAATCCCCAAACTAATCCCACTGCCCCACTCTCTCCCCAGATCCCTGTATCAATCCCAAACTAATCCCACTGCCCCACTCTCTCCTCATAGCCCTGTATCAATACCCAAACTAATCCCACTGCCCCGCTCTCTCCCCATAGCCCTGTATCAATCCCAAACTAATCCCACTGCGCCGCTCTCTCCCCATAGCCCTGTATCAATCCCAAACTAATCCCACTGCCCCGCTCTCTCCCCATAGCCCTGTATCAATCCCAAACTAATCCCACTGCCCCGCTCTCTCCCTAAAGCCCTCTATCAACCCCCAAACTAATCCCACTGCCCCGCTCTCTCCCTAAAGCCCTCTATCAACCCCCAAACTAATCCCACTGCCCCTCTCCCTCCCCATAGCCCTGTATCAATCCCCAAACTAATCGCACTGCCCCACTCTCTCCCCATAGCCCAGTATCATTCCCAAACTAATCCCACTGACCCGCTCTCTCCCTAAAGCCCTCTATCAACCCCCAAACTAATCCCAAACTCGGCCTTGTCTCTGCCAGCTGTTTGAGGGACTGTCCGATCAATGCCGTCTGCCTTCCCCGCCCTCTTCTCATGGCCCCTCAGTCCTGCCCAGGCAGCGAAAAGCATAGCCGCCAATTAAAACCAGTGGCTGGCACAACACAGCGAGCTCCGTGTGTGAAAGGAAATTCTTCGTAATTCCCCCTCTGACTCCTGATCCAATTAAGTTGAATTATATCGCGCTATATTGCCTTAAAGTATTAGCGAGGACTGAAGCTGATACCAAGGGGGTTGTAACCCGGCTGCGCAATATTATCAACTAACTGGTGCGTCCCACAGTTCTGTCATTTCTTTTCCGTTCAAAGACTGGGTTGTAAATTCTGTCGCAGTGTGTTTAATGCAACTGATGTCCATCGAGTCTGCACAGCCCTCTGAAAGAGTACTTTCTCCAGGCATGGCACATGCCCGCCCTCTCTCCGTAATCACGCGCATTACTCGTGACCACCGACCATAGAAACATAGAAAATAGGCGCAGGTGTCGGCCATTCGGCCCTTCCACCCTGCGCCACCATTCATTATGGCTGGTCATGCAAATTCGGTATCCCAATCCCGCTTTCTCTCCCTACCCCTTAATCCCTTTACCGGAAGGGCCACGTCCCGCTCCCTCTTGAATATATCCAATGGACTGGCCCCGACACCTTTCTGTAGTACAGGGTTCCACAAGTTCACAACTCTCTGAGAGAAGATGTTCCCCCTCATCTTAGTCCTGAATGGCTCACCCCTTATTTTTAGGCTGTGACCCGTAGTTCCCAACAACACTCCAGAAGCTCGACACCATCCAGGACAAAGCAGCCCCGCTCGATCGACGCGCTAACCACAAACATTCACTCCCCCCCCCCCCCCCCGACGCACAGCGGCAGCCGTGCGCACCGTCCACAAGACGCCCCGCAGCCACTCGCTCCTTCGACAGCACCTTCCAAACCCGCCACCTCTACCGTCTAGAAGGACGGGGGCAGCAGCAGACGCACGGGGAACACCCCCGCCTACAAGTTCCCCCCCTTCGAGCCGCTCGCCATCCCGACTCGGAAATATATCGGCCGTTCCTTCACTGTGGCTGGGGTCAAAATCCTGGGACTCGCTCCCTGACAGCGGGTTGGGTGTACCTACACCCCACGAGGACTGCGGCGGGTTCAAGATGGCGGCTCACCCGCCGCCTTCTCGAGGGGCAACTGGAGACGGGCGACAAAGGCTGGGCCTGTAGCCGGCGGACATGAAAGACATGAAAGTCCTTTTACGGTGTTGGGGAGTGCCACCCTCCAAGGTGCGGAATGCACTTCCCGAAGGCGCGGGTACCCCCTGCAGAGCGACCCCGTACCCAACCCCCAAAGTAAACCTGCGGGCAAAATGGCGAAGAAAACTGAGGGTCTCAGCCGCCCCAGCAGGTAGTTTAAGACCCAACGCAGATCCCAAAAAGCACAATTGAGGAAATAAGGATTCGTAAAAACATAAATTAATCAATAACTTGAGGAAAGATCCCGAAGGACGAATAAAGGCGATCCCATCACGTGTAAGTGTTTAACAGTCATGGTGTTATGGGCCAGGGTTTAGAGAACCCCAAAGTGCATCATGGAGCTCACCTGACCCACAACTTTTACTAGATTGTGGTATGGGGAGCACACGGCCCACTCTACAGGTGGTACAGCAGAAATGGAAAAGTAATTTTTAAAGCAAAACAATGTTTATTCTATGAACTCAAGTTAACCTTTTTAAAACATACAGTGAACATCTTAGCAACCATCAATTCAAATACAGCCCCCAAAGAATACAGCACTAAGTAATCCTTAATAACTTCCCAAACAACATCCAGAAGACAAAAGAAACACCTTTTAACAGAAGCACATCAGGTTTACATTCACTACTGAGAACATTTATAATTCTGAATTCACCAAATGATCAAGAGATAGTCTTTTGATGGCAGAGAGAACAGCAGCACACCTGCTCTGTCTGGCTTCAGCTCCAACACTGAAAACAAAACTAAAACACACCCTGCGGCAAACAGCCTAAAACGAAAGTAAAAAGCTGATGGACAGCCCAGCTCCGCCCACACTCTGACATCACTGATAAACACCAATTTCTGAAAGGTACTCTCACATGACAATGGTTATAATTATCAGCTGTTCGCCAGGCGCTGGCAAATTAATTGCCTTGACAAGATGGAGCCTTGCACAGGTCATGAGGAACAGTGTTTGGGTGAAGAAAAACGTCTTTTCTCTCTTTAATGGAATTTGTCTCTGCCTTGCACGCCTTTCAATTCCTCTGCTCTCATTATACAACAGAGGGATTACTTAAATGAAGAATTTTAAATTAACATTTCCACTGCCTCCGGAGTTGGTTGAAGTGAAGCGGCAGTGTTAACGTTGCTCTCCTCGAACACCCCTCCCCCTACCGCCCCTCCCCCTCCTCGACAGCGACACACTGCGTTTTGCGCCTCTGCCTCTAACATGTAGCGCGCAGCTAAACTTTCTCTGCCGCCTTCGCGTTCAAAGCGACATGTGGTTTGGATGTCCTCGGGCATTTGCCTTGACGGGCGCGGCTCCCAACGACACTCGGGAAACTCGACACCATCCAGGACAAAGCAGCCCCGCTCGATCGACACGCTAACCACAAACATTCACTCCCTCCATCACCGACGCACAGCCGTCTACAAGACGCCCCGCAGCCACTCGCTCCTTCGACAGCACCTTCCAAACCCGCCACCTCCACCGTCTAGAAGGACGAGGGCAGCAGCAGACGCACGGGGAACGCCCCCCCCCCCCCCCCCCCCCCCCCCCTCCGAGCCGCTCGCCATCCCGACTCGGAAATATATCGGCCGTTCCTTCACTGTCAAAATCCTGGAACTCCCTCCCTAACAGCACTGTGGGTGTACCTACACCACACGGGACTGCGGCGGCTTCAAGATGGCGGCTCACCCACCACCTTCTCGAGGGGCAATGAGGGATGGGCAATAAATACTGGGCCCGGCCAGCGGCGCCCCTGAATAAAAATAATTCCTCTCTTTGTGTCAATGTGCAACTTATCCTGTCAATATGCTGTCAACCTTTTGAGCGTTGCTTCATTCTTTGTGCCTCTGCGTTGCCATGACGTAGTGGATAACGCACCACCAAGTATGCAATTCATAATTTAGGAGATGTAAATAATCTTCACTGAAGGCTGTTTAACAGGCTCATTAGTTTTGTCCATCCCCTCGTGACAGATTATTTTGCCCTGCTGGCTCCCAATCGCTCCTGAGCTGAGTGTAGCCATGGAAACGCCCGGGCCTAGGACTGGGAGTTGGGACCGGGCCTACTTCACAAGCCTAGGCGCCCCGAATGCGGCGGGGAGGGGGCCAGCCGCCTGCTCAGCCTGGGCCAGGAGTTGGGCGTATCCTCCCTCCTTGGCGAAGGCTGTCCGGGATCCAGGGCCTAAGATCCGCGTGGCGAATTTCGGGCCTTGCCCCGCCACCCACCCCGTACTGAACCTGTCCTGGGAATGTTTTGATGGGGAAAGCGGCATTCGAAAACGACCCGAAATTTGGAACTTGTTCCACTTGCTGAACCCAAAGAGATGCTTGGCCAATTGGCGCCCATGAAAAATCGTACTTTCATTGCCGAAGTTTAAACCCTGATAACTCCTCACGAGAGAGAGGTCAGCGATTAGCGACCCAAGTTTATTCCACTCCTTCCGTCGCTGGGGAGCGCTTTCCGATGGCCTAGGCAGATCCCCATCGCAGGGGAGTTGCATTTGGCGGGAAGTGAAAGGCCCAGCATCCCGGACAAAGCAGCCCCGCTTGATCGGCGCCCCATCCACAAACATTCACTCCCTCCACCCCGGACGCACAGCGGCAGCCGTGCGCACCGTCTACAAGACGCCCCGCAGCCACTCGCTCCTTCGACAGCACCTTCCAAACCCGCCACCTCTACCGTCTAGAAGGACGAGGGCAGCAGCAGACGCACGGGGAACACCCCCGCCTGCATGTCCCCCCCCCCTCCGAGCCGCTCGCCATCCCGACTCGGAAATATATCCCCCGTTCCTTCACTGTGGCTGGGGTCGAAATCCTGGGAACTCCCTCCCTAACAGCACGGCGGGTGTACCTACATCACACGACTGCAGCGGGTTCAAGATGGCGGCTCACCCACCGCTTTCACGAGGGGCAATTAGGGATGGGCAATAAATGATGGGCCCAGTGCCAACTCTGTATTCAGCTGCTCACCATATGGGACATAGTGATACAGTGGGAATGTCCCTGGGCTGATAATCCGGAGGCCCCCCCCCCCACCCCCGGGTTAGTGTTCTGTGGGACACGAGTTCGAATCCCACCCTGGCGGCTGGTGGAATTTAAATAAAATCTAGAATTATAAAGCTCGGTCTCGGTAACGGCGACCCTGACAACGACCATCGATTATCGTAAAAAAAAAACCCATCTGGTTCACTGACGTCCCCCTTGAGGGAAAGGGGGAAATCTGCCTCCTCAACCCGGTCTAGCCCACACGCGGCGGATTTTATCCCAGATCTTCGGCATCCACAGTACATTTCCCAGGTCCCAGGTTCGATTCCCGGCTGGGTCACTGTCTGTGCGGAGTCTGCACGTCCTCCCCGTGTCTGCGTGGGTTTCCTCCGGGTGCTCCGGTTTCCTCCCACAGTCCAAAGATGTGCGGGTTAGGTGGATTGGCCAGGCTAAATTGCCCGTAGTGTCCTAAAAAATAAGGTTAAGGAGGGGGTTGTTGGGTTACGGGTATAGGGTGGATACGTGGGTTTGAGTAGGGTGAGCATTGCTCGGCACAACATCGAGGGCCGAAGGGCCTGTTCTGTGCTGTACTGTTCTAAAAAAAAATTTGCTGTACTTAGCCAAACGTGGAATGTTTAGGACGGCCTGAATCGACAACGTGGCCCCTCGTCGAGTAACAGGGATTGTGGAGGAGCGACTGTCATCGGAGAGGCGGCACGCTAGACCCTTGCGTATTTATATACCTGGCGGGCTGGGCCTCGGCTGGAGGCACGGTGCGCAATTACGGGCCTTGCGCCGCTGGCCGGGTTTGGAGCCCCGAGGGAGGGTCGAGGCTGGGGAGGTGTGAACGCGGCCGGGGGGGGGGGGGGGGGGGGGGGGGGGGGGGGGGGGGGGGGGGGGGGGAGAGCCTAGGCTGAGAGGAGTTGGCACCAAACCTTGGCTTGAGGCCCTCACGCTCCCACCCCCCCAACGCCGGTGCGGCCTACATGTGTCTCGAGACCCCCCCCCCCCACACCCAGCCAACTTGTTCAACTCCTAACCACTAACCACAGCCTCTACGGAATGGGCCGAACGAGGTTGGGGGGGGGGGGGGGGGGGGGAGGGGGGGATTAGCGATGGGCAACAAATGATGGGCCTCACTCATGCCTCTGTAAAAATAAATTTAATAAAAAGCACTTTATAATCCCCAGTATCGCACTGAGCGGAAAAATGAGGCCTAGCGAGTCCGGCATCCTTTACCTGTAATAGATAAAGGGTTGTGTGTTGTAATTGGGGGCTTACCCCCCCCCCCCCCCACCACTTCCCACCGCTAAGCTCTCACGGATGATTGGAAGCGAGCTAAATCCTTTTATCCTTTGGCCTGGGCTCATGATCCAGGAAACCTGAGTTTGAATCCCGCTGCGGCGATGTGAGGATTGACATTCAGTTTTTCTAAAGAATCTGTAAAAATATAGAAAAAGACTGCCCTGCTTCAAAGATAATCGTGAGCGCAAGGCGGTCGAAGGTTTTCCCCGGAAGGAAAATCAAACCCAATTGGTTCCCCGATGGCCCTTGAGGGAAGGGGAGGGCAAACTGACGTGGTCGCCTCGGAACTTTGAGGCCCAGCGAGCGATGCCCCTTCAACAGCAAAGCCCAACGTACCATCACAAGGTGTCGGAGCGGGAGTGGGCCATTCAGCCCCTCGATCCCGCTCCGCCTGTCGACGCGATCGGGGGGGGGCGATAACATCCCGGCCGCGTCGCCACCTTCCTCCCCGCTCCTCATCACCCTTCATCCCACCTCTGATTAAAAACCTATCTGTCCCATCCTTAAATCTGTTGAGTGTTCCGGTGTCCATTGCGCTCAGGGGGGTTAAGAATTCCACAAATTCCCCTCCCCTTGAATGAAGTAATTCCTCCTCATCTCGGTTTTAAATCTGCCCCCCCCCCACCCGAAAACCGCGGCCTCTCGTTCGGGAATGTCCAACACGGAGAAACACCCGCTCCGCGCTCTATCCATCCCAACTGTGCGCTGTGCTCCAGACGTGGGCGCACCAATGCCCTGTACTGTCACAGCTTCTTGGGTACACCACACACAAACCCACATGCAAACCCGCACACAGACCCACACACACATACACTCACTAACCCGCACACAGACCCACACACACTAACCCACACATAAATCCACACACATACACTGACTAACCCGCACAGAGACCCACACACACATACACTCACTAACCCGCACACAGACCCACACACACATACACTGACTAACCCGCACACAGACCCACACACACACATACACTGACTAACCCGCACACAGACCCACACACACATATACTCACTAACCCGCACACAGACCCACACACAAATACACTCACTAACCCGCACACAGACCCACACACACTAACCCACACAAAAACCCACACACACTAACCCACACATAAATCCACACATAGACCCATACACAAACCACACAGAAACCTGCACACAGTCCCACACACACATACACTCACTAACCCACACATAAACCACACAGTCCCACACACAGACCCACACATAAACCCACACACATACTCACTAACCCACACACAGACCCACACACAAACCCACACAAAAACCCACGCACAAACCCACACACAGTCCCACACACACATACACTCACTAACCCACACACAAACCACACAGTCCCACACACAGACCCACACATAAACCCACACACACACATACTCACTAACCCACACACAGACCCACACACAAACCCACACAAAAACCCACGCACAAACCCACACACAGTCCCACACACACACACTCACTAACCCACGCGCAGACCCACACAAAAACCCACACAAAAACCCACGCACAAACCCACACACAGTCCCACACACACATACACTCACTAACCCACACACAAACCACACAGTCCCACACACAGACCCACACATAAACCCACACACACACATACTCACTAACCCACACACAGACCCACACACAAACCCACACACACATACACTCACTAACCCACACACAGACCCACACACAAACCACACAGAAACCCGCACACAGACCCACACACACACACTCACTAACCCACGCGCAGACCCACACAAAAACCCACGCACAAACCCACACACACATACACTCACTAACCCACGCACAAACCCAGACACTAACCTTCACACACACACACACACACACACACGCTCATACACTCACACACACTCAATCTGACACAGACACACGCACGGTTATGTCTCTCGCTCACACACACACTCAGACACATTGGCCGGGATTCTACCTTTCCGGGGACTAAGTCCCCCACGCTGGCGGGAAAACCGGCGCCAGCGACTCCGGCATCAACACTTTTGTCACTCCGCACTTTCGGGGGCTAGGGGGACGGCGGAGGGGTTGGCGCCGCTCCAGCCGCCGCTGAAGGGCCGGTGTGGTTCCGCGCATGTGCAGACCTGCCAGGTCCCACGGAGCACGGTAGCATTGTGGATAGCACAATCGCTTCACAGATCCAGGGTCCCAGGTTCAATTCCGGCTGGGTCACTGTCTGTGCGGAGTCTGCACGTTCTCCCCCGTGTCTGCGTGGGTTTCCTCCGGGTGCTCCGGTTTCCTCCCACAGTCCAAAGATGCAGGTTAGGGTGGATTGGCCATGTGCAGGTTAGGTGGATTGGCCGTGCTAAATTGTCCCTTAGTGGCCAAAATTGCCCTTAGTGTTGGGTGGGGTTACTGGGTTATGGGGATAGGGTGGAGGTGTTGACCTTGGGTCGGGTGCTCTTTCCAAGAGCCGGTGCAGACTCGATGGGCCGAATGGCCTCCTTCTGCACTGTAAATTCGATGTAAAATTCTATGTCCCGCCGTGTGGAACCATACGTAACCTACGCCAGTGGGACTGGCCAGAAACTGATAGCCACTCGGCCCATTGGGGCCGGGAGAATTGCCGGGGGGGGGGGGGTTGGAAAATCCCGCTCATACTCGTATCAAATAAATTTTAAGTACCCAATTAATTTTTTACAATTAAGGGGCAATTTAGCGTGGCCAATCCACCTACCCTGCACATTTTTTGGGGAGAATGTGCAAATTCCACACGGACAGTGACTCAGAGCCGGGATCGAACCTGGGACCTCGGCGCCGTGAGGCATCAGTGCTAACCCACTGCGCCCACCGTGCTGCCCTCTCTCACACACACACACTCACTCTCACACCGTCACACAGACACCCCCACACGTTCACACTCATACACTTTCACAACCTCACACACTCGCACGCACACACTCTCTCACACACACACTGTCAGATTCACACACACACACAAACACACACTCACTCACACTCTCACACTCATACACACACTCTCACACTTTCAGACCCTCAAACACACACTCATACACATTCTCACTCACACACACTCTCAGACTCACTTTCAGACCCTCCCACATACA
>NC_052176.1:5272999-5295935 GCF_902713615.1 Scyliorhinus canicula | reverse complement strand
GCGCAAGGGAAAGAGAAAGCGAGGGAAAGAGAGAGACAGAGAGAACAAGCAAGCGAGAGGGAGGCAGAGAAGTGAAGCGACGAGGAGAAAGAGCGATACAGAGAGGGAGAAAGACAGGCAGAGAGAGAGCTGGGGAGAAAGAGAGAGAAAGAGATCGGGAAAGGGAGAGGGAGAGAAAGAGAGAGAGAGGCAGAGAGTGTGTGAGAGAGAGAGAGAGAGAGACAGAGAAGGAGAAAGACAGGCGGAGGGAGAGCTGGAGGAGAAAGAGAGGATAGAAAGAGAGAGAGAGAACAAGCAAGAGAGCAAAAGAGAGACAGAAACAGAGAGTGAGTGTTGAAGTGTCGTAGGTTGATGCGGAGGGTAGGCGTGGTCACTGGGGGCTGGGTGGAGAGGCATGCATTGGCATGGGGGGCATGAGTGTCACATGGGGGTAGGCGGAGGGGCATGGAGCAGGCATGGGGCGTTCCTACGATCAGCGTGTGCGTGACGTGCGGGTAACCAAAACTGTATTTTCCGACAATTGGCAGCCGGAGTGAGTGTATGAAGCGAAAACAAACCCTTTATAAGGGCCAGCACGGTAGCACAGTGGTTAGCACAATTGCTTCACAGCTCCAGGGTCCCAGGTTCGATTCCCGGCTTGGGTCACTGTCTGTGCGGAGTCTGCACATCCTCCCCGTATCTGCGTGGGTTTCCTCCGGGTGCTCCGGTTTCCTCCCACAGTCCAAAGATGTGCGGGTTAGGGTGGATTGGCCGTGCTAAATTGCCCTTAGTGTTGGGTGGGGTTACTGGGTTATGGGGATGGGGTGGAGGTGTTGACCTTGGGTAGGGTGCTCTTTCCAAGAGCCGGTGCAGACTCGATGGGCCGAATGGCCTCCTTCTGCACTGTAAATTCGATGATATCGCGTCTCCCGCAACGCCTCAAAGCTCTCCGCACACCTAATGAGCTACTTCTTGGACGCGGTGTCCACCAGCGAGCCTCAGGCCTTCCGCGACCCCTGGGGGTCACGGGGACTGGGGGACGCAACGCCGGCAACGATAATTTGGTTTATTTAGTTAAGTTTCCATTTGGGTTTCATTGCCCCACCAGGGGCTGTCACCAGCTTTATAATTCCAGATTTTATTCATTGAATTTGAACCCACCATCTGCCGGGGTGAGGATTCGAACCCGCCCCCCTCCCCGGAACACTAACCCGGCCCGAGGCGGGTGGAGGGGGTCACTGGATTATTATAAGTCCACAGTGACATTACCCATCTGGTTCATTCACGTCCCCCCCTTTCGGGAAAGAGGGAAATCTGCCGCCCTTTCTCCAGCCTCCAGGGACTGGTTTAGCTCACCGGGCTAAGTCGCTGGCTTTGAAAGCAGATCGGGGCAGGCCAGCAGCGCGGGTTCAATTCCCGTCCCGGCCTCCCCGAACAGGCGCCGGAATGCGGGGCGACTAGGGGCTTTTCACAGTAACTTCATTTGAAGCCAACTCGTGACAATAAGCCATTTTGTAGCCACCTGAGTTGGCCACTTCCCCACACAAAATGGAGAAACACAAAGCACGCAGGGAAAATTGGACAATGCTAGAGAAACAAGCAGGTTACAGAATCTCCCTGTGTATGCAAAGAAAGCAGACAGCACCGAAACCAGCGGTTTGCATATTGATGAGCGATCCCCGGGAACAATGGATTCAACGATTAGCTACATTTGGGACATTCTATAGCAGGTCAGACTTCCCGGCGCCAACGGGAGTCTGAAACAAAGGAGACAAACAAGCCGGGGAGAACCGCCCAGTGATCGAGAAACGGCCCCAGTGTTGGGGAATTCAAACCAATCGATTGGTATGGGATCCAATCGATTGACAGTAAGCTCGGGGCCCGCCCAAAAGGGCGCGAAGCCCCTGGGACCTATAAAAGACAGGTCCCAAGTTCAGTTCGCTCTCTTAGCCGGCCCTCCCAGCATAACATCTCAGCAGCTCTCGACGAACTTGACCGTAAGGAGGAGAGGCCTGGCCAATTGCTGCACCACCAAGTAAGTGTCATACAACGCACGCTACGAGAATAGACACTCCTGACCCCTTAGTCCATTCCAGCTGGAAGCCTGCAGATCCAGTACAGAGCAAGAGGCCATTGTTCCCATATCTGGTGGGTTCCCTTATCCAGATAAGCATTAGACTAAAAGTTTAGTCTTTTAGTATTATATGCATGAGTAGCAAATAACTGTGTATTAATAAACGTGTCTTGTTTTGAACCTTACTAATTGGTGTATTGAGTCATTGATCTGAACTTGAACTTCGTGGTGGTATCATAAAAGATACCTGGCGACTCTAGAGCTAAGGAATAAAACAGAGCCAATTGAGTGTAAAGCACACTCCCCAGATCGAGCAACAACTTTCATTAATTTCATGTGACTATAGACCCCCCCCCCACCATACACACACACAGCAACGTGACCGACTCTTCAATCTTATTTTATTCGTTCGTGGGAAGTGAGAGTCGCAGGATGGGCCAGCGTTTATGGCCCATCCCTAATTGCCCCTTGAGGGGGACAATTAAGAGCCAACCGCATCGCTGTGGGCCTGGCGTCACATGTAGGCCAGACCGCGTTAAGGACGGCAGATCTCCTTCCCTGAAGGACATTAGTGAACCAGACGGGTTTAAAAAATATATATTTTTGTTCTCCTTTTTCACATTTTCTCCCCAAATTTACACCCACCAACAATAAACAATAATCAGCGACAAATATGTCAATCCCTATATCGACAACAACGATCCCATCCTCCCACCAACCCCCAAACATTAGCCCGCATGTTCACACAAACAACTGACAAAAAGGAATCAGGGATCGCCCATAGTCGCCATTAACACACACACAGCCCCCCCCCTCCCCCCAACCCCCCCCCCCAACTAATGTTCGATGTTATCCAGTTCTCGAAAGTGCATGATGAATAATGCCCGTGACTTGTAGAACCCCTCCATCCTTTCCCTCAGCTCAAACTTCACCTTCTCAAGGGTCAAGAATTCCAGCAGGTCCCCCCGCCACGCCAGGGCACAGGGTGGAGAGGCTGCTCTCCATCCCATCAGGATCCGCCTTCGGGCGATCAACCAGCCGAAGGCTACAACATCTGCCTCCGTACCCGTTTCCAACCCTGGCTGGTCCGACACCCCGAATACGGCCTCCCGGGGGCCCGGGTCCAGTTTCACGTGCACCGCTTTAGAAATTACCCTGAAAACCTCCTTCCACAAATCCTCCGGCTTGGGACAGGACCAAAACAGACGGGTTTTTTTAACGACAATCGACAATGGTTTCATGGTCGGCGTTTAATCCCAGATTTTTTATTTTTATTGAATTCAAATTTCACTATCGGCCGGGGCGGGTTTTGAACCGGGGTCCTCAGAGTGTGACTCTGGGTTTGCTGTCAACTAGTCCAGCGGCAATACTGTCACTGCCTCCCTTCCCCTCCCCTCTGAAATGGGCCTAGTCAGGCGCTCGGTTTAAGGGGACAATCAGGGATGGGCAACAAATGTTGGGCCCGGCCTAGCGACTCCGTGCATCCCTCGAAAGAATTTTTTCAAAAGACGTCAAACCCAAATGACTCGGGGTGGCGGGCTTGGTTCAAGATGGCCGCTCCCACCGCCTGCTCAAGGGGCAATTAATTCTGAGGTGGGTAAACGTTTGTGGAGCAGAGGTACTAAGAGTATGGGCCAGAAGTCATGGAGTTAGGCCGCGGATCAGCCCTGATCTTGTTGAGTGTTGGGGGGCAGGCCCCGGTGGGGCTGAATGGCCTTCATCCTATCGCGATGTTCCCAATCAGGGATGGGCAGTCGAATCTGGGCCCAGCCCGGCGGCGGCCAAATCCCCCCCGAATGAAGGAAGGGGTTTAAAAATAAATAGGTGGACGCATATTGAAGAGGATTGGCAAGAGAGGGCGAGAGGGGTATTCAACGGGCAGTTGAAAGGTTGAGAGAAATACTTGAAATGGAATATGTTCAGGGTTATTGGCGGTGGGGGGGGGGGGGGGGCGCGGCGAAGGAAGAGCACTGGGGGAAGCGGGGTTGGGGGGGAGGCTTTAGAGAGGGTGCAGAAGAGATTTACCAGGATGCTGCCTGGTACGGAGGGCATTAGCTATGAGGAATAAACTCGGTTTGTTCTCACTGGAACGACGGAGGTTGAGGGGCGACCTGATAGAGGTCTACAAAATTATGAGGGGCATAGACAGAGTGGATCGTCAGAGGCTTTTTCCCCAGGGTAGAGGGGTCAATAACTAGGGGGCATAGGGTTAAGGTGCGAGGGGCAAGGTTTGGAGGAGATGGACGAGGCAAGTTATTTTACACAGAGGGTAGTGGGTGCCTGGAACTCGCTGCCGGAGGAGGTGGTGGAAGCAGGGACGACAGTGACGTTTAAGGGGCATCTTGACAAATACATGAATAGGATGGGAATAGAGGGATACGGACCCAGGAAGTGTAGAAGATTTTAGTTTAGACGGGTAGCATGGTCGGCACAGGCTTGGGGGGCCGAAGGGCCTGTTGCCGTGCTGTACTTTTCTGTGTTCTTTGTGTCTGCGTGGGTTTCCTCCGGGTGCTCCGCGTTCCTCCCGCAGCCCAAAGATGTGGGCCGAAGGGCCTGTACTGTGCTGTACGCCCGACGTTCTATGTGCAGGTTCGGTAACAGTCGATGTGGCGCAAGGAAGGAATTATTATTCTCCCCCGCAGCATCCCCCACCCGAGGTCCAGTGGCACAGCGCGTCCCGAAACGAGGCAAACTCTCGAATGGAGGGAGCCTGTCGACGCAGCGACCTTATAATTTACTATTTTCTTAAATGGAGGTAAACATCTCCCGGAGAGAGTGCCAGAAAAGAAAAAAGCGAAACGTTGTGTTCCCTGTGTTCTACTTCAGAGAGTATTAATCATCTGATAGACAGACACACGAGATATGCAATCATTCTGTCTCCGAATGTACTGCGTACTGATTTTCCCAGCCAGCTCTTCCATTATATAAATTTCTGTTCCCTTAAGTTCCATGAATATCATTTCGCTGAACATTTGTACAATTGCACGCCTGTCACTGACTGGTGTTCCCGATTATTTTCCCACTTCCAGCAGGCAGCGGGGAGGATCCGTCCAATGTCGTTCCGGACGTGACAGGACGCAGTCCCTCGCGCGATCGCAATCCCGCCGGCCGGCCCGGGCGCCTGTTAGTTTTTGACACCCGCTCACGGGATCGCTGGTTGGACGCAAGGGATTTCATCACCCATCCCTAATTGCCCCTCGAGGAGGTGGTGGGTGAGCCGCCATCTTGAACCCGCCGCAGTCCCCGTGGGGTGTAGGTACACCCGCCGTGCTGTTAGGGAGGGAGTTCCCGGGATTCTGACCCCAGCCACAGTGAAGGAACGGCCGATATATTTCCCAGTCGGGATGGCGAGCGGCTCGGAGGGCGGGGGGGGGGGGGGGGGGGGGGGGGGAGAACTTGCAGGCGGGGGTGTTCCCCGTGCGTCTGCTGCTGCCCTCGTCCTTCTAGTCGGTAGAGGTGGCGGGTTTGGAAGGTGCTGTCGAAGGAGCGAGTGGCTGCGGGGCGTCTTGTAGACGGTGCGCACGGCTGCCGCTGTGCGTCGGGGGGGTGGAGGGAGTGAATGTTTGTGGTTAGCGTGTCGATCGATGGGAACCTTCCCTCCTCTCCCGTGGTAGACCCGCAGTAGGCGATTGGATGGAAAATAACGCCCCCCACCCCGGTCATTATCAAAGCCACTCCCACCTCCTCCGCCTCCCACAATGGCCCTCCGAACGAACTGTTTCCCCTCCCTCCCCAACCCCATCTCCATCCTATCCCTCTCCTCTCCAGAAGTCCGTGGAGGCGTTGCGGCCCCCCCCCCCGGACCCCTTTCAGGGGCTTTCCCGGGGCTCCCGTGGTGTGCGGCGCCCCCCGATCGGGCCTGCCGCTGGGCTGAAACGGCCCCCTCATCGACGCCCCGAGTGGTGCCCGGCTAGACTTCGATCGAGGTGACAGTCCGGGGTCCTGCCACGCGCGGCCCTTGGGGTCAAATTTGGTCCCAATTCGAGCCTCCGGCCTCGTGGTGACATCATCGTCAAGGCCGCCTGCCTCTGCCTCTGTGACATCGCCTTTCCTCACCCCAGTCACAACTCATCCGCGGCCGGAAACCCCCCTCGTCCACTACCTCGAAACTCGACTATCCAGAGAATCCCTACGGCCCATCGAGTCCAGACCGACCCTATGAAAGATCACCCTACCCAGGCCCACTCCCCTCCCCATCCCCATAACCCCATCCAACCCGCACATCTTTGGACACTAAGGGGCAATTTAGCACGGCCAATCCACCTAACCTGCACATCTTTGGACTGTGGGAGGAAACTGGAGCACCCGGAGGAAACCCACGCAGACACGGGGAGAACGTGCAAACTCCACACAAACAGTGGCCCAGCGGGGAATCGAACCCGGGTCCCAGGGAGCCGTGCTAACTGATGCGCGAGGACACCGAAGTCCCCCTCGTGGGTCAACATTTCCCAGTCCATCACCATCTAAACGGCGCTCTGCCGTCCTGCCTCTCCGTCCGAAGTGGAGAATCTTGCGTTTGCTCCACTCGGCTCAAACCGTATAAATTGCACCCCCTTTCTCTGTTCCCCCCCCCACCCCCCCCCACCCCCCCCCCCCACCCCTCCCGCGACCACCCTCGAAGAGGCAGGGGAGTCATTCATACGTTTGAGAGTGTCACCGTTACAGAGGTCTGAGCCGGACCGACAGCCCATGCTGAGCGGACTGAGCCTGAGTTATTCTGGGCAGATATGGTGCAGTGTTCAATCTTTCCCTGCCCCCCCCCCCCCCCCCGCGTCACTTCGCGTTAGCTGGTGTCCCGTTCTCGGCTGTCTCGCTCCGGAGAGTTCGACGACGCGATCGAGGCTGACACTCGGCCGCCAAGGCGTCTCACATCGAATCAAATCTTGCGATCGGAACTCTCACTCCCCACCCCCCCCCCCCAATGGCCCCCCCGCCAACCACCCCCGCATACGCACACCTCATTCACCTCAGCACGTTTTAACGAGACGGAGATCTACCTGTCGAATGCGGGGGCCTCCTCAGAATCTCTCGGCCAACATTCGCCCCTCTCGAGCCGACACGGACTCGCTCGTCGTTCTGCTCATGCAGGGGGTCCACTGCTCACCAGGTTGAGCGATCCAGAGACCCCCGGAGAGGGGGGGGGGGGTGCGAATTAATGGTACACCAACAAGTCTCGGTTTCGGGCGCGCCCGCAGGGCCGGGAACGACGCCGCGATTCGACGGCACTGCGCCATTTTGTTTTCTTGGGCCTTTGGCGGGGAATGGCCTGCCGGCACCGCAATGACCTCATTTCCTGCTCTGATGAGCTCGGCTCAGCCCACCAATGGAGTAGGCGAGTCGGGGGGCCGTTTTTAAATGGCGCCCCGATCCTTTGACCCCCCCCCCCTCCTCCGCGCCCACCTAACCGCGGACTCCGGACCTGTAAGAGCGGGGTAGGTGGGTAGGGGAGCAGGATGGGTGGGGAATGAATACCAAGCCGCGGAGGGGGAGGGCGCATTAAACACAATGCATGATGGGAATTAACCCCAGCCAGCTTACTCCACAGCAAACCCAATTCAGAAACCGTAAAGAAGAAAGATTCTCTTCTGAAATTAAAAAAAAGCAAGCCGTCACATTTGTGATGTCATTCACGCTCGCCCCCTCTCCGTCACTGGGCTTCAAAGTGGCGGGGCGGGGGGGGGGATGTGCTGATTCCGAACATTCCTTCACAATAAAGCCAGGAACACGTCAACTGAACTGGATGGCAGCCGAGAAACGGCAGCAGGTGTCTTCCTTGGCACTTTGGGAATTTTTACGACACCTTAGGCGAGTCCACGGTCAAATCCAACCCCACAGATCCCGGAGCCCCACCATTAGTGAATTAGCCAAAAGGCTGTGTGTTTTGACCCACCGTTGCTCCAATGACTTACAAGCCGCCAGATTTATAAGTAAGACATTTGAAAAGTCTGTTTACTTTTTGACTTGCGTTTGACGTTAAGTCCAACCTTTGAAAACACACCGCTGGTAGGGGGTTCCGATTCTCAGAGTATCTCCCAAACGACAAGGTCAATC
Organism: Scyliorhinus canicula; assembly: GCF_902713615.1. Lineage (NCBI taxonomy): Eukaryota > Metazoa > Chordata > Chondrichthyes > Carcharhiniformes > Scyliorhinidae > Scyliorhinus > Scyliorhinus canicula. The sequence continues at coordinate 5,287,831 of NC_052176.1, read as the reverse complement.
TACAAGTAGAACGGCCTCCACTTCCCTGGCTCAGCGCTCCTCCTGACCCCCCCCCCCCCCAAAGCCTGTCCACCATCTACAAGGCACAAGTCAGGAGTGTGAGGGACTCGCCACTCGCCTGGATGAGCGCGGCTCCCAACAACACTCGAGAAGCTCGACACCATCCAGGGCAAAGCAGCCCCGCTCGATCGACACGCTAACCACAAACATTCACTCCCCCCCCCCCCCCCCGACGCACAGCGGCAGCCGTGCGCACCGTCTACAAGACGCCCCGCAGCCACTCGCTCCTTCGACAGCACCTTCCAAACCCGCCACCTCTACCGTCTAGAAGGACGAGGGCAGCAGCAGACGCACGGGGAACACCCCCTCCTGCAAGCTCCCCCCCCCCCCCCCTCCGAGCCGCTCGCCATCCCGACTCGGAAATATATCGGCCGTTCCTTCGCTGTGGCTGGGGTCAAAATCCTGGGAACTCCCCACCTAACGGCAATGAGTGGATTTTGCTCTTCCCATTAACCTTGTCTGGACTACAGTTTTTTGAAGTACTTATTCTAGCCCCTTGCAACACATATTTGACAGGTCTAAGGCTTTGGGAAGGGTGGGTCACTCTCCAGTGCTTTATCCAAGTGTTCCTTATTCATGTGTGCCTGAGCAGACTCTTCAACTTGGGCAGCATCACATCCGGTCTATATTGGTTCCCATTCCATGTTGGACTCAAACCTTTCTCTCTCTCAGATGCTGTTTGTTTATATTAATCCCTGGTCTGGCCACGCCTGGAATCTGTGGTTCAAAATGGCTTCCGCGGCCTCCTCACCCCACGCTACCTCCTTAACCTCCACCAGCCCGATGTCTCCCTCAGCCCTCTGGGATTCCCCACCCTCTGGTGAGGTAGATGTTCAATTGCTGGGTATCTTCAGGCCGAGTTGGGGGATATGGGGGAAGGGTGGAGTTGAGATAGAAGGTCAGAATGGATGGACGGAGCAGGCTCGAGTGGGCCGGATGGCCAGCTCTGCGTACCAAATTACCCATTATCCACCACGGGCAGACCTCAAGCTCCATGGTGAGATGATCTCTGTTTACAGGTTTAAACAAATTTAAATGTCCTCAAATACTTAATCCGCAACAAAAACAAATATCTCTATTCACAACCCCACACTACAGAGTTAATCCTTTTTTTTTAACAAACAATTTTATTGAGGTATTTTCGGCATATAGAAAATGTGACATTGTACAATACAACAAAAAAAGAAGTCAAGACACAAATTAAACATAGTGCAAACCACGGCTCTGTTCACGCACGGACCTGCCTCAATATCCCCCCTACTCTACTCTACCCTAGGCCCCCCCTCCCCCCCTCGCTAACGCTTACTCCTCTGCGAAGAAGTCAATAGATGGCGGCCACCTTCGGGTGCACCCTAATAGCGAACCTCTCGAGGCGAACTTGACTTTCTCTAGGCCAAGAAAGCTCACCATGTCCGATAGCCATACCTCAGCCCTCGGTGGCTTTGAGTCCCTCCATGCTAACGGTATTCGTCGCCGGGCTACCAGGGAAGCAAAGGCCAGAACGTCGGCCTCCCTCTCTTCCTGGACTCCCGGGTCCTCCGAAACCCCAAAGATTGCCACCTCCGGGCTCTCAGTTTTCAATACCCGGGACATGACATCTGCGAATCCCTGCCGATACCCCCTGAGTTTAGGGCGCGACCAGAACATGTGTACCTGGTTAGCCGGCCCTCCGGTGCATCGAGCACACTTGTACTCCAGCCCGAATAATCTGCTCATCCGGGCCCCCGTCATGTGGGCCCGGTGCACGACCTTAAACTGGATCAGGCTGAGCCAAGGGAGCTTTCCGAGCATGAGGGCGCTGGAGCAGAAGTTTGGGCTGGCGAGAGGGAACGACTTTAGATACTTACAGGTGCGGGATTTTGTACGCAGACTGGTGCCGTCCTTCCCACGTCTCCCGCCGAAGGGGAGGCAGGACAGGGTAGTTTCTAGGGGAAGAGGTGGGAGAGGCTAGAGTCTCAGACGTCTACGAGGAACTAATGGGAGCTGAGGATACGCAGACCGAGGACCTGAAGCTCAAGTGGGAAGAGGAGCTCGGGGGGGGGGGGAGAGAGATGGAGATAATCCTTTAATAACCACTTTGAGCTGTCGGTTAAACTGTGAACTTGCCACTCCCATTGTGATAATGATAGCTGGTGGAAAGCCACCAAGCATTAAAAATTTTACAATGCTACCACTGAGGATTATGTCAACAGACATCCACTGAAATGTCTATATTATTATTTTTTTGACTCTCACAGACACAGGCAGGCAGTTTTTTTTCGAACTTTAAAGGGCAGTGTGTTTAAATGGACCCGCAGCTCTGAAAAATTCCCATTCCTTTATCCTCCTCCCAAGATTATTTACAACCTCTGGAAAGATGCGCAACTCCGAGATTAGTGGATGGGACCCTTGCTGTGGTGATAATGGGATCAATAATCCTGCTGAGTTTGGGACTCACACATGCAGGGAGTAATGCTCTATTCCCATTTCCACATACCCCCACCCCCTCCCCGCACCACCCACCCCACCCCCACAAGCCCCCGCCTCCCCGACTAAAATAGGGATTCCGAATCCGGCTCCTGTCCACTATTTGTAAAGGTCCGCTCTGTCTCCGTGAGGTTGAGAGAGAATCTGGCCGTTAATTGCTGGAATTCCCTCCCTCAACGGTAACATAGTGGTTAGCACAGTTGCTTCGCAGCTCCAGGGACCCAGGTTCGATTCCCGGCTGGGCCACTGTCTGCGCGGAGTCTGCACATCCTCCCCCGTGTCTGCGTGGGTTTCCTCCGGGTGCTCCGGTTTCCTCCCACGGTCCAAAGATGTGCGGGTTAGGTGGATTGGCCGTGCTAAATTGACCCAAAGTGTCCAAAGATGTGCAGGTTAGGTGGATTGGCCGCGCTAAATTGCCCTTAGTGTCCAAAGAAAAAGGTTAAGTGGGGGTTACTGGGTTACGGGGATAGGGTAGATTAGTGGGCTCTTTGTCAGGGCCGGTGCAGACTCGATGGGCCGAATGGCCTCCTTCTGCACTGTAAATTCTATGATCAACCTTGTCTTCTCCCTCCATCCCTCTGAGAGGTTGCCCCTTTTGGCCAACCTGCCCTGATGTCGTCTCGCACCCCCCCCCCCCCCCACCCCCCCCCCCCCACACCCCCCCCCCCACCCCCCATCACCCAAACTTCTCACGATTCTACCAGGCTCTGAGGGCGGCGTGACAATTCCAGCCGCGGCTTGGAGGCTGCAAACCTGACGGGGCTATTCGGGCCTGGCGGGCAGCGCGGCTGGAGGAAGACCCCCAAGGCCCAGTCACCCCTCAAACCCACCTTCCCCACCTCAGGGGTGTCGGAGCGAAGGGAGGGGCAACGATTTCAGACCGGACAGGCGCTGACCCCCCCCCCCCCCCCCATCACAAAGCTTTCCTGCGTGCGCGCGCGTTCCGCCACGCACGAGGCGTTTCGAGAATCGCGGAGGCCCGCTCGGAATCATGTCGAAGCCTGTGCGCGCTCGCGTTTGTGTGTGTGTGTGTGTGTATGTGTGTGTGCTTTTCCTTTAACGACCTAATTTCCCCAAGCTTGGAAACGGGACTGCTTTACAAGCCACTGGCGTCGGATCAACGTAAGTAAACCTGACAGAATGGAGCCACATCGTCCCGGCGATGAGCTTAAATAACTACCCCCCCCCCCCCTCCCCCCTCCACCCCCACCCCACCCCACCGACTGACTCTACCAGCTGCGGCCGCGAGAGGAAGGCTTTCTCTCAGGGGTGGGAGCCGCGACGGTGAGGGGTGGGTGGGGGAGACTGAAATCCCCCCCATTCCCCCTCCTACACCCCTCACTTTCCATCCCCACCTTCCCCCCCCGCCCCTCCACCCCCCCCTTCTCTCGTCACGTCACAAAATCCAACTCAAGTCCTCCCTCTGCCCCCCCCCCCCCCCCCCCCCCTTTCACCTCGCCCCACAGTCACGTTTCGTACGGGGGTGGAACGGGCCTCTTCGACGTGAAAAGTGGCCCCCGGTTATTGGGGGTCCCTGTCGGGATCGAGGCGAATTGGCACGGCCCGACAGGGGCGAATCCGCAAGGCTCGACAGGGGCGAATCCGCAAGGCCCGACAGAGGCGAATTCGCAAGGCCCGACAGGGGCGAACCTGCTCCTGTCCCTCCTCGCCCTCGTCCCATTGCCATTTGCTTTCTTGCCCTATCCTTCCGGGCGTGAGCGTTCTAGTTTTGGGCATCATCCTCGGACCCTCTCTCCGGTGGGTGGTCATCCCCCTTTGCGTGGGCCAGCTACCCTTTTCTTTCCACACGGCTCCGTCCTGCACCCCCCTCCCCCACCCCCCATCGCCTCTCGGTCCTGCTGCTCGCTTTCCCGTTCTCTGGCAGAGGAGGGACGAGGAGTGGGGCGGGGGGGGCTGACGGGGCAGGGGGGAGGGCAGGGGGCAAATGACCCAGTGGAAGGGGAGCTCAAGGGACTACCTCATAGAGAGGAACGTTGAGCTGGAACGTTGTCCGTACGCCAAAGTGCACAATGACGAGAGACGGATTGTTCACAACTCTCTAACCCCCCCCCCCCCCCCCATCTCCTCCCCCCTACCTACCCCGGGGCAGAGAGACGCCAACTTGCTCCATGCCAGCCAGCCCTGCGACCAAAGCCAGCTGGGGGAGTCTGGTACCAGAGGGAGTAATCTCCGAGTGAGGGGGGGTGGCCCCATTCCAGACAGAGATGAGGAGGAATTTCTTCTCTCAGAGGGGAGTGAATCTGTGGAATTCTTTACCGCAGAGAGCTGTAGAGGCCAGGGGCGTTAAGTGTGTCCGAGGCCGAGAGAGAGACAGACGGATTTATAATCGGTGAGGGGATCGTGGGTTACGGGGATGAGGCGGGAAAGTGGATTCGAGGATTATCCTTATCCGATCAGTCACGATCTCGGGGAATAGCTGAGCTCGATGGGCCGAAAGGCTTCATCTCCCACGTCTCATGGGCTGGTTGTTTAGAGTGGTGGGACTTGCGGCCCTCGTTGTGGATGACCTCCCACCTCTGGGAGTTGCCAAACCTTCGTGGCCATGGAAGCTCCGGGCGTTTTCCAGGCCGTTTCAAAAAGTCTGACACATGAGCAGGTACCAGGTCAGACGTCCTCAAGCTCGGCAAAGCAGGAAGGTTTTAGGAAGTGTCTTGAAGCTTGGAAAATGAGGTGTGAGGCGCGGCGAGGGGGTTGGGACCAGATGTTTGTTTTTTACGACAATCGATGATCGTTGCCACGGTCGCCGAGACCGAGCTTCACAATTCCAGATTCTATTCATCGAATTTAAGTTCCACAAACTGCCGGGGCGAGATGCGAACCGGTGTCCGCCCGGAACACCAAGCCGGCGGCCTCTGGATCACTAGTCCAGACGAACATGTGAACTGGGGGCAGGAGGGAGGCCGTTCAGCCCGTCGAGCCTGACCCGACATCCGGTAATAGGGGCGTCACGGCGGCACAGTGGCTAGCACCGCTGCCTCACGGCACCAGGGACCCGGGTTCAATTCCGGCCTCGGGTGACTGTCTGTGCAGAGTCTGCACGTTCTCCCCCCCCCCCCCCCCCCCCCAGCGTGTCTGCGTGGGTTTCCTCCGGGTGCTCCGGTTTCCTCCCACAGTCCAAAGATCCGCAGGTTAGGTGGATTGGCCGTGCTAAATTGCCCCTTAGTGTCCAAAGATGTGCAGGTTAGGGTGGATTGGCCATGCTAAATTGCCCCTTAGCGTCCAAAGATGTGCAGGTTAGGTGGATTGGCCGTGCTAAATTGTCCCCTTAGTGTCCAAAGATGTGCAGGTTAGGTGGATTGGCCATGCTAAATTGTCCCTTAGTGTCCAAAGATGTGCAGGTTAGGTGGATTGGCCATGCTAAATTGCCCCTTAGTGTCCAAAGATGCGCAGGTTAGGTGGATTGGCCGTGCTAAATTGCCCCTTAGTGTCCAAAGATGTGCAGGTTAGGTGGATTGGCCGTGCTAAATTGCCCCTTAGTGTCCAAAGATGCGCAGGTTAGGTGGATTGGCCGTGCTAAATTGCCCCTTAGTGTCCAAAGATGTGCAGGTTAGGTGCGTTGGCCATGCTAAATTGCCCCTTAGTGTCCAAAGATGCGCAGGTTAGGTGGATTGGCCGTGCTAAATTGCCCCTTAGTGTCCAAAGATGTGCCGGTTAGGTGGATTGGCCGTGCTAAATTGCCCCTTAGTGTCCAAAGATGTGCAGGTTGGGTGGATTAGCCATTCTGCCCCTCCCCCGGCAACCCACCCCAACTCCTATCTCCTCTCTTTGCCTGACACAGTTGCTGCCTCGCTCATTGATCCCTGGAAACGGACGGTTCTCCCTCAATGCTATAATTGATACCCTGGGATTCGACGTCAAGGATCACTGAACCACATCTCGCCAAGCTACACCTGGAGAAGCGCGCGTGCGCGCACACCCGACTCGCATTATTGGGAATCAATCGCCCCAAGTCACTTCAGATTTAAGCTAATTGCAGATTCCCAATTCTTGGCAACAGTTAAATGTGCTCGCGTTCCCAGCGGTTATTCACTAAGCTGTCGGTTTAGTTCTCGCTTTTCAATTTGCTGGCGCACTTCGCAAGAATATCGACTCCAGTGTCAGAACTCCGAGCGTTCACCTTGAACCGGGAGAGAAGGCCTGAGGCCTGAGGCCGAGGAGGGCCATGCGTCAGGCCTTCTCCCACGCAGCGAGCAGGGCTGTTGGTTTCAGCACACCAAAGGCCCGCTGGCTGACATAAAAATCATCCGGGGGGGGGGGGGGGGGGGGGGGGGGGGGCGGCGGAGGGACCGGGTGCACTATGGGTCAGGGCGCCAGGGACCCGGAATCGATTCCGGCCCCCGGGGTGACTGTCTGTGTGCGGAGTCTGCACGTTCTCTCCCCCCCCCCCCCCCCCCCCCCCCCGTCTCTGCGTGAGTTTCCTCTGGGTGCTCCAGTTTCCTCCCAAAGTTTAGGTGGGCCGAGGTAGGGCGCTCTTTCAGAGGGACTGTGCAGACTCAACGGGCCGAATGGCCTCCTTCTGGACTGCAGTGGTTCGGTGGATTCTGTGAAATCCGGCCCCACATTTCTAATCCTCTGCAGTTCCGATGAAGAATCAAAACATTGACCCTCTCCATTGAAGCAACGACAATTACTACGTTTATCCAGCAGATACAGCGTTTATTTCAAATCTCCATTCCAGCACTCCCTCAGTACTGACCCTCTGACAGTGCGGCACTCCCTCAGTACTGACCCTCTGACAGTGCAGCACTCCCTCAGTACTGACCCTCTGACAGTGCAGCACTCCCTCAGTACTGACCCTCTGACAGTGCGGCTCCCTCAGTACTGACCCTCTGACAGTGCAGCACTCCCTCAGTACTGACCCTCTGACAGTGCAGCACTCCCTCAGTACTGACCCTCTGACAGTACAGCACTCCCTCAGTACTGACCCTCTGACAGTGCAGCACTCCCTCAGTACTGACCCTCTGACAGTGCGGCACTCCCTCAGTACTGACCCTCTGACAGTGCGGCACTCCCTCAGTACTGACCCTCTGACAGTCCAGCACTCCCTCAGTACTGACCCTCTGACAGTGCGGCACTCCCTCAGTACTGACCCTCTGACAGTGCAGCACTCCCTCAGTACTGACCCTCTGTCAGTGCAGCACTCCCTCAGTACTGACCCTCTGACAGTGCGGCACTCCCTCAGTACTGACCCTCTGACAGTGCAGGCACTCCCTCAGTACTGACCCTCTGACAGTGCAGCACTCCCTCAGTACTGACCCTCTGACAGTACAGCACTCCCTCAGTACTGACCCTCTGACAGTGCAGCACTCCCTCAGTACTGACCCTCTGACAGTGCAGCACTCCCTCAGTACTGACCCTCTGACAGTGCAGCACTCCCTCAGTACTGACCCTCTGACAGTGTGGCACTCCCTCAGTACTGACCCTCTGACAGTGCAGCACTCCCTCAGTACTGACCCTCTGACAGTGTGGCACTCCCTCAGTACTGACCCTCTGACAGTGCAGCATTCCCTCAGTACTGACCCTCTGACAGTGCAGCACTACCTCAGTACTGACCCTCTGACAGTGCAGCACTCCCTCAGTACTGACCCTCTGACAGTGCGGCACTCCCTCAGTACTGACCCTCTGACAGTGCAGCACTCCCTCAGTACTGACCCTCTGACAGTGTGGCACTCCCTCAGTACTGACCCTCTGACAGTGCAGCATTCCCTCAGTACTGACCCTCTGAAAGTGCAGCACTACCTCAGTACTGACCCTCTGACAGTGCAGCACTCCCTCAGTACTGACCCTCTGACAGTGCGGCACTCCCTCAGTACTGACCCTCTGACAGTGCAGCGCTCCCTCAGTACTGACCCTCTGACAGTGCGGCACTCCCTCAGTACTGACCCTCTGACAGTGCGGCTCTCCCTCAGTACTGACCCTCTGACAGTGCGGCACTCCCTCAGCACTGACCCTCTGACAGTGCGGCACTCCCTCAGTACTGACCCTCTGACAGTGCAGCACTCCCTCAGTACTGACCCTCTGACAGTGCAGCATTCCCTCAGTACTGACCCTCTGACAGTGCAGCACTACCTCAGTACTGACCCTCTGACAGTGCAGCACTCCCTCAGTACTGACCCTCTGACAGTGAGGCACTCCCTCAGTACTGACCCTCTGACAGTGCAGCACTCCCTCTGTACTGACCCTCTGACAGAGCAGCACTCCCTCAGCACTGACCCTCTGACAGTGCAGCGCTCCCTCAGTACTGACCCTCTGACAGTGCAGCACTCCCTCAGTACTGACCCTCTGACAGTGCGGCACTCCCTCAGTACTGACCCTCTGACAGTGCGGCACTCCCTCAGCACTGACCCTCTGACAGTGCGGCGCTCCCTCAGTACTGACCCTCTGACAGTGCGGCACTCCCTCAGTACTGACCCTCTGACAGTGCGGCACTCCCTTAGTACTGACCCTCTGACAGTGCAGCACTCCCTCAGTACTGACCCTCTGACAGTGCAGGCACTCCCTCAGTACTGACCCTCTGACAGTGCGGCACTCCCTCAGTACTGACCCCTCTGACAGTGCAGCACTCCCTCAGTACTGACCCTCTGACAGTGCGGCACTCCCTCAGTACTGCCCCTCTGACAGTGCGGCACTCCCTCAGTACTGACCCTCTGACAGTCAGTCCTCCACGCAGGGGCGATTTACAGCTGGTTGAAGCCAGTCACCGGGGGGGGAGGTTCAGTGATGCCCAACAACTGGGTCCTGACCCAGCTGCCTTAGTCAATGCCTGCGCGGGGAACCCACTATTCCCTCTACCTCCGCCCCCCCCCTCGCGGACGTAACAGTCAGAGAATCGGACCACATGTGGGCCAGACCACGGGAAACATGAGTGGACCAAATGGGGGTTGTTTTTCACGACAGTCGAAGACCGTTGTCATGGCCTCCGTTACCGAGGCAGGGAGTTTTATTGCCACCGTTACTGACAGCACTCTGTAAACACGAGTAACATTGGATGTATTACGGTACTGCCCCTGTATTACAGGTATCACAGTAAATCCCCGCCTGCTGGCTCCGCCCAGCAGGGGGCGTATAAAAGTGTGTGCTCTCCGGCGCTGCTCCCATTCTGGTTCCAGCTGCAGGAGGCACAACATCTTGTGCAATAAAGCCTCGATTGTCCCACCATTCTCGTCTCGTGGTCATTGACGGTGCATCAGGGGGGTTGGAATATCAGCCCGAGGGTCTGTAGTCTGCACCCGCGCGCACATGGAGAAGCACACAGACACACAGAAACACACACACACAAAGGCACACTCACGCGCTTGCCCATGAACACATGCACACTCACACACTTGTACACACTCACTCGCAAACAAACACACACACACATATTCGGACATACACACACTCCCTCGGGCACTAGCTCGCACACTTGTACACGCTCACACGCAAACAGACACACACACACTCCCTCAGGCACTAGCGCACACACTCACACACTTGTACACGCTCACACGCAAACAGACACACTCACTCGGACACTTACTCACACACACACTCCCGCGGACACTCGCACACACTCCCTCGGACACTAGCGCACACACTCCTACACTCACACACTTGCACAAGCACACACGCAAACAAGCACACTCACACACACACTCATTCGGGGACACACACACTCACTCGGATACTAGCACACACACTCGCACACTCACACACTTGTTCACGCTCACACGCAGCAGACACACGCACACTCACTCGGACACTCACTCACACACACACACACCCCCACGGACACTCACACACCCTCCCTCGGACACTCGTGCACACTCTCTCGGACTCACCCACACACTTACTCACCCACACACTTACTCACCCACACACACACACTCCCGCGGACACTCGCACGTATGCATTCATGCACACACACACACACTCACGCACATACAGACAAACGCACACACGCAGAGATACGCACACTCTCACACACACACATTCTCACGCTCACACGCACTGGCGCACACACACATGCACACATAGAGAGACACACATGCAGACAACGAGACACACACGCATGTACACTCACACACAGACAAATGCACACACACGCACACTGAAACAGACAGACTCATACACACACACACACACACACTCACACAGCCAGTGTGAAGCTTGCCTCACCCTTGAGGCAACATTCCCTCTCCAGCTGGCACACGCAACGAGGCGGTTATGGCTTATTCAGCACCTCAAAATTCCAGCACCCGAGAGGAGGTGATGCCAACGACGCACGCACGGCAGCGCTCCCCCAGCCCTCCTGCGCCCCTCAATGTCAACACCTGTGCGGGACGCATACCTCCCGCAATTAAAGGCACGGTTTTCCTGTTTCCGCTCTCGTAGCGGAATGCGGGGGAGCGCCCAGCGCTTAGAAATGACTTAATTCCGAATTTATTTTGGTGGGCCATGAATAAAACATGGGGAGGCATCGCGTAATCAATCCCCAGCAGAAACGCGGCTTAGAGGAGGCTGCTGTTTCCTTGGCAGCTCTCCGAGATACTTCAGCCCTTTTTCTCAAAATAATAATGTCGAAACATTTTCCTTTTGTTCTCTTTCATCAGCGCGGTAATTATCCCTGGCATTTCCTCTCGTCTGTCACTCCTAATGTAGCGAGCTGTCTGCCAACGCCAATCCAGCCCCTGATCGCTCAGCTCTCATCCGTAACAGCGCTGCTACCCCCTCCGATGCCCCCCCGCCCCCCCCGCCGCTCGCTGTACACACACACATATTTCCACCCCTCCCCAAGGTGTCAGCCCCCCCTCCCAATCGCCCCCACCGCCCCCCCCCCCCCCCCCCATCCTCCTCGGGGCCCACCGGTCCGCGGGCAGTCATGGGGGCACTCTACTCCTCTGCGTCTGCTGCAGTTGACCTCTGCGATGGCCGACACGGAGATGATTCCCCCCCCCCCCCCGGGTGCATGAGCCGGGATGACGCCACCACCCGCTGGCGCTCCCGTGCATGCGCCAACTCGTGCCGGGCGGCGGAGGCCCTTCGCCGCCGGTTGGCATGGCGCCAACCACTCCGGCGCCAGCCTAGCCCCTGAAGGTGTGGAGGATTCCACACCTTCGGGGCAGCCCGACGCCGGAGTGGTTCACGCCACTCCTTCACGCCGGAGTTGCCCGTCCCGCCGGTTCGCAGAGAATCCCGCCCCCTTTCTCAGCCTCGCTCTCTCTCTCTCCCTCTATCTCTCCCTCTTTCCCGCATCTCTCTCTCTCTTGCCCCTGTTTTTTCTCTCGCTATCTGAAAATGAAACGAAATGAAACTCGCTTATTGTCACAAGCAGGCTTCAAATGATGTTACTGTGAAAAGCCCCTAGTCGCCACATTCCGGCGCCTGTTCGGGGAGGCTGTTACGGGAATTGAACCGTGCTGCTGGCTTGCCTTGGTCTGCTTTCAAAGCCAGCGATTTAGCCCTGTGAGCTAAACAGCCCCTGTCTCTCCCTTTCTCCTTCTCTCTCTCTCTCTCTCTCTGTCTCTCCCCGTGTCTCTCTCTCTCTCTCCCTGTCTCTCTCTCTCCCTGTCTCTCTCTCTCCCTGTCTCTCTCTCTCTCTCTCTCCCTGTCTCTCTCTCTCTGTCTCTCTCTCTCCCTGTCTCTCTCTCTCTCTCCCTGTCTCTCCCCGTGTCTCTCTCCCTGTCTCTCTCCCTCTCTCCCTGTCTCTCTCTCTCTCTCTCTGTCTCTCCCCGTGTCTCTCTCCCTGTCTCTCTCTCTCTCTCCCTGACTCTCTCTCTGTCTGTCTCTCTCCCTGTCTCTCTCTCTCTCTGTCTCTCCCTGTCTCTCTCTCTCTCTGTCTATGTCTCTCCCTGTCTCTCTCACTGTCTCTCTCTGTCTCTCCCCGTGTCTCTCTCCCTGTCTCTCTCTCTCTCTCCCTGTCTCTCTCTCTCTCTGTCTCTCTCTCTCTCTCTGTCTCTCTCTGTCTGTCTCTCACCGTCTCCTCCTTTAAGATGCTCCTTAAAACTGACCTATTTTACCGAGCTTTGGTTATGTGTTCCCAACGTCTCCTTTTGCGTCTCAAATCTGTTTGACAATCACCCTGTGACCTACCGTGGGTGTCGTACAATATCAAAGGGGCTATATAAATGCAGGTTGTTCTCATTTAACCCTCCATTTGTGCCCTCTCCTTGCTGGGGTCAGGCCTTAATCGCCATCTCAGAGCGCTAGCCTCCCATCACCTCTGACCTTTGTCAACACAATTCGGCTGCGACAGGCTGCACAACGTCACTGAAAATCTTAAAATTCTTAGCGTGCACGTGTTGGCTAGGGAGTCCAGAACTCAGGGTCCCAGTCTCAGGCTGAGGAGTCGGCCATTTTGGGGACCGAGATGAGGAGAAATTTCTTCACTCGGAGAAGGAGTCGGCCATTTTGGGGACTGAGATGAGGAGAAATTTCTTCACTCGGGGAAGGAGTCGGCCATTTTGGGGACCGAGATGAGGAGTAATTTCTTCACTCGGGGAAGGAGACGGCCATTTTGGGGACCGAGATGAGGAGAAATTTCTTCCCTCGGGGAAGGAGACGGCCATTTGGGGACCGAGATGAGGAGAAATTTCTTCACTCGGGGAAGGAGACGGCCATTTTGGGGACCGAGATGAGGAGAAATTTCTTCACTCGGGGAAGGAGTCGGCCATTTTGGGGACCGAGATGAGGAGAAATTTCTTCACTCGGGGTTAGAGGCGGCCATTTTGGGGACTGAGATGAGGAGAACTTTCTTCACTCGGGGAAGGGGTTGGCCATTTTGGGGACCGAGATGAGGAGAAATGTCTACACTCAGAGGGTAGATAAGGTTGTAAACAAGGCGTGTGGAATTCTCTCCTTCAATGGCAGAGGTATAGGCCGCGATGGTATGGTCTCGTCTCGAAAGGCCTCTCGCGAGATTTGCGACGCTCGGGACGTAATGAGATCTCGCGAGACGTTGCGATCTGGATCTCGCCCTCACTGGGCTGGATCCAGATCTGCATATATAAGCGAGCAGTTAGCTTCACTTAAGTATGTGGACGCGCAAGTCTCCCAGGGCCCGGGATCGAACGCCGCACCTGGGAGAACTCACCGTGGATCAGACGTAACGGCGCTTGGCAGGGTGGGGGCTCTCCCAGGCCATCGGAGACCCCCTCAGGTGGTCGGGGTCTGGGCAGGGTGGTAGCCTGGCATGGCCACCCAGGTGACACTGCCAGGCTGGCAGTCCATCCCTCCACAGTCCATGTCCACCACCCAGATCATTACTGATGGGTTTTTCTGTCAATCGACAATGGTTATCACAAGACCATAAGACATAGGAGCAGAATTAGGCCATTCGGCCCATCGAGTCTGCCCTGCCATTCAATCATGGCTGATAGGTTTCTCATCCCCATTCTCCTGCCTTCGCCCTGATCCCCTTATTAATCAAGAACCTGTCTATCTCTGTCTTAAAGACACTCAGTGATTTGGCCTCCACAGCCTTCTGCGGCAAAGAGTTCCACAGATTCACCCCCCTCTGGCTGAAGAAATTCCTCCTCATCTCTGTTTTAAAGGATCGTCCCTTCAGTCTGAGATGGTGCCCTCTGGTTCTAGTTTTTCCTACAAGTGGAAACATCCTCTCCACGTCCACTCTATCCCAGGCCTCGCAGTATCCTGTAAGTTTCAATAAGATCCCCCCTCATCCTTCTGAACTCCCAACGAGTACAGACCCGGAGTCCTCAATCGTTCCTCATACGACAGGCTCTTCATTCCCAGGGATCATTCTTGTGAATCTCCTCTGGACCCTTTCCAAGGCCCCAGCACATCCTTCCTTAGATACGGGGCCCCAAAACTGCTCACAATACTCCAAATGGGGTCTGACCAGAGCCTGATACAGCCTCAGAAGTACATCCCTGCTCTTGTATTCTCGCCCTCTCGACATGAATGCTAACATTGCATTTGCCTAACTGCCGACTGAACCTGCACGTTAACCTTAAGAGAAGAATCCTGACACCTTCCGCCACCCCCGAACAAATTGCCACGGAGACACAGCCCCCCCCCCCCCCACCTAATGTAAATCCCTCAGTGGGGTTCCCTCGAGGCCCCAACCGAGCATTCCCAAACTGGCACCGCCCGGGTATGACCCCCACCACCCTGGGGCGGGGGGGGGGGGGGGGGCTACACATTTCTGCACTGTGGTAGTATGACATGGGGTATTATGGTACCTGGGAGTGTGAGCTGCCATTGGTGCAGAGGACTCGCTGCCCATTGGACCAGGTTGGCTAAGAGGAAGGTAGCTCCGCCTACAAGGTGGGGTATAAGAACCCC
>NC_052176.1:5263175-5272654 GCF_902713615.1 Scyliorhinus canicula | reverse complement strand
CCCTCCCTCTCTCCCCCTCTCTCTCTCTCTCCCTCTCCCCCTCTCCTCTCTCTCCCCCCCCTGTCTCTCTCCCCCCCTCTCTCTCCCTCCCTCTCTCCCCCCCTCTCTCTCTCCCCTCTCATTCTCTCTCTCAGAGACATACGGCTCTGATCAGTCTTGTAGAATCATTGAATCCCTACAATGCAGGCGGAGGCCATTCGGCCCATCGAGTTGCCACCCACGTCCACTCCACCCCTCCCCATCCCCGTAACCCCACCCAAACCCGCACGTCTTTGGACTGTGGGAGGAAACCGGAGCACCTGGAGGAAACCCACGCACACATGGGGGGAGAAAGCGCAAACTCCGCACAGACAGTGACCCGAGGCCGGGAATCGACCCTGGTGCCGTGAGGCAGCGGGTGCTAACCGCCGTGCCGCCCTTTCTTCAGTGCTAGGGGGCGCCGGTGAGGCCGCGTCCCGAATATTTTGGGCAGTTTTGGTCTCCTTACTGAAGGCGGGGTGTGATGCACAATCAATGGACACGAAACGTAGGTGAGGTCCGACACGAAAGGCTTTAATCAGCAAGAAGTGAGCCCGGCAGCAGGCGTACAGGAAATGGCCTGGCTGCAGGGGGACACGGGTTCTTATACCCCGCCTCGTAGGCGGAGCTACCTTCCTCTTAGCCAATAGGAATAAGGAGAGCACGATACTTGGGCCAATGGGCAGCGAGCACTCTGCACCAATGGCAGCTCATACTCCCAGGTACCGTAATACCCCTAGTCATACTACCACAGGGTGTAAATGTGTCAGACGCCGTTCAGAGGTTTACCCGATCGATACCCAGAATGAGGGTGTTGTCTCACGAAGGAAGGTCGGGGGGGGGGGGGGTTCATTCCCGTTGGAGTTTAGAAGAACAATGGGGGGGGGGGGAACTGTGACGTGTTTGAAGATCCTGAACCGTCTCGAGAAGGCGTACGTGGAAAGGATGTTGCCCCTTTGTGGGTGGGAGTCCGGGGCTGGGGGAGGGGCGGGGGGGAACTATTTTAAAACTGGAAAGAGGAGGGGGGGGTTGTGCGTCGGCTTTTTAGAACGGAGATGAGGAGAATTGTTTTCTCTGCGAGGGCTGTGCGAATTTGGGAATCTCTGCCTCCGAAGGCGATGGAGGGCGGTGGGTGGGGGGGGGGGGGGGGGGGGGGGGGTCACGGCATGTTTTGAAGACAGCGGCAGATCGATTCTCGCTGGGCGAGGGAGTCAGAGGATATCGGGTGGGTCGGCGGGGGGGAAACTCAAACCCATCCGCCGCGATCGCGCCAGACGGCAGAACGGAACCGCGGGGCCGAATGGCCTGCTCCCGCTCCTATCCCGTCTGCTCGTCCGTCGCCGTGATCGACCCGGAGCGTTCCGTGGAATTGAAAATCGATCTGCGTGGCAGCACTGTGCGCGAATCCTCCGGTGAAAAATCATCAGGGAATGGTAAAACATTGATTTTGTTTTTTTTTTCAATCACGTCCTTTGAACGTTTCTACTCCCCCCCCCCTCCCCGGTTGTGGCCGGCTCCATTAGCCTCCCCCCCCCCCCCCCACTCCACCCAGGCGACGGCCGCACCTCCGGATTTTCCCCGGACGGAGCGCTGGATCATCCGGAGGGAAGGCCCGGCTGGAGTGCGTCACCCTTCCCGGTTCCCTCGGCGGAGCCCAGCGCCCTCGTCCGCAGAGACGAAAATCCCCCCCCCCCTCCCCCCCCTTCGTTCCGGGGAAGCCAACGGCAGAGCACCCCCCCCCCCCTCCCCATTAACAGTAGCTGTCAAATCCTTACGGTAAACCGCTCAACCGGGTAGGCCGGTCCCGTGACAGACCGGCTTGCGTTTGCGCGGGAGGCAATCCGGGGGCAGGCGCGCCAGCTAACCTCAAAACGCCTCCCCCCTCCCTCCGCGGAGTCAAGCTCGGCGGGCAGAGGGCAAGTAACCATCGGCGCTCCCCCCCCCCCCCCCCCCCCTCGCCGGGCAGATTGACCCCGGTTTCCGAGAGCTGTCAGGGAGGCCAGCGTGGCCAGCGAGACTCGCTGGATTGCCCAATCTGTTATGTGACACTTTTATCGAGCTTCACATTACAGGAACTTCAAGCCTTGGCTATTGACCCACCAACAGTGCGAGTTCCAGACTGCATTGCCATCGATCAGTCCTCTGAAAAGAAACGAGATGATTGACCTCCGTGTCGCTGGAGCGAGCATCCTTTTTTTGTAAACTTGGCGAATGCATCAGTGACCAGCTGCAGGGAGGGGGAGGGGGAGGGAGGGGGTCAATTGCGTCGCTGGAGATTTCACACCCCCCCCCCTCTCCCCCCACCTCTCCCAATCAGCACTCGATAGGAAGGAGTCGATTTAAACTCAATTGGGAGGGGGGGGGGGAACACCTTAGCCCGGCCGCGCTCCCGCGGTGGGTCGGGCGGAGGGGCGGGGGCGGGCACCGCTGCCGCCCGGGAACCCGGGTTCGATGCCGGGGAAACGAAGGGAAGGCCGGTGGGGGAGGGGGGGTGGGGGGGGGGGGGGATGAAATCCCGGATATTCATGGATTGGCAATGGAGAAACCTGAGGCAAATGGGGGGGTGGGGGGGTGTATTCCCCGTGAGGAGAGGTTGGAGTAGGCCGGGGCCTGTACTCGTTGGGCGTTTAGAAGAACGAGGGGCCTGGATGGAGCGGACGTGGGGAGGATGTTTCCACTTGTAGGAAAAACTAGAAGCAGAGGGCACAGCCTCAGACTGAAGGGACGATCCTTTAAAACAGAGACGAGGAGGGATTTCTTCAGCCAAAGGGTGCTATTGGTGCAGAGGACTCGCTGCCCATTGGCCCGGGTAAGTCATGCGCCTCTCAGCCAATTGGCTGAGAGGTAGGTAGCTCCGCCTACAGGGCGGGATATAAGAACCCGTGTTCCCCGGCAGTCGGCCATTCTTCTGTACATCTGCTGCCGGACACACATCTTGTGCATTAAAGCCCATCGTTTGGATCTTGTGTCCAATTGATGGTGCATCAATAATTCCAGATTTTATTCATTGAATTTAAATTCCGCCAGCCGCCGGGGTGGGGATTCGAACCCGTGTCCCCCCCCCACCCCGGAACACTAACCTGGGGGGGTCTCTGGATTACTAGCCCAGAGGCAGTGACACTCGGCCACCATCTCCTCCCAGAGCACGAGAATACAAATCACAGAAAATACAGCGCAGAAGAGGCGCTTCGGCCCATCGAGCCTGCACCTACGTGTGAAAAACATCTGACCTGCCTATCTCATCCCATCTGCCAGCACTTGGCCCATAGCCTCGAATGTTAGGCCGTGCCAAGGGCTCATCCGGGTACTTTGTAATGGATGTGAGGTAACCCGCCTCTCCCACCCTCCCAGGCAGTGCGTCCCAGACCCTCACCACCCTCTGGGTAACAAGGTTTTTCCTCAAATCCCCCCCTAAACCTCCCGCCCCTCACCGTGAACTTGTGTCTCCCCTCGTAACCGACCCTTCAACTAAGGGGAACAGCTGCTCCCTCTCCACCCTGTCCACGCCCCTCATAATCCTGTCCACCTCGATCAGGCCGCCCCTCAGTCTTCTCTGCTCCAGCGAAAGCAACCCGAGCCCCTCCAACCTCTCTTCATAACTTAAAACGCTCCATCCCAGGCAACATCCTGGTGAATCTCCTCTGCACCCCCTCCAGTTCAGTCACATCCTTCCGATAATGTGGCGACCAGAATTGCACGCAGTACTCCGAGGGGGTAGGAGTTAGGCTTCAGAGAACGCGGTTAGGCCTCATCCGGAGTCACCGTGAGCAGCTCGGGGAGCCCCCGCACCTCAGGAAGGACGTACTGACCTCGGAGGGAGCGAGGTACAGGTTTACCAGTCTGGACTTCAAGGGGTTAAATTATGAGGAGGAGTCACACAAACTGGGGTTGTATTCCCGGGAATTTCAGAAGTTCAGGGGGGAGAGTTGATCCAAGCCTTCAAGATGTCCACGGGATCCACAGAATCCCTCGGGCGCAGAAGGCGGCCATTCGGCCCATCGAGTCTGCACCAACCCTCCGAACGAGAAGCCTAACCTCGGCCCACTCCCCACCCTGTCGCTCCACCGAACCTGCGCATCTTTGGACTGTGGGAGGAAACCGGAGCGCCCGGAGGAAACCCGCGCAGACGGAGTCGCTCCATGGTCCGTTCTGGTCCGACCACACCCGTGCACAGGAAGGACCGTCCAGTTTTCCAAGGGACGTCGGCTGCTATCTCGGAACATGGCGGGGAGGGGCAGAGTGGCCTGTCCTGTGGGTCCTGGGTGCCCCATCCGACGGGGTCTAGATGCTGACCCTTGGCTGAGTGGAGGTACGCACGCGGCTATGTCACGGGTGTGATGGGGTGGTGGGGGGGGGGGGGTGCAGGAGGGGGTTTGGGAGCGATGCTGGTCTGCACCACGTCCATCAAAGCAGCTCATCGTATTTGAAGTGCTTAGGAACACCCTGGAGGAGCCCGAGGTGGGATTGTTCCCTCCCCCACCTCCCCAGGTTCTCCGCCGGTGTGGTTCGGGGACAACCACGAGTGACCATTCAAGGGATCTTGCTGTGCCACATCAGAAGAGCGGCTACCCCTCAAACATATTTCACTGGCTGGCGGGCACGATGTGACATCCTACGGCGATACATGTGCTAATATGTATTTGCCCATCATTGGAAGGGAAGTGTGTCATTTGGTCTTAGTGTCACTTTTGCCTGTGAGCAGAGCACAGGTGCACGGCTCAGCGGCTAGTGTCGTCAAAATTCCAATCCACGTATAATGCGCCTCAGGGGCCTTGGCTAACTAACTTAACCCAAAGCATGTTGGGCCTTATGAGCAACTGATTCACACCTCGGCTGCAAGCAGGACTTGGCTACAGGCCCAACATTTATCGTCCATCCCTAATAGCCCCGCGTGAAGGTGGCGGGTGAGCCGCCATCTTGAACCCGCTGCAGTCCCGTGCGGTGTAGGTACACCCGCCGTGCTGTTAGGGAGGGAGTTCCCAGCCACAGTGAAGGAACGGCCGATGTATTTCCGAGTCGGGGTGGCGAGCGACTCGGAGGGGGGAGGGGGGAGCTTGCAGGCAGGGGTGTTCCCCGTGCGTCTGCTGCTGCCCTCGTCCTTCTAGACGGTAGAGGTGGCGGGTTTGGAAGGTGCTGTCGAAGGAGCGAGTGGCTGCGGGGCGTCTTGTAGACGGTGCGCACGGCTGCCGCTGTGCGTCGGGGGGGGGTGAATGTTTGTGGTTAGCGTATCGATCGAGCGGGGCTGCTTTGTCCTGAATGGTGTCGAGCTTCTCGAGTGTCGTTGGGAGCCGCGCTCATCCAGGCAAGTTGAGAGTATTCCCTCACACTCCTGACTCGAGGATGGCGGACATGCTTTTGGCGGGAGACAGGAGGTGAGTTATCCAATTGGACGAGTCGAGAGTCAATCAAAGTGTCAGTGGTGTGTGTGGTGGGGGGGGGGGGGGTGGGGGGGGCGTTGACAGGACTGGAAAGTGCCCGCTGAGGGGGAAGGCCGGAAGATTTGCCACCATCCTCTCCCGTTCAGGGAAAGAAGTACTGTGAGGACGGTGTGGTAGTATGACTAGAGGTACTACGGTACCTGGGAGTGTGAGCTGCTATTGGTGGAGAAGGCTCGAAGCCCATTGGCCCAAATGTTGTCTTCCCATTGGTCGAGAGGAAGGTAGCTCCGCCTACGAGGCGGAGTATAAGAACCCGTGTTTCCCAGCAGCCATCGTTCTTTCTGTACTCAAGCTGCTGGGCACACTTCTTGTAGATTAAAGCCTTCGATTCGGACGACCTCCTTCGTTTCTGTGTTCATTGATCGCGCATCAGAAGGGTCAAGGGGAAATGCCACGTCTTCGCAAGATGGCCGCCACCCCTTCAGGAGGCTTCCTGTGGACTCCCACAACCAGAGATATTCCCAAGGCCCATCACGCTGACTGCCACCCATTTCATTCAAGGAAGTCGCCAGACAGAACAGAAAAAAAACAGAACGGACGATTAAAAATGAATAAAACATGCGAGGGACGTTTGCTTCCCCTTTGCAGCCTGTTCCAGAAATACATCACCACTAAACTCCGCTGGCATTCGGCCAAGGGCCTGATTAAGGCAGATGGAATGTTATTCTGCGATCGGAATATATCAGCGATCGACTTGCGTTCCTAAGCCGCCTATTGTACCATCACATCGTCAGGTGATTCGCAGCACAGCAAGATCCCAGAGATCAGATCATCACCCAGATCGTCTGTTTTCCTGGGGTCACTGAAGAGATATCTCGGCACCGGGACGCTGGGAGGGAGGCGGGCGGGTTACAGGGGGCGGGAACCACATAGTTCTTCCTCAAACTGTACCCAGGGAGATGTTACACTCATAAGAGGGGGTAGGTTCAAAGACTGCCTCAGAATTTAGCAACTCCCACAGTGCAGCGCTCCCTCAGTACTGAACCTCTGACAGTGCGGCACTCCCTCAGTACTGACCCTCTGACAGTGCAGCACTCCCTCAGTACTGAACCTCTGACAGTGCGGCACTCCCTCAGTACTGACCCTCTGACAGTGCAGCACTCCCTCAGTACTGACCCTCTGACAGTGCAGCACCCCCTCAGTACTGAACCTCTGACAGTGCGGCACTCCCTCAGTACTGACCCTCTGACAGTGCAGCACTCCCTCAGTACTGACCCTCTGACAGTGCAGCACTCCCTCAGTACTGACCCTCTGACAGTGCGACACTCCCTCAGTACTGACCCTCTGACAGTGCAGCACTCCCTCAGTACTGACCCTCTGACAGTGCAGCACTCCCTCAGTACTGACCCTCTGACAGTGCGACACTCCCTCAGTACTGACCCTCTGACAGTGCGGCACTCCCTCAGTACTGACCGTCTGACAGTGCAGCACTCCCTCAGTACTGACCCTCTGACAGTGCGGCACTCCCTCAGTACTGACCCTCTGACAGTGCGACACTCCCTCAGTACTGACCCTCTGACAGTGCGGCACTCCCTCAGTACTGACCGTCTGACAGTGCAGCACTCCCTCAGTACTGACCCTCTGACAGTGCGGCACTCCCTCAGTACTGACCGTCTGACAGTGCGGCACTCCCTCAGTACTGACCCTCTGACAGTGCAGCACTCCCTCAGTACTGACCCTCTGACAGTGCGGCGCTCCCTCAGTACTGACCCTTGACAGTGCAGCACTCCCTCAGTACTGACCCTCTGACAGTGCGGCACTCCCTCAGTACTGACCCTCTGACAGTGCGGCGCTCCCTCAGTACTGACCCTTTGACAGTGCAGCACTCCCTCAGTACTGACCCTCTGACAGTGCGGCACTCCCTCAGTACTGACCCTCTGACAGTGCAGCGCTCCCTCAGTACTGACCCTCTGACAGTGCAGTTCTCAGAGAGATGGAGTGTGCAATACGCATAGGCCCAGTTCCAAATTTCACAGGGAGCATGGTTTCCCTCGGCCCCAAACCTTTCCCCCGGGTCCAACGGACTCAATCCTTGGCATCGGATGGACAGGCCACAGGATTGGCTGGCGAGGAAGTGGAAGGGCGCCTTCTTCCTCCCCCCCCCCCGGTCCAGCCCCCGCGTGGCGATCTGCACCAATTGTCAGTTACCCCTCACCCAACCTCGCTGAGCGGGCCTCTCGCCTTGTCCGATGGTGGGGGTGCCCAGAACCGGGGCGGGGGTGTGGGGGGGGGGTGGGGGGGGTGGGGGGGGTGGGGGACACTCCATGAACACGGGGATAGACCATTTAGGACAGAGATGAGGAGATATTTCTTCACCCAGAGAACGGTCGGCCTGCGGAATTCGTCACCACAGGACGTGGTTGAGGCCAAAACACTACCTGCGGGTTCCTCACACCACCGCCCTCCATTCCCTCGGCACCCCCAAAAGATCTCCCAGACCGGGTCTTCAGCATACTCAACATCTGTGTCTCCAAAGATTCGCCACCCTCCGAGTGACGAAACATGCCCGGCTCCTTCCCCGAGCGAAAACATTTCTCCTCATCTCAGTCCCCAAAATGTCAAACTATCTCCCCGAGTGAAGACATTCCCCCACATCTCGGTCCCCAAAATGGCCGACTCCTTCCCCGAATGAAGTAATTCTCCTCATCTCGGTCCCCAAAATGGCCGACTCCTTCCCCGAGTGAAGACATTCCCCCTCATCTCAGTCCCCAAAATGGCCGACTCCTTCCCCGAGTGAAGACATTCCCCCTCATCTCGGTTCCCAAAATGGCCGACTCCTTCCCTGAGTGAAGAAATTCCCCCTCATCTCAGTCCCAAAAATGGCCGACTCCTTCCCTGAGTGAAGACATTCCCCCTCATTTCGGTCCCCAAAATGGCCGACTCCTTCCCCGAGTGAAGACATTCCCCCTCATCTCAGTCCCCAAAATGGCCGACTCCTTCCCCGAGTGAAGACATTTCTCCTCATCTCGGTCCCAAAATGGCCGACTCCTTCCCCGAGTGAAGACATTTCTCCTCATCTCGGTCCCAAAATGGCCGACTCCTTCCCCGAGTGAAGACATTCCCCCTCATCTCGGTCGGTCTCAAAATGGCCGACTCCTTCCCCGAGTGAAGAAATCTCTCCTCATCTCGGTCCCAAAATGGCCGACTCCTTCCCCGAGTGAAGAAATCTCTCCTCATCTCGGTCCCAAAATGGCCGACTCCTTCCCCAAGTGAAGAAATATCTCCTCATCTCGGTCCCCAAAATGGCCGACCCCTTCGCCTCACTGTGACTCATACTGTGACCCTCGGCAGCCACGATGACACGTTTCAGCGAGATCACCTCCCACTCGTTTAAATCACCCTTTCCTTAACTCTTTTCTTCTCATGATCAGCGATCGGCTCCACGACCTCCTCTGCCCAAAGCCCCCCCTTTCCCCCATTGCGCACATCAATGGGGTACGTGATTCGGAGGCTGAATTCACAGCACGTTTTGAGGTTTTAATAATAAACATTTTTGGCCGCGGACAGCAGCGGGTGGTCAGTTGCTGGCCGCGGCTGACAACTTTGCAAACACGCGGCGCTTAAGGAATTAGGCCCGATAATAAACTGGTATCTTTTGCACAGACCCCAGAGCTCTCCTGAGATTAGTCGACGGAGCACTGATTCTTTCTCCTTCTTGAAAGGCAATTTTGAAGGAGCCGGAAATTCTGGAGCGTCTCTGGAAACATCAGGGCTGCCTTAGGAGCAGGGTGTCCCTGCAAACATAGCAACCGAGAGCTGGACGAGGCCTCTCGGTTCCCCCTCACCCCCCGGCCCGAGCCTGCCCCACCATTCGTTACCACCGCTGCCTCACGGCGCCAGGTATCCAGGTATCTGTGTGGAGTCAGCGCGTTCTCCCCGTGCCTGCGTGGGCTTCCTCCGGGTGCTCCGGTTTCCTCCCACAGTCCAAAGATGTGCAGGTTGGGTGGATTGGCCGTGCTAAATTGCCCCTTAGTGTCCAAAGATGTGCAGGTTGGGTGGATTGGCCGTGCTAAATTGCCCCTT
>NC_052176.1:5253175-5258175 GCF_902713615.1 Scyliorhinus canicula | reverse complement strand
TACCTGTCCTGGGAGTGTTTGATGGGGACAGTGTAGATGGAGCTTTACTCTGTATCTAACCCCGTGCTGTCCCTGTCCTGGGAGTGTTTGTTGGGGACAGTGTAGAGGGAGCTTTACTCTGTATCTAACCCCGTGCTGTACCTGTCCTGGGAGTGTTTGATGGGGACAGTGTAGAGGGAGCTTTACTCTGTATCTAACCCCGTGCTGTACCTGTCCTGGGAGTGTTTGATGGGGACAGTGTAGAGGGAGCTTTACTCTGTATCTAACCCCGTGCTGTCCCTGTCCTGGGAGTGTTTGTTGGGGACAGTGTAGAGGGAGCTTTACTCTGTATCTAACCCCGTGCTGTACCTGTCCTGGGAGTGTTTGATGGGGACAGTGTAGAGGGAGCTTTACTCTGTATCTAACCCCGTGCTGTACCTGTCCTGGGAGTGTTTGATGGGGACAGTGTAGAGGGAGCTTTACTCTGTATCTAACCCCGTGCTGTACCTGCCCTGGGAGTGTTTGATGGGGACAGTGTAGAGGGAGCTTTACTCTGTATCTAACCCCGTGCTGTCCCTGTCCTGGGAGTGTTTGATGGGGACAGTGTAGAGGGAGCTTTACTCTGTATCTAACCCCGTGCTGTACCTGTCCTGGGAGTGTTTGATGGGGACAGTGTAGAGGGAGCTTTACTCTGTATCTAACCCCGTGATGTACCTGTCCTGGGAGTGTTTGATGGGACAGTACAGCGATTGAACGAGCCGTTGGACTTGCAGCAAAGGTGTCGTGGCTCACCTTTGACCTTCTTTACCCATGATCCCCTGCGCCCAGCCTGTAAGGCCCGCGATTTATAAATTCGCACCCATCATGACCCAGGGCTCTGTGAGTAAGACAAGATAAGGTCAGGGAAGAGGGAGTAACCGACCTTTTAATGTTCTATCAAAGGACACGATAATGGTATGAGTGATGAGACAAAGAGGTCAGCAGGTTGTGCCATGTTTTATGACTTTGCTTATGTTTCCACTTCTGATCGAATTCCTGACTAAGCTGTGGTCACGCAATACTGATAATGATGTATAAATACTGAACTGATTCTCTGTGTAAGCGTGAACTTGAGGAAGAATTAGCAGTGGGTAACAACTGCTTTCCAAACTCAAGTTGCAGCCAATACTGCATGCGGTCTTTTTGTAAATAAAGACTCCTTATTTTGTCGAAACTAACTTTGTTGAGTCTTTCTACCACAGTCCAGAAGCAGGAAAAATATTGACTTCTACATCTCTGGTCTCTGAAAGCCTCCAATCCATAGATGCCTTCCCATATCCCATAATTCCCCCCAGCGACCAGAAATCCCAAGGCCTATTCTAATTCAACGATGGAGCACCCACGCCCTCCACTGGGGTGGAGTAATCCAAAGATTCACAAACCCTTTGAGTGAAGAGATTTCTCCTCATCTTTGTCCCCAAAATGGCCGACTCCGTCTCCGAGTGAAGAAATTTCTCCTCATCTCGGTCCCAAAATGGCCGACTCCGTCCCCGAGTGAAGAAATTTCTCCTCATCTCGGTCCCAAAATGGCCAACTCCGTCCCCGAGTGAAGACATTTCTCCTCATCTCGGTCCAAAAATGGCCGACTCCGTCCCTGAGTGGAGACATTTCTCCTAATCTCAGTCCCCAAAATGGCCGACTCCTTCCCCAAGTGAAGGCATTTCTCCTCATCTCAGTCCCCAAAATGGCCGACTCCTTCCCGAGTGGAGAAATTTCTCCTCATCTCGGTCCCCAAAATGGCCGACTCCTTCCCCGAGTGAAGAAATTTCTCCTCATCTCGGTCGTAAATCCTGAGCCTTATCTTCCTAAACCTCAGGTCATCCAAAGCTATGGGCTTGGTCTTCCAGCCCCTCCCACCTGAAGCCAACGAACCTTTCAAATTTCCAGCGGATTTCCCGTCCCGCAAAATCCTGCTGACATATTTTTTCATTCATGGAGCCGGGCCCAGCGTTTGTTGCCCGACCCTATCGGGCCCATTTCAGAGGGGGGAGCGGTTAAGAGTCGCCCACATTGCTGTGTGTGGAGGGGGGGGGGGAGGGTCTGGAGTCACATGTCAGCCAGACCGGGGTAAGGACGGCAGATTTTCCCCTTTCCCCTAAAGGGCGACATGAGTGAACCAGATGGGTAATCGATGATGGTCGTCATGGTCACTGTGAACTCGCCCAATAGTCCAGATTTTTATCGAATTCAAATTTCACCCACGTGTGGAGGGAGGTGGGGGGGAATTTCTACTCGCCCCCCCCCCCCCCTCGCTTGTCAATGAGATTTCCCATCGGGCGCACCCCCACTCCGTTGATAACCTGTGGGGAGGGGCCTTGGCGGAGGGAACAGGGAATCCGATGGCCGGAGAGGTCCTTCCAACGACACTTGGTGGGTGGACTGTCCGATTAAAGGCGCTCAACTCCCTCGCAATGGACATATTTCAGGCAGCAGTGTCAAACCTCGTCAGGTCCTGCGCACACCAAGGGAAACCTTGTGAAAGACGACAGGTTTGAAAGTGCTGCCCGACTGGACTTGCTCACGGACGATTTGGCGTCCCTTGGTCAGCTGGCCGGAGAAAACACGAGGGGAAAAAAATTAATTGTCGCAAAATATATTCCCCCGGAGCGCCGACGGCTTTCAGTCGATCTGGGAACCCAAGACCGACCCGCTCACATGTTCTGTCTATTTATCGACATGCGTCCCTGTTGAAAGAACTCTGCTATTTTTTTTCACAGCCAGTTAAAGGACGAGCTGTTCTGTTTGACAACAGGACTGCGAATTGCAGGAAGTGTGATAATGAGCGACTTTAATCACCGACAGGAAGCCCAAAGAGTCAGCGACCAGAAAATTAATAAATTAAACATCGATTGGGGCCTCAGGTGGTGGTGGGGGGGTGGGGGCGGTCACGTGGGGGCTGGCAGACGTGTGGCTTATTGCCGAGGCCAATGCGGACGGACCCTTTCAGGTCCCGGGGGGAGTGGGGTCAGTCAGAGTTCAAGTGTCTCGAATGCTTGGCGGTGCGTCGCTGATCCGGTCTGCTTGGGAATGTTCCCAGTGCTTTCTAGTTTGCTGTTTCACCTCGATCGTGTCCGATTCTCGGGGCAGAATTCTCTGACACTAAAGGACTGGGGATCGCCGCTCCCGCCACTTTCGGCCTCTATTTCAACGCCTCTATCCCGCTCTCAACCCGTACCCGTAACTTGAGTCTAGAAATCTATCTATCTATCTATTTCCTTCTTAAGTACATTCAGTGACTTGGCCTCCACGGCCTTCTGTGGTAGATTCACCCTCTGAGTGAAGAAATTTCTCCTCATCTCGGTCCTAAAATGGCCGACTCCTTCCCCGAGTGGAGAAATTTCTCCTCCTCTCGGTCCCCAAAATGGCCGACACCTTCCCCGAGTGAAGAAGTTTCTCCTCATCTTGGTCCGCAAAATGGCTGACTCCTTCACCGAGTGAAGAAATTTCTCCTCATCTCAGTTTCAAAATGGCCGACACCCGATCCTGACATGGTGACCCCTTGTTCTAGACCCTCCTCCAGCCAGAGTTAACAACATCCCTTCATCCAGACTGTCCAGCCCCGTCAGAATTTTACAAGTTTCATTCAGATCCCGTCTCATTCTTCTAAACTCCAGTGAAGACAGGACCGGTCGACCCAATTCCTCCTCACACGACAATCCCACCATCCCAGGGATCAGTCTGGTGAACCTCCGCTGCCCTCCCCCCGTGACAAGAATATCCTTTCTAAGATAATGAGGCAGAAACGGCTCACAATACTCCAGGTGTGGTCTGCCTGAGGCCTTGTCCAACCGCAGTGAGGCATCCCAACTCCTGTACTCAAGTCCTAGCCCTCAAATGAACCCAGGCCATACACGGAGAGGTAGTTAGAGGGGCCTTTGTGTACTGAGGGATCAGTGATGGGACCTCAGCTCCACACCGATAACTTGGGGAAAGGGTTTCATATTTCCTGCCGATGGTGCGCAACTGGGGAGGAAGGTAAGCTGTGGGGAAGACACAGAGAGTTTGCAAGGAGGATCTGGAGGGGTTACAGGAACGGGCCAAACGGTGGGAGCGGTGGGAATGTCGGGAAGCGTATTCGGGGGAACGCAGACGGTCAGCCCGTAAGGCTGGGTGGGGGAGTGGGGTACAGGGGTATAGCGGTCTTGCTACGGACGTATGCCGGGCTTGGGAGAGGCCGCACGCGGGACCACGGGCGTGATGCTCCCACGGCCCGTCCCAGCCAGGTGTTTGTTGGTGGTGAGCAGTTCAGCAGTGGCGGGAGTCACTGCCCATCGGAGCCACCCCAAGCTGCCAGGAAGCCCCAACGGATGGGAGGGCGCGCTGCCGCTGGAACAGAGAATTCGGCCGCCGGCTAACGGCCGGAGGATTCCGGGCCACATTCCAAGAGGGAAGAGACCCGGCCTATTCATCCCTTCCTGATAGAAAGCCCCCCCCCCCCCCCCCCCCCCCCCCTCCCCCCGTGCATCTTCCCGTGTCTGCCGCCTCTTGTCTCCGCTTCGTTCCGACTGTTGGCTCCACTGATTTTTATTCTCAAGTGAGAAAATGGCCGGCACGTTGGCACAGTGGTTAGCACTGCTGCCTCGCAGCGTCAGGGACCCAGGTTTGATTCCGGCCTCGGGTTACAGTCTGTGCGGAGTCTGCACGTTCTCGCCCCCCCCGTGTCTGCGTGGGTTTCC
Source organism: Scyliorhinus canicula (assembly GCF_902713615.1). Lineage (NCBI taxonomy): Eukaryota > Metazoa > Chordata > Chondrichthyes > Carcharhiniformes > Scyliorhinidae > Scyliorhinus > Scyliorhinus canicula. Next base: position 5,253,481 of record NC_052176.1, on the reverse strand, counting down.
TCCGGGTGCTCCGGTTTCCTCCCACAGTCCAAAGATGTGCAGGTTAGGTGGATTGGCCGTGCTAAATTGTCCCTTAGCGTCCAAAGATGTACAGGTTAGGTGGATTAGCCATGCTAAATTGCCCCTCAGTGCCCAAAGATGTGCAGGTTAGGTGTGGTTACAAGGTTAGTGTGGGGAATAGGCCTAGAAAGGATGCTCTTTCCGACACTTGGTGTAGATTCGATGGGCTGAATGGCCTCCTTCTGCACTGCAGCAATTGTGTGGATTTATGGGCCCAATAATGATCAGTCAAGATGGCCTTCACTC
>NC_052176.1:5200675-5245675 GCF_902713615.1 Scyliorhinus canicula | reverse complement strand
GCAACATTCGGAAGTTCCGATTGAATCCGCTTCCGCCGCCCGGATCACAGGTGGGGGAGGGGGGGTTAAGGGGTTACGGAGAGAAAGGCAGGGATGCGGGACTTAGCGAGTGGCTGGGTCAGCCGCGGCCTTAATAAGTGGTGAGGCAGACTCGAAGGGCCGAGTGGCCTCCTTCCTGTTCCTGTTTCTTACGGTCTTGTAGTCCGGAGGCGACTCCTTCCTGACGCCGGCCTGTCTGAGCTGAGAGGGAGAGCCTGAGGCCTCGTGGGTTATGTCCCTGGGCACAGCAGTCCAGGGAGCCACCAGGGGGGGGGGGGCGGGAACGACCCACACGGGTTCAGACCCTGCCCACGAGAAAACCGGTGGAATTTAAATCCAATCAGTAAAATCTGGGATTGTAAAAACTACCGGGAGAATCATCGCCGATTGTCAAAAATAAAAAAACCCATCTGGTTCACTGATGTTCGGAACGAGGGAAATCCTCCGTCCTTACCCTGGTCTGGCCTACCTGTGACTCCAGACCCCCCCCCACACACACACGGCAATGTGGTCGACCTTTAACCCCCCCCCCCCCGCCCCCCCCCCCCCCAACCCCCCCCCCCCCCCAGTCTGAAATGGGCCAGAGCGACGAGCCACATCCTCACAAAAGAAGCAGGAAAATAAGTAACGAATGACGTCTCGAGCTTGTAAACTACTCATATCAACCGGGTCGATTGCTCTCAAAACCCCTTTGACCGAAATGGCGGGAAGACGCGAATGGCCGTCGCTGCAAAGGGCTCTTTGCCCTTCAATGAGAGTTGACGGAAACTGGACGTATTTTGCTGCTTTTCTTCAATTAAATACCAGTAAGTTATTGATCAGGGCCAGAAATAAAAGCCCAGGCACGTTCGTATTAACGTCAATTTCAACGGTGAACCCGCTTAACCGGAACGTTCTGAGGCGCGTTGCCGCATTAACATTCCCCCGGGGAAATTACCGCCCATTGTGCACCTGTGCCGTTCCACCAAACTCAACAGGAATAGGCGCCGGAATGTTCCGATTCTCTGTTCCCGTCGACAAACCCGTTGCCGGGGCCGGGGTACAGGTACGGGGGCCGGGCACCACCGGTAGATCCCGCCCGCTTCTTTGCCCGCGCGCACGGCTGCCTGGCGTTCGGGCCTGTCCTCTCTTGGCCGCGGCAGCCGGCGCGTGTCGGCCGGGCGGACCACCGGGACGAAAACCCGCCTGGCCCCCGGGCGGCACCGGAATGGGAGGAGGCTATTCCCGGGCGGCACGGGAATGGGAGGAGGCTATTCCCCCCCCCCGAGCCCCGCCCCGCCGTTCCGCGAGATGGGGTGGTTGATCTGATTGCTTCCTCAACCCCACAGTGCCGCTGACCCCCCCCGATAACCTTTCACCCCCCCACACTGTGCCCCGCCCCTTTCACACACCACCCCCACCTCCCCCCCCACCTCCCCCCCCCCCCCCCCCCCCCCCCCCCCCACCCCCTCGCTAATCGAGAATCTCTCCACCTCGGCCTTACAAACATTCGAAGATTCCGCTTCCGCCGCCTCTCGAGGAAGAGAGTTCCAGAGACTCGCCACCCTCTGAGAGAAAACACCCCCCCCCCCCCCCCCCTCCCCGTCCTGATGTGTACGAATGGTCGAGATCTCGGTGCACAGGGCATGATTTCAAAGTTGGCGGGTGATACGATACTTGTGAACTGTGAGCAGGGCAGCGTAGAACTTCAAAAGGACATCGACAAGTTGGTGGGGTGGGCAGAGAGGCGGCGGGCGAAGTTGAATGCGGAGAAGTGTGAGGTAATGGGCGCGATTCGCCGATCGCGGGAGAGAGTGTCCGCGCCGTCGTGGAACGGGCGCGGGCAATAGCGATTCTGGCCCCCACGGCGGGTTCACGCCGCTCCAGCCTCACTTCCTGCCGCTCGCCGGGGGCGTCGCCAACCCGCACATGCGCGGTGGCTTTACGGAACGCGCCGCTCCCGGCGCAACATGGCGCGGGGGTTCGGGGGCCGGACGCGCAACAAAGTAGGCCTGGTGGGGGGGGGGGGGGGGGGAGAGAGGCCAGCCCACCAATCACAGGCCAGACCCCATCGGAGGCCCCCCCCCCCCGGAGACGGAGCACCCCCCCCCCCCCAACAGGCCGCCCCCCGACTCTCCGCGCAGAGTTCCCGCCGGCAGCGACCAGGTGTGGACGCTGCCGGCGGGACTCTGCTTTTTCCACGCGGCCGCTCAGCCCATCTGGGCCAGAGAATGGGCGGCCCGGCCTCGTACAGCGGCCCGGGCCGGGCCAAACGCGCCGGCGCAAATGGCGTTGATTCTCGGCACCTCGAAGCATCACGCGCCGGCGTCGGGGTGGCGTGGCGCTGTTGCGGCGATTCTCCGGCCCGGCGCGGGGCTGGGAGAATCGCAGTTCAATGTATTTTGGTTGGGAGGAACAGGGTGGATATGAAGGGGGTGTAGGGGCAGAGGGACCTGGGTGTCTTTGTGCATCGATCATTCAAGGTGACAGGGCGGGTGGAGAGAGCTGTTCATAAAGCTGAGAGTATTCTCGGGTTTATAAACTGCAGCCCAGAGAACAAGAGCAAGGAGGTGAGGCTGGACATTTAAGGTGAATGTGTGAAGTTATACTTGCACCCAACAATAGCCATTTCCAACCGGGCAACATCCAACCATCCTGACATTCAAAGGCATCACTGAAACCTAATATCAACACCCTGGGGGTTACCATTGACCAGAAACTGAACTGGGCCCAGCCACATTAATACTGTGGCTACCTGGGCAGGTCAGAGGCTGGGAATCCTGCGGAGAGTAACTCACCTCCTGACCCCCTCCCAAAGCCTGTCCACCATCTACAAGGCACAAGTCAGGAGTGTGAGGGACTCTCCACTCGCCTGGATGAGCGCGGCTCCCAACAACACTCGAGAAGCTCGACACCATCCAGGGGCAAAGCAGCCCCGCCCGATCGACACGCTAACCGCAAACATTCACTCTCTCCAGCCCCCCCCCCCCCCCCGACGCACAGCGGCAGCCGTGCGCACCGTCTACAAGACGCCCCGCAGCCACTCGCTCCTTCGACAGCACCTTCCAAACCCGCCACCTCAACCGTCTAGAAGGACGAGGGCAGCAGCAGACGCACGGGGAACGCCGCCGCCTGCAAGTTCCCCCCCCCCCCCTCCGAGCCGCTCGCCCATCCCGACTCGGAAATATATCGGCCGTTCCTTCATTGTGGCTGGGGTCAGAATCCTGGGAACTCGCTCCCTAACAGCATGGTGGGTGTACCTACACTACACGGGGACTGCGGCGGATTCAAGATGGCGGCTCACCCACCACCTTCTCGAGGGGCAATTAGGGATGGGGATTAAATGCTGGGCCTGTAGCCGGCGACGCCCACATCCCCCCCCTTGAATGAATAATTTTTAAAATTGCCAAATGTCATTCCAGTAGCAGAGGATCATGTGCCGGCCCGCCTGCCAGTGAGGGAACGATTTCCCACCAGGCATTGCCCTTCGCCCTTTGGCCGGCATCGCGGCAAGCCTGGCACAGCCTCGCCCGCCCTCCTGCGCGGTCAAAGGTCGTGGGAGAGGACAGCTTCCTGTGGCACCAGGGCCACCTCTAACCCCGGTGCCCACCCAGTAACCGTGACGCCAAGCGGAATTCAGCCTTGCCCTCCCGTCCGTGAAGATAGGAGCACAGCAAGATCGGAATTCGGAGCAGAAGTTGGCCGTGCGGCCCTTCGAGCCTCCCCGGCCATTCAGTGAGATCATGGCTGATCTCATCCTGGCCTCAAATCCCCGACATCTTGCCCATAAACCTTGAACCCATTTCTAAAATCAGAAATCTCCTTCCTGAATCCATTTAGTGACTCAGATTCCACCGCACTGCGGGGCAGCGAGTTTCACAAATTCACCCCCCCTCTCCGAGAATTGTTCCTCCTCGTCTCAGTTCCAAATCTACCGCCTCTCAACCTAATCCGTGACCTCTCGTTCTAGATTGCCCCACAATCGGGAACATTTGGTCTACGTTTACTTTATCGATCCCCCTCAGTATTTTATACACCTCGATCAGATCCCCTCTCATCCTTCTAAACTCCAGCGAGTAGAAGCCCAAACTGATCAATCTCTCCTCGCACGTCAACCCTTTCATCCCCGGAATCAATCTGGTGAACCTCCTCTGAACTGCCCTCCAATGCCACCACATCCTTCCTCAAATGAGGAGACCAAAACTGAACACAATACTCCAGATGCGGTCTCGCCAACACCCCATCCAATATAAGATAAGGCGGGTGAACGTTGGGAAGACTACGCGACAGCTTAAATGGCTTGATGCGTCATCCGGTGCCAACGGAGAGGCAACCATCTTCGACCCTGGGCCCACGGGACCTCACGGTAACACAAACGTTGAACCGATATCGCGCCATGTGGACAGAATTTTCCGTCCCTTGCGTTCCCGCCGGCAAGCGCAGTGTCCAGCCCCCGCCCTCCCCCACCCACATCTCAAAGAATTCTGACTGCGTCCCGTTCCGGATTGAATGCGAGGCCTAATACATCCGAGGGGGAGAGAACAATAATTCGCACCGCATGAGGAGAAAGTGCTGATTGGGTTGACAAGCGCACTCTGATTGGCAGAAGCTGTGCCAACCAATGGGCAGTCTCTCCTCATGCAGTATTAACCGTTGTCTTTTTTAATCCCCCTCCTTTTTCCCCGTCGGCCCCGTCCTGATACGTGCGAAGTGAAAAACTTCGACGGGCCTTATTTTTTTTCAACGACGCTCAATCCGGCTCAATCCCTCAACACCGAGGGGAACATCAGGTTTCCAGCCCTTCACTTTGGAAGGAAGGATTTGCAAGCAACCCACGATGATACCTCATAGAGCCCGCTTTGCAATCTGATCACTTCACTTCATCTGAATGCTTTTATCTTTGCGTTTTAGTTAACAATCCACTTTTACTGAGGTACATTCGTTCTGTAGTCAAATAGCCCTTACCTTGTTCAAGAATAAAGCTCGTCTGCTGGCGATGTGTGCCTCTGCGTCCAAAAAACCCCTCCCCTCCCCGCCACACACCCCACACCATCCCCCAGAGCAGTTTCGACACCTGAAGCGATAACACACCGTCCGCTGTACACTTCTACCAATATGGTCAGAGCATGTGCACTCTGCTAGCCGCAAACGGGCATGCGCGCGGGTGGAGTGCGCGCGGGCTGCACCCACATCATACCTGTACATGACACTTGAGGGGACGAAACCCCGGGGGGTGGGGGGGGGGGGGGGCTGGAGTGTTTGATTTGGACTTGTAAATCACATGACTACGGAACTGTATAATTACTACAACGCGACCATTCTCATTGGGCGGGAATTTCCAGGGCCCACACATGATGTATGTGAGAGCGTGTGTATGTTAGAGCGTGTGTGCGAGTGCGTGTGTATGTCAGTGTGTTTGAGGGTGTATGTAAGAACGTGTGTGCGTGTGTGTGTGTGTGACAGCGGGTGTGTGTGTGTGTGTATAAGAGCGTGTGCGTGAGAGCGTGTGTGTGTGTGAATGTGTGTGTACTTACGTGAGAGCGTGTGTGCGAGTGCATGTGTATGTGAGTGTGAGGGTGTATGTGAGAGCGTGAGTGTGTATGTCAGTTTGTGTGTCAGGGTGTATGTGAGAGTGTGAGTGTGTGTGTGTGAGTGTTTGTGTGTGTGTGAGAGTGTGTGTGAGTGTGTGTGTGTGAGAGTGTGTGTGCGAGTGCGTGTGTATGTCAGTGTGTGTTTGAGAGTGTATGTGAGAGCATGTGTGTGTGTGAGAGCGTGTGTGCGTGTGTGTGAGAGCGTGTGTGTGAGAGCGTGTGTGTGAGTGCGTGTGTATGTGAGTGTGAGGGTGTATGTGAGAGCGTGTGTGTATGTCAGTTTGTGTGTGTGTGTGAGAGCGTGTGTGTGAGAGCGTGTGTGTGAGAGCGTGTGTGTGAGAGAGCGTGTGTGTGAGTGCGTGTGTATGTGAGTGTGAGGGTGTATGTGAGAGCGTGTGTGTGTGTGTGTATGTCAGTTTGTGTGTCAGGGTGCATGTGAGAGCGTGTGTGAGAGAGCGTGTGTGTGAGTGCATGTGTATGTCAGTGTGTGTTTGAGTGCATATGAGAGCATGTGTGTATGTGAGAGCGTGTGAGTGTGTGCGTGTGTATGTCAGTGTGTGCGTGTGAGGGTGTATGTAAGAGCGTGTGGGTGTGTGTGTGAGCGTATGTGTGAGAGTGTGTGCGAGTGCGTGTGTATGTCAGTGTGTGTGTGAGGCTGTATGTGAGAGCGCGCGTGTGTGTGAATGTGCGTGTGTGAGGGTGTGTGTGAGGGTGTGTGGGTGGGGTTGTCACTCTGCATGTACCATGGCACCGTGCCTTGACTGACGATGTGGCTTTGTTTTGACAGAATGGAGATAGATACCAGCACAACAGGCCTACTGTGCCTTGAAAGTCAATTAACTGGCTGATTTGCAAATCAATTAAAACATCAGATTGATTATAATGAACTCCCGGACAACAGTCCTGCCATTTACAACACCGCTTCTGTCTCTCCCTCGCTCGACAAATGAATACTGATTGCCCGCACCGTTTATCGACACCAGCAACGCACACGAAGGTTACGCCAACCCATGCGGGCAAAACATTCGTCACTGTCCAAACGTTATTCCACCAAAACCCGCTTCCACCTCGCGGGCAGCTAACGGCGGGGGCGCCCGCTTGCGATGGAACCTGCGTCACCACCCGCCACGATGGAAGGAAGCATGCCACCCCTCCCCGTTCGTTGGCGGAGGATTATCTGCGGGTGGGGGTACGCCACTTGCGGCGCGATTCCCTTGCTCCGGACAACGATCCCGGTGAGGGTTTTTTTTACGGGGCCGTGGGCGGCGAAGGTTCCATCGCGCGCGGGCGTCCCCACGCGACCAAACCGGTTCAATCCCGAACGGAGGGGGGGGGGGGGGCAGGAAGGGGGCATCTCCCCCCCACCCCCCTAACCCTCAGCAACATCCAGAAACCCGCAAACACTCATCGGCCCCTCCGCCCCGACGGGGGGGGGGGGCATCAGAAATAAGGCGACAAGCCTGCACTCACGGTAGTTGCAGATGGTGCCGCCGAACGAGGTCATGCTGCAGTCGCAGATGTAGCCGTCCCACTGCTGGATGCAGGCGCCCTGGTTGGCGCAGGAGTCCTCCTGGCAGGTGGTACTGGGGCCTAGAGCAGGAAGGGGGGGAAGCAGAGCTAGAGATTGGCGGTCACAGCACATGGGGAACGTCAGCCCTTTTCCCCAACCCCCCCCTCCCCAACTGGCCACAGTTCAATGGTTAAATCCTCAATCTTGTGCTCGGATCCTGAGCTCCGGAACTCCCTCTCTAAACCTCGCTCTCTCTCTCTCTTTTTCACTCCCCCTCTCTCACTCTTCATCTCTCACTCCTCTCTCTCTCTGCCTCTCTCTCTTTATCTCTCTCCCTCAATCTTTCTCACTCTCTCTGTTTCTCTCTCCCTCTTTTCCTCTCCCCCTCTTTCTCTCTTTGTCCCTCCCTCTCTTCATCTCTCTCCCTCTCTCTTACTCTCTCTCTTTCTCACTCTCTCTTTATCGCTCTCTCTCTCTCTTTCTCACACTGTCTCTCTCTCTCCCTCTCTCTTTCTCATTCTCACTGTCTCTCCGTCTCTCTCTTTATCCCTCTCCCTCTCCCTAATTCTCTCTCTATCTCTTTCTCACTCTCTCTGTCTCACTCTCTCTTTCTCTCTCTGTCTCTCTCTCTCTCTCTGTCTCTCTCTCCCTCTCTCTTTCTCATTCTCTCTGTCTCTCCGTCTCTGTCTTTATCCCTCTCCCTCTCTCTAATTCTCTCTCTATCTTTTTCTCACTCTCTCTGTCTCTCTCTCTTTATCTCTCTCCCTCAATCTTTCTCACTCCCTCTGTTTCTCTCTCCCTCTTTTCCTCTACCCCTCTCTCACTCTTTCTCTCTCTGTCCCTCCCTCTCTTTATCTCTCTCCCTCTCTCTTACTCTCTCTCTTTCTCACTCTCTCTGTCTCACTCTCTCTTTATCGCTCTCCCTCTCTCTTTCTCACACTTTCTCTCTGTCTCTCTCTCTCTCCCTCTCTCTTTCTCATTCTCTCTGTCTCTCCGTCTCTGTATCTCTCTTTATCCCTCACCCTCTCCCTAATTCTCTCTCTATCTCTTTCTCACTCTCTCTGTCTCACTCTCTCTTTATCGCTCTCCCTCTCTCTTTCTCTCTCTGTCTCTCTCTCTCTCTCTGTCTCTCTCTCCCTCTCTCTTTCACATTCTCTCTGTCTCTCCGTCTCTGTCTTTATCCCTCTCCCTCTCCCTAATTCTCTCCCTATCTCTTTCTCACTCTCTCTGTCTCACTCTCTCTTTATCGCTCTCCCTCTCTCTTTCTCACGCTTTCTCCCCGTCTCTCTCTCTCCCTCTCTCTTTCTCATTCTCTCTGTCTCTCCGTCTCTGTCTCTCTCTTTATCCCTCTCCCTCTCCTTAATTCTCTCTCTCTTTCTCTCTCTATCTCTTTCTCTCTCTCATTCACTCCCTTTTTCACTCTCTGTCTCTCTTTTCCTCTCATTTCTCTTTCTCTCTCGCTCTTTCTTTCTCTCTTTCTGTCTCTCTATCTCTCCCACTTTCCCTCTCTTTCCCTCTCTCCGTCTCTCTCTCTCTCTCCCCCTCAAGATGCGCCTCAAAACCGATCTCTTTGACCGCGCCTTTTGCCGCCAGAGCCCTCTAACATCTTCCGTGGCTCCAGTTTTGTTTGACCGCACTCCTGCCAATCTCCTCGGGACATGTGTTGCCCAGGCAGCTGTGAGGAGAGATCGGGCAGGCCGAGGGCAGCTCTGCTCAGCCCAGAGGAGGCCGAGGTGGGGCCGGGGGGGGGGGGGGGGGCCTAATTTGAGGCGTCCAAAATTATGAGGGGTCTGGCTAGGGTAAGACAGGGGAAACGTCCTCACAGCTGAGGGGGTCAAGTCCTGCGGGGCGGGGGGGCACAGATTTCAGGTGATTGGTAGAATGATTGGGGGGGCGGGGGGGGGGGGGGTGAATGAGGAAAAATGGTGTCTGGAATCTGCTGGCGCAGTTGGTGAACAACATAGAGCATGCAGTGCAGAAGGAGGCCATTCGGCCCATCGAGTCTGCACCAACCCACATAAGCCCTCACTTCCACCCTATCCCTGTTACCCAACAACCCCTCCTAACCTTTTTTGGACACTAAGGGCAATTTATCACGGCCAATCCATCTAATCTGCACATCTTTGGACACTAAGGGACAATTTAGCACGGCCAATCCACCTAACCTGCACATCTTTGGACGCTAAGGGACAATTTAGCACGGCCAATCCACCTAACCTGCACATCTTTGGGCGCTAAGGGGCAATTTAGCACGGCCAATCCACCTAACCTGTACATCTTTGGACACTAAGGGAAAATTTAGCACGCCCAATCCACCTAACCTGCACATCTTTGGACACTAAGGGACAATTTAGCACGCCCAAACCACCTAACCTGCACATCTTTGGACACTAAGGGGCAATTTATCACTGCCAATCCACCTAACCTGCACATCTTTGGACACTAAGGGGCAATTTATCACTGCCAATCCACCTAACCTGCACATCTTTGGACACTAAGGGGCAACTAAGGGGCTGGTTTAGCACAGTGGGCTAAACAACTGGCTTTTAATGCAGAACAAGGCCAGCAGCGTGGGTTCAATTCCCGAACAGGTGCCGGAATGTGGCAAGAAGGGGCTTTTCACAGTAACTTCATTGAAGCCTACTTGTGACAATAAGCGATTATTATTAATTTAGCGTGGCCAATCCACCTAACCCGCACATCTTTGGACGTGTGGGAGGAAACCGGAGCACCCGGAGGAAACCCCACGCAGACACTGGGGGAGAACGTGCAGACTCCGCACAGGCAGTGACCCAAGCCGGGAATCGAACCCGGGTTGCTGGCGCTGTGAGGCCGTGGTGCTGACCGCCGTGGCGCCTTAAGGGACCACAGAATCCCAAAGGACGGAGAATTCCGGCCTTTGTTTCCGACAGTGACCTCTTGGTGTTGTACCGAGGGAAGCCCACGAGCTGTTGTTCTTTCACTTGGGGGTCTCCAGCTCTGAGCTCCTCTCTGACGCTCATCGCCTTTTGGGACCATTAAACCAGGCCCAGAACGGGCAGGCGGGTCATAGGTCACAGACCAACTGGGTGCGGGCTTCATGGAGGTGGTGGCTGGGGAAGGGGGGGGTGGGGTCAATCAACCTTTGAATTCCTCGGGTTCTCAACCTCAAAAACATTCAGAGATTCTGCCTCAGCCGCCTCTCGGGGAAGGGAGTTCCAGAGACTCGCTGCCCTCTGAGGGAAAAAATTTCTCCCTGTCTCCGTTTTAAACGGGCCGCCCCCTTATTTTAAACAGTGAACCCCCCCCCCCCGTTCTTGATTCTCCGACAAGAGGAATCGAGTATAAAAATTGGCAAGACATGCTGCAGTTGTCCAGAACCTTGGTAAGGCCGCACTTGGAATATTGCGCACAATTCTGGTCGCCACGCTACCAGAAGGATGTGGAGGCTTTGGAGAGGGTGCAGAGGGGGTTTACCAGGATGTGGCCTGGTCTGGAGGGTGTTAGCTACGTGGAGGGGCTGAATAGACTCGGACTGTTTTCATCAGAAAGACAGAGGTTGAGGGGCGACCCGATAGAGGGCTACAAGATTATGAGGGGCATGGATAGAGTGGATGGGCCGGCACTCTTTCCCAGGGTGGAGGGGTCAGTCACCAGGGGGCAGAGGTTGAAGGTCAGTGGGGCAAAGTTTAGAGGAGATGTGCGAGGCAGGTTTTTTACGCAGAGGAGATTCTTCCAGGAGATTCCAAGCTCGTTATTCAGGAGAGTCAACAATCTATCCCACGTCCCCTCCAGGCTTGGCACCATTGGCGTCTGCTCATCGAGGTGAGCCTTGGGCCCCTTCAGACGCGCCTCGAGACTGGGGAAGGACCGAACCACAGAGGTCCCCCCCCCACCGTACCCCACGCTGAAAGGTAAACAGTAAGTTGCAATGAGGAAATGAGAAATTTGCAAGCGGATATGGCTGGGCGAGGCGAGTGGGCCAAAATGCGGCAGGTGGAGTTTAACGCGGATAGGCGCGAGGTGGGTCGGAAAAATGGAAAGGCAACTTATCATCTGAATGGAGAGAAAGTTCAGAGTGATCTGGGTGTCCTCGTGCAATGAACCTCATAAAAACGAGTGTGCAGGTGGCGAACGTTAATTCATTCGAACTTTGTGCAGAGTTCTGTGTGAAGCAGCATCTCGCTCCCAGTACAACCCGTGGCAGGGCCGGCTATTTCAGCCTCGGCTTTGGGCCAGCTCTCATATCGGTACGTAACCAGTCCCAGGCGGGTGCCCCCCCCCCCCCTCCTCTATCTGGGGAGCCCATGCTCCACAGGTCCCGCAGAAAGATCAATGATGGTTTCCCCGTGGGTTATGGCAACAGCTCAAGGGATCGAGTATATCAGTAGTGAAGCGTTGTCGCAACTGTACAAGGCATTGGTTAGTCCCCAGCCGGAGTAATGGGGACAGTTTTGGTCCCCTTATTTGAGGGGGGATGTAGTCGCATTGGAGGCAGAGGAGAAGAATGAGAGGAGGTCTAATTATGGTGTCTAAGATGATAAAAGGGATTGATAAAGTAGACTTGGAGCAGTTTTAGGATAAGGAGTGGAAGATTTAAAACAGGGATGAGGGGGAATTACTTCTCCCGAAGGGTCGTGAATCTGTGGAATTCGCTGCCCCAGAATTCGCCGGGTCAATTTGAGGAGGGGGATGGACAGATTATTAATTTGTGATGGGGTGAAGGGTTACGGAGAAGGGGCAGGACGGCGGAGTCAAGGCTGAGCGGAGATCGCCCACGATCGTATCGAATGGCGAAGCGGGCCCGCGGGGCCGAATGGCCCGCTCCCGCTCCGAATCCTCACATTTCGGCCGGGAGAAGGCCAGCCCTTACCTCCGCATCCCCGCTCGATGAGGCCGACGCGGTGCAGGGCGTCGGCGATCAGGTCCGGCAGCCGCCCGTTCAGGTCGATCGACGCCAGGCAGCCCTGGAAGCCCTCCCGAGACGCCACCAGCTTGGGCAGGTTGTTGAACATCCCCTTGCTGAGCCCGCCGACGTACAGCTCCCCTGGATGGTGGGAAGGGGGAAAAAAAGAGAGGAGGAGGAAAGGTGAAGGCGCGGCGTAAGCCAGTCGTACTCGGCCGCAATTGGGCGCCTCGGAAACAGGTGGCATGGCGATAACGCAGATACCGCCCATACTCAAAGACCAGCAATGCCCATCGGCTGTTTTCCCGTCCACAACAATAAGATTGACAATAACAGACATTGAGATTGTAATTGACAAGACATTAACACATAGCGGCCAGTTCGTGCACAGCAAGCTGCCACAGGCCAATGTGATCACGACCCAGATAACCAATCCGTAACTGATGTCGGGTGAACGCTCCAGGTCACCAGGGACCTACACATCCACTCGTCTTCAAAACAGAGGCCACAGGATTGCTTTCATCCATGACAGAGGTGAGATAGGGCCTCAGTTTAGTGTTCCATTAAAACAAAAGTATCAATAACAGTGCGGCACTCCCTCAGTACTGACCCTCTGACAGTGCAGCACTCCCTCAGTACTGACCCTCTGACAGTGCCCCACTTTCTCAGTACTGACCCTCTGACAGTGCAGCACTCCCTCAGTACAGACCCTTTGACAATGCGACACTCCCTCAGTACTGACCCTCTGACAGTGCAGCATTCCCTCAGTACTGACCCTCTGACAGTGCGGCACTCCCTCAGTACTGACCCTCCGACAGTGCAGCACTCCCTCAGTACTGACCCTCTGACAGTGCAGCACTCCATCAGTACTGACCCTCTGACAGTGCAGCACTCCCTCAGTACTGACCCTCCGACAGTGCAGCACTCCCTCAGTACTGACCCTCTGACAGTGCAGCACTCCCTCAGTACTGATCCTCTGACAGTGCAGCACTCCCTCAGTACTGACCCTCCGACAGTGCAGCACTCCCTCAGTACTGACCCTCTGACAGTGCAGCACTCCCTCAGTACTGACCCTCTGACCGTGCGGCACTCCCTCAGTACTGACCCTCTGACAGTGCAGCACTCCCTCAGTACTGACCCTCTGACAGTGCAGCACTCCCTCAGTACTGACCCTCTGACAGTGCAGCACTCCCTCAGTACTGACCCTCTGACAGTGCAGGGCTACCTCAGTACTGACCCTCTGACAGTGCGGCACTCCCTCAGTACAGACCCTCTGACAGTGCGGCACTCCCTCAGTACTGACCCTCTGACAGTGCAGCACTCCCTCAGTACTGACCCTCTGACAGTGCAGCACTCCCTCAGTACTGACCCTCTGACAGTGCAGCACTCCCTCAGTACTGACCCTCTGACAGTGCAGCACACCCTCAGTACTGACCCTCTGACAGTGTGGCACTCCCTCAGTACTGACCCTCTGACAGTGCGGCACTCCCTCAGTACTGACCCTCTGACAGTGCGGCACTCCCTCAGTACTGACCCTCTGACAGTGCAGCGCTCCCTCAGTACTGACCCTCTGACAGTGCAGCACACCCTCAGTACTGACCCTCTGACAGTGTGGCACTCCCTCAGTACTGACCCTCTGACAGTGCGGCACTCCCTCAGTACTGACCCTCTGACAGTGCAGCACACCCTCAGTACTGACCCTCTGACAGTGTGGCACTCCCTCAGTACTGACCCTCTGACAGTGCGGCACTCCCTCAGTACTGACCCTCTGACAGTGCGGCACTCCCTCAGTACTGACCCTCTGACAGTGCGGCACTCCCTCAGTACTGACCCTCTGTCAGTGCAGCGCTCCCTCAGTACTGACCCTCCAATAGCGCAGCACCAGCTGACTGCTGGCCCTGGGGGCACCATCCTGCGTTTCTTGCGGGGGTCACTGGAGCGGGGCTCGAACCCCCGAACCCGGCGACCCGGAGGCGGGAGAGAGCTGCCAACCGACCCACGGCTCCCACACAGTCAGCGCGGAGGAACATCTCTCCTTCGCCGAGCGGGCCCACGTTCCGAGTCACCTACTTGTTATTCTGGGCTTGCAGTCCCTCTAAGATCATAACTTAGATACAGATGAGAAAAGCCATTTCGACAATCCAAGTTCACCCACTCAGAAATAATCTACAATCTCGCCATTCGCAGGGCCCAATTGGCTCGTAAATGACTCAGAGCAGAGGTGTATGTGTGCTGCTCGCTCTCCAGAAACACTTCCACCTCACATCGATCTTCAATTCTTCACCAACCTCCCCCCCCCCCCCCCCCCCCCCCCTCCCCGGCTCTCACTGCAGTGATTTTGATTAAAGTGGTCTTGCTGATTTTCCCTGCCCTCACTTGCCTGCTGGCTTGCGACCTTGTGAGAACCCTGCTCTTGATTCGAACCGAGCCAGCTTCGCCGGGAACGAGGCACGTCCCTCGGGCCTCCTCCCCTGTCCCGTCCCAGGCTCGAGCAGGGTCACTGTTCCGGGCTCCAGCCACCCCCCCGCACCCAGCCGGCCTCTGAATTTAGGCTGGGCAGGGAAGCGGCCCGTGATTGACCAGTTCCCGGCCTAAACTGGGCCTAGGCCCAGGCTTCACCATAATGACCTTTATTAGTGTCACAGGTAGGCTCACACTAACACCGTGAAGTGAAGTGACGGTGAAAATCCCCCCGTCGCCACATTCCGGCGCCTGTTCGGGTGCACGGAGGGAGAATTCAGAATGTCCGATTCACCCGACAAGCACGTCTTTCGGGGACTTGTGGGAGGAAGCCGGAGCCCCCGGAGGAAACCGGAGAGAAGGTGCAGGCTCCGCGCAGACAGTGACTCAAGCCGGGAATCGAACCCGGGTCCCTGGGACTGTGAAGCAACAGTGCTAACCAACTAGCTACCGTGCCGCCCACGGCTGTCAAATTGAGGCGAGGCCGTAGGGGTCACGCGTGGCGAGGGTGGGGTGGGGGGGGGGGGGGGGGGGGGAGGTGGAGGAGGGTGTCTACGAGGATGATAACGGGTGCAACCCAATTCTTTTCCCCCATTATTCGATCGGGGGGATGTCCCGCTCGGGCCCATTTCGGAGAGGGGGGGGGGGGCAGTTAAGAGTCGACCACATTCGCTGTGTGTCTGTGTGTGTGGGGGGGGGGGGGGGGGGGGTCTGGAGTCACATGTAGGCCAGACCGGGGTAAGGACGGCAGATTCCCCCTTTCCTAAAAGGGGGGCGTTGGTGAACCGGATGGTTTTTTTTAACCACAGTGGTTTCGTGGCCATCATTATACTTCGAATTTTCCTGTTGAATTCAAAGTTCCCAATCTGTGGCGGGGTGGGATTCGAGACCACGTTCCGACACCCCCCACCCCCCCCCCCCCCCCCCCCCCCCACCCCCCACCCCCCCCCCGACCCTGGGCCTCTGGATTACTAGTCCGGTGCCAACTCCTCTCAGCCAAGCCCTCTCCTGGTCACATCTTGCAAACCTCCTGTCGGGCCCTTCCTCTAGGCTCCAAACCCGGCCGAAAAGGCAAGGCCCGGAATTGTCCACCGTGCCTCCAGCCGAGGCCCGGACAGGGGTATGAATGCCCAAGGGTCTCACGTGGCGTCTCTCCGATGACAAACACTGACAGGAGGCTGTCGATGGAGTCGCCTCCCCCCAACGTCCTCCGCTTTCCGGCTGAGCTGGGTCGCTTCTGGGGCTCCAACTGCAGCCTCCCCACCGCTCCCCCCCACCCCCCAGCCTCTGAACTCAGGCTGGGCGGGAAGCAGCCGAGAAGTGGTCAACAATTGGCCACTTAAAGGCCTCAACTGGGCCTTGCCCAGCCCAGCGTCAAACTGAGGGGATGTCGCCGGGACCAGTAACTGAGGAAGGCCTTTCTCAAGAAGAATGATATCGCTGTCGAAACATTAAGGACGGGATTCTCTGACCTCCGCCGGGTCGGAGAATCCCCGGTGGGAGGCGCGAATACCACCCCAACGTCCCGACGCCGCCTGTTGTATTCTCCGCCATTGTTTTTCAGGTGGGGGCGGGATTCCCACCGCCTGGGTTGGGGGGCCATTGTCAGTGCCGCCCCCGCCCCCCCTCCCCCCACCCCCCCCCCGCCCCCCCTCCCCCCACCCCCCCCGGCGATTCTCCAGGCCCCGATGGGCCGAGCGGCCGTCCATACTTGGCCAGTCCCGCCGGCGTGAATCATTCACCTCACGCACCGGCAGGACCTGGCAGGTGAGTATGTGTGGGCGGTTCTTGGGGGGGTGGGGGGGCGTTGAAGCCGGAGTGGTTGGCGCTGGTTTCGCCGCTGGCGTGGGGACTTAGTCTCTCCGGTGGTACTGCCATGTTTCCAGCACTTTCTGAACATCGATCTATATCTATACATACATGGTTGTTGCCTGGTGGTGTAGGCCGGAACTGAAGCCTTTCGCCCCAGTGGCCACAGCTCCCAGCTCCCAAACCCCGGCTCCGTCGTCCGACTTGCCCCGCTGTGCTGCCAAGGAGGCAGGGCGAGAAGCACGTCCTCTGGGATTAATGGGCAGTGATTTCGGAGACGGCTGGGAGTTAATTTCCCCCCGTGCTGGCTGCGGCGAGCTCTTGGCTCCTGTCAGAAGGCCGAGCAAAGCTAAATCTTTGGGGAGGGCGGTTCCTGCTTTCCCCCCCCCCCCCCTTTGATGTCTGGCGCCTTGTTTGGGAGTGGCCCCAACAAGGGCAAATGACGACCATTGTCTAACCCATTCATATATTCATTCACGGGATTGTGGGCGTCGATGGGCCAGGCCCAGCATTTATCGCCCATCCCTAACTTCCCCTCGGGAAGGTGGTGGGTCAGCCGCCATCTTGAACCAGCCGCAGTCCCGTGGGGTGTAGGTACACCCACCGTGCTGTTAGGGAGGGAGTTCCCAGGATTTTGACCCCAGCCACAGTGAAGGAACGGCCGATATATTTCCCAGTCGGGATGGCGAGCGGCTCGGAGGGGGGGATCTTGCAGGCGGGGGTGTTCCCCGTGCGTCTGCTGCTGCCCTCGTCCTTCTAGACGGTAGAGGTGGCGGGTTTGGAAGGTGCTGTCGAAGGAGCGAGTGGCCGCGGGGCGTCTTGTAGACGGTGCGCACGGCTGCCGCTGTGCGTCGGGGGGGGGGGGGGGGGGTGAATGTTTGTGGATCGGGTGCCGATCAACTCTGATTGGGCCTACTCCTGGAGGCTCCCTCGAACAACCCTGCCCTGACTCTCGAGACATTGGCCCATCCTCCGGATGTCACTATCCAATGGGAATGGGGAGCAGCGTCTCTGTAAGAGGGCTGGCTTTTAACTCTGACGTTGAGCTGACACAACATCGCCGCCCTATTCAATGTTTCCGTGGCAACCAAACTGGAGGCAGGGACGGAGAAACACAATTATTTAACCGGCTCACGTTTCTTCCCCCCCCCCCCCCCCAGGCTTTGCACACAGTGGTTTGAGCAGGTGGGGAAAACGGGAAAAAAAGATTGCTATTCATTTGGGACCCTTCCACATTCTTTGGCACCTGGACCCAGAGAACGTTGATTCTCGGCCTATAAGCCTTTGCCATCTGTGACAACAGGCGAGACGTTGAGGGTCAGCACCTCGACGCCAACGCTCACGGCAACACGCCTTGCGCATCAACTGTAACCCCGAACCGTTTCCCACCAAAACAGGTTCGCTGTTATTCCCTCGGGCGAGCAAATCACCACGGTGTCACCCACCCCGCCGCCCGCCCCTTTACGCCACCCCGTCACGCGCCAGCACGGACCACCTGAATGATGCGCCACCAGCAGGGAGGGGAGTCACGAGGCCTCCTGGGCCACAGCAAGGCAGGGTGGGAAACGCAAGCCGCGCAGTCGCCCTCTTTCCCTGGGTGAGTAACGGCCCTCGCCGCCAGTTTGCCTCCTTGGCGCATACGCCGCCACTTTCCCCCCACTCGTTCCGGCGTGGGGCCCTGGGCATCGCTGGCACCCTCGACCCCTTACCCCTTCTGCTGGGGGAAACCGCCTGTGGAAACCACGCCCTGGGTTACCATCGGCGGCCTGGTCAGCACTTCATCTTTCACGGGATGTGAGGGCGCCGCTGGGGCGGGCCCGGCATTTGATGCCCATCCCTAATTGCCCCCCTTGAACTGAGCGTCTCGCTCGGCCCATATCAGTCGGGGGGGGGGGGGGGGGGTGGTTAAGAGCCGACCACATTGCTGTGTGTGTGTGTGTGTATGTGTGTGTGTGTGGGGGGGGGGGTCTGCAGTCACAGGTTGGCCAGACCGGGGTAAGGACGGCAGATTTCCCCCGTTTCCCCTGACGTTAGTGAACCAGATGTGTTTTTTTTTTACGACAATCGGTGATCGTTGTCACGGTCGCCGTTACCCAGTCTAAGTAGTAATGCCAGATTTTATTAATTGGATTCAAACTCCACCAACTGACGGGGTGGGATTCGAACCTGTGTCCCCCCCCCCCCACCTCCCCCGGGACACTAACCTGGCAGTCTCCGGATTACGAGCCCAACGACCGTGGCCCACTAGGCCCCGATCTCTCCTCGCCCTGACGGGTACCGAGGCGCCAAGCCTCCGGCCTACCGTTGCTGGGCGCAGGAGCCCGCAACCGGGTTAATTCGCGAGTTCAACCTTGTGGGGGAGGCGTTTTTGGAGCGGGGGGGGGGGGGGGGGGGGGTCAAGGAGGGGAGGGGAGAGGGGATGGGCGGGGGGGGGGGGGGGGGCAATTGTTCAGGAGTGCTCTGGGCGGAGGGACAATGGCGGTCGGTCTCCGTTTGCGGCCTGACCGTGGGACGGGCCCTGATGACGGGGATTTATGGAGCCCTGGGCGCCTGTCTGGGCTGCCCATTGATTCTCGCAGTTCTGCCAGGCCCGTCCGCGATTAGTTCCAATTACAGGCAGGGAACAATTCATTACACTCGCTCGCACGTCTTGTAATTAGTGCTTATCTAATTACAGACGTTCTGCAGAGGGGTTCCTGCTGAAACGTCAATTCAATTAATCAGGCAGAATAATATCGCCGGGGTTCCGCTAACGGGGCTCACGCTGGCCACGCTGCCAGGGTGAACTATCGCCCCCCCCCCCCCCTCCCACCCCCCCCGCACCCCGGCAACATGGGGCAGCTTTACTGGAACCCCATCTGGTTCGCTAATCCTCCGCCCTCACCCACCTCCTCTCTCCTCCTTGTCATTCACGGGATGCAGGGCATCCCTGGCAAGGCCGGCATTGCTTCCCTCATTGCCCTCCCTCGGCCGAATGGCTCGCTGGGCCCAATTCAGAGAGGAGTTGGAGGGGGGGGGGGGGTGTTCTGGAGCCACGGGCGTAGGCTGGACCGGGGTAAGGAAGGGAGATTTCCACCCCCCCCCCCCCCCCCCAAACCGGATGGCGTTCCCACCACAATCGACGGCGGGTATGACGGCCATCGTTTAGACTTTGTGACGGGGTTCAGGTTTCACCATCTGCTGGGGTGAGGTTTGAACCCGTGTCCCCTTTCAACCCCCCCCCCCCCCCCACCCCACTGATAGGCATTAACACAACGCCGTTGCCTTCCCTTCACCCCTGGATTAGCCTGCGCCCAATCCGGATGAGGGCGATCAGTGCTCACCCAAAGCACCCCGCCCCCAATGCTCTCATCCCACCCGCCCCGTCTCCCCACCCTGCCGACGTCCATCGCTTCGCCATCGGCCTTTACCTGACGGAGGAGGGTGGGCTGGGAGTTTGCGGGGGGGGTGGGGGGGGTGGCAGTGAATTCCCTCTGAAATTCCCTCCCTTATCTTCCCTCCCTCCCTCCTTCTTCTCCGTCACAGAGCCACAGCATCGAAACCCCCACCAGGACCCAAGGGGGTGTAATGTTCTTGTCGGAGGGCCTGATTTATTACAAGAACACCTGTAGCCGAAGCTACGAACGATTTATTAACTGTGAGTCAACGACAGATGCATAACAGTACGATCGTGCACAAGCAACCTCTCTCTTCAGCTTCCTCCAGCCAGTCTGTGATCACCTGACTCTAACATTCACTTATACACTAGTGAGACTCCTAGGGGTCAGTCGGTGAATTGCAACACAACCATGATATCAGGGCAGTGGAGATCTTCATTGACCTCCCCTGGGATCGCGGAGTACGAGCTCCCCAGGTAAGGGAGAGGGGGTTGAGAGGTCGGAGGCCACCCACCTGGGGCTGGTTACGAGCGGAGGTTAAAGGCAGGCCCAGATCAAGGCCTGGTGAGTTCGGCCCTCCCCGCTAGACTCGCACTGGGACTGGGACACTGCGCTATGCGGTCCACTGTAAGTACTGGTAAACAAATCGCTCTTGCGTTTGCCGGCGCGACGTGACAGGCGGCGCCGCCACGGGGCGGAACGTGGCACTTCGGCCCGTTCGTGACGGGGCCTGCTCCTCTGAGACGCCCCTCGAGAGCCGGCCTCGTTGGCCGAGGCCTTCGGGTCACCCGTCCCTCATGTCCCCACTCAGGAGGGAGGCATCCTCCTGCCGACGGTCCGGGGGGGGGGGGGGGGGATGTTTAATTCTGCTCCCCAGGACGCCACACAAACGGCGTGCTGCTATGACAGCACGTACAAGACTGGAAGCAAAAAATCTTATGATGCACATCGGCGCGTTATAACCGAGGTATTTTATGAGATACCGGAGCATAAAGGGACCTTGCAGGGAGAGGCTTTATCAAACATAGTGATACCCGCCCCAAGGTGCCCCTGCATCATCATCTCCCCTGCATAAAGACTGTCCAATTACCCGCTCAATTCTTGGCAGGCAGTACAAAGGGACTCATTAAAAGGCTCCTCGCTATCAAAGACAAGCCCTCTGCCGCCCTGCCGAGCCACACCATCCCTCAGTCTCGTACTCCAACACTCACTTCTCAGCACTTCGGAGCCCCTGTATCCTCGGGGGAGCTTCCAGGCCTTGCTGGGAATAGTGACGTACGCAGAGACACACACGCACACACACACAAGGACTCGCTCTCTCAGTCCATCTTATTCTCGCACATTCTCTCACTCTCTGTCACAATCTGACTTTCTCTCGCTCATTCTCGCTCTCTCTCGCACACTTTCCCTCACACATTCTCACTCTCCTCACACATTCTCTCTCTCACACATTCTCACTCTCTCACACATTCTCACTCTCTCACACATTCTCACTCTCTCTCACATATTCTCGCTCTCTCTCTCTCACATTCTCACTCCGTCACATTGTCGCTCTCTCACACATTCTCGCTCTCACACATTCTCGCTCTCTCTCACATATTCTCGCTCTCTCACACATTCTCACTCTCCTCACACATTCTCGCTCTCTCTCACACATTCTCACTCTCCTCACACATTCTCGCTCTCTCTCACACATTCTCACTCTCACACATTCTCACTCACTCACACATTCTCGCTCTCTCACACATTCTCGCTCTCTCACACACATTCTCACTTTCTCCCTCACACATTCTCGCTCTCTCTCTCACACATTCTCGCTCTCTCTCACACATTCTCGCTCCCTCACACACATTCTCGCTCTCTCTCACACATTCTCACTCTCATACATTCTCGCTCTCTCTCATACATTCTCGCTCTCTCTCTCACATTCTCGCTCCCTCACACACATTCTCGCTCTCTCTCACACATTCTCGCTCTCTCACACATTCTCGCTCTCTCACACACATTCTCACTTTCTCCCTCACACATTCTCGCTCTCTCTCTCACACATTCTCGCTCTCTCTCACACATTCTCGCTCCCTCACACACATTCTCGCTCTCTCTCACACATTCTTACTCTCATACATTCTCGCTCTCTCTCATACATTCTCGCTATCTCTCTCACATTCTCGCTCTCTCTCACACATTCTCACTCTCTCTCACATTCTCGCTCTCTCTCATACATTCTCGCTCTCTCTCACACATTCTCACTCTCTCTCACACATTCTTACTCTCTCACACATTCTCACTCTCTCTCACATTCTCGCTCTCTCTCACACATTCTCGCTCCCTCACACACATTCTCGTTCTCTCTCACACATTCTCACTCTCATACATTCTCGCTCTCTCTCATACATTCTCGCTCTCTCTCACACATTCTCGCTCTCTCCCACACAATCTCGCTCTCTCACATTCTCGCTCTCTCTCACACATTCTCGCTCTCTCACACATTCTCGCTCTCTCTCACACATTCTCACTCTCCTCACACATTCTCGCTCTCTATCTCACACATTCTCACTCTCATACATTCTCGCTCTCTCTCTCACACATTCTCGCTCTCTCTCACACATTCTCACTCTCCTCACACATTCTCGCTCTCTCTCTCACACATTCTCACTCTCCTCACACATTCTCGCTCTCCCTCTCACACATTCTCACTCTCTCTCACACATTCTCGCGCTCTCACACATTCTCGCTCTCTCACACATTCTCACTCTCTCACACATTCTCGCTCTCTCTCATACATTCTCGCTCTCTCTCACACATTCTCACTCTCTCTCACATTCTCGCTCTCTCTCATACATTCTCGCTCTCTCTTACACATTCTCACTCTCTCTCACACATTCTTACTCTCTCACACATTCTCGCTCTCTCACACATTCTCACTTTCTCCCTCACACATTCTCGCTCTCTCTCACACATTCTCGCTCTCTCTCTCACACATTCTCACTCTCTCTCACACATTCTCGCTCCCTCACACACATTCTCGCTCTCTCTCACACATTCTCGCTCTCTCCCACACATTCTCGCTCTCTCACACATTCTCACTCCCTCTCACACATTCTCGCTCTCTCTCACACATTCTCGCTCTCACTCACACATTCTCGCTCTCTCTCTCACACATTCTCACTCTCTCACACATTCTCACTCACTCACACATTCTCGCTCTCTCACACACATTCTCGCTCTCTCTCACACATTCTCGCTCTCTCACACATTCTCGCTCTCTCTCACACATTCTCACTCTCCTCACACATTCTCGCTCTCTCTCTCACACATTCTCACTCTCCTCACACATTCTCGCTCTCTCTCACACATTCTCGCTCTCTCTCACACATTCTCGCTCTCTCCCACACATTCTCGCTCTCTCACACATTCTCGCTCTCTCCCACACATTCTCGCTGTCTCACACATTCTCGCTCTCTCACATTCTCGCTCTCTCTCTCACACATTCTCGCTCTCTCTCTCACACATTCTCGCTCCCTCACACACATTCTCGCTCTCTCTCACACATTCTCGCTCTCTCCCACACATTCTCGCTCTCTCACATTCTCGCTCTCTCTCACACATTCTCACTCTCATACATTCTCGCTCTCTCTCATACATTCTCGCTATCTCTCTCACATTCTCGCTCTCTCTCACACATTCTCACTCTCCTCACACATTCTCTCTCTCACACATTCTCACTCTCTCACATTCTCGCTCTCTCACATTCTCGCTCTCTCTCACACATTCTCACTCTCATACATTCTCGCTCTCTCTCATACATTCTCGCTATCTCTCTCACATTCTTACTCTCTCACACATTCTCGCTCTCTCACACATTCTCGCTCTCTCACACATTCTCGCTCTCTCTCTCACATTCTCACTTTCTCCCTCACACATTCTCGCTCTCTCTCTCACACATTCTCGCTCTCTCTCTCACACATTCTCGCTCTCTCTCACACATTCTCGCTCCCTCACACACATTCTCGCTCTCTCTCACACATTCTCGCTCTCTCTCACACATTCTCGCTCTCTCCCACACATTCTCGCTCTCTCACATTCTCGCTCACTCTCACACATTCTCACTCTCATACATTCTCGCTCTCTCTCACACATTCTCGCTCTCTCACACATTCTCGCTCTCTCTCACACATTCTCGCTCTCACACATTCTCGCTCTCTCTCTCACACATTCTCGCTATCTCTCACACATTCTCGCTCTCTCTCTCACACATTCTCGCTCTCTCACACATTCTCGCTCCCTCACACACATTCTCGCTCTCTCTCACACATTCTCGCTCTCTCTCACACATTCTCACTCTCTCTCACACATTCTGACTTTCTCTCACATATTCTCGCTCTCTGTCACATTTTCACTCCCTCTCACACATTCTCACTCACTCACACATTCTCGCTCTCTCTCACACATTCTCACTCACTCACACATTCTCGCTCTCTCTCACACATTCTCGCTCTCTCACACACATTCTCGCTCTCACACATTCTCACTCTCTCACACATTCTCACTCTCTCTCACACATTCTGACTCTCTCTCACACATTCTCACTCTCTCTCACACATTCTCGCTCTCTCTCACACATTCTCACTCACTCACACATTCTCGCTCTCTCTCACACATTCTCGCTCTCTCTCACACATTCTCGCTCTCTCTCACACATTCTCACTCTCTCTCACATTCTCACTCACTCACACATTCTCGCTCTCTCTCACATTCTCACTCTCTCACACATTCTCGCTCTCTCTCACATTCTCACTCTCACACATTCGCACTCTCTCTCTCACACATTCTCGCTCTCTCTCACACATTCTCACTCTCTCTCACACATTCTCACTCACTCACACATTCTCGCTCTCTCTCACATTCTCGCTCTCTCACACATTCTGACTTTCTCTCACATAGTCTCGCTCTCTCTGTAACATTTTCACTCCCTCTCACACATTCTCACTCTCACACATTCTCGCTCTCTCTCACACATTCTCGCTCTCTCACACATTCTGACTTTCTCTCACATATTCTCGCTCTCTCTGTAACATTTTCACTCCCTCTCACACATTCTCACTCTCACACATTCTCACTCTCTCTCACACATTCTCACTCTCTCACACATTCTCGCTAACTCTCACACATTCTCACTCTCTCACACATTCTCACTCTCTCACACATTCTCACTCTCTCTCACACATTCTCACTCTCTCACACATTCTCGCTCTCTCTCACACATTCTCGCTCTCTCTCACACATTCTCACTCTCTCTCTCACACATTCTCGCTCTCACACACATTCTCGCTCTCTCACACATTCTCACTCTCTCTCACACATTCTCACTCTCTCTCACATATTCTCACTCTCTCACACATTCTCACTCTCACACATTCTCACTCTCTCTCACACATTCTCACTCTCTCTCACATATTCTCACTCTCTCACACATTCCCGCTCTCTCTCACACATTGTCGCTCTCTCTCACACATTCTCACTCTCTCTCACACATTCTGACTTTCTCTCACATATTCTCGCTCTCTGTCACATTTTCACTCCCTCTCACACATTCTCACTCACTCACACATTCTCGCTCTCTCTCACACATTCTCACTCACTCACACATTCTCACTCCCTCTCACACATTCTCGCTCTCTCACACACATTCTCGCTCTCACACATTCTCACTCTCTCACACATTCTCGCTATCTCTCACACATTCTCACTCTCTCTCACACATTCTCACTCTCTCTCACACATTCTCACTCTCTCTCACACATTCTCGCTCTCTCTCACACATTCTCGCTCTCTCACACATTCTCGCTCTCTCTCACACATTCTCGCTCTCTCTCACACATTCTCGCTCTCTCTCACACATTCTCCCTCTCTCTCACATTCTCACTCACTCACACATTCTCGCTCTCTCTCACATTCTCACTCTCTCACACATTCTCGCTCTCTCTCACATTCTCACTCTCTCACACATTCTCACTCTCTCTCACACATTCTCGCTCTCTCTCACACATTCTCACTCTCTCTCACACATTCTCACTCACTCACACATTCTCGCTCTCTCTCACATTCTCGCTCTCTCACACATTCTGACTTTCTCTCACATATTCTCGCTCTCTCTGTAACATTTTCACTCCCTCTCACACATTCTCACTCTCACACATTCTCACTCTCTCACACATTCTCGCTCTCTCACACATTCTCACTCTCTCACACATTCTCGCTCTCTGTCACACATTCTCACACTCTCTCACATTCTCGCTCTCTCACACATTCTGACTTTCTCTCACATATTCTCGCTCTCTCTGTAACATTTTCACTCCCTCTCACACATTCTCACTCTCACACATTCTCACTCTCTCACACATTCTCGCTCTCTGTCACACATTCTCACTCTCTCACACATTCTCGCTAACTCTCACACATTCTCACTCTCTCACACATTCTCACTCTCTCTCACACATTCTCACTCTCTCTCACACATTCTCACTCTCTCACACATTCTCGCTCTCTCTCACACATTCTCGCTCTCTCTCACACATTCTCACTCTCTCTCTCACACATTCTCGCTCTCACACACATTCTGACTTTCTCTCACATATTCTCGCTCTCTGTCACATTCTCACTCCCTCTCACACATTCTCGCTCTCACACATTCTCACTCTCTCTCACACATTCTCACTCTCTCACACATTCGCACTCTCTCACACATTCTCGCTATCTCTCACATTCTGACTTTCTCTCACATATTCTCGCTCTCTCTGTCACATTTTCACTCTCTCTCACACATTCTCACTCCCTCTCACACATTCTCGCTCTCTGTCACACATTCTCACTCTCTCTCACACATTCTCACTCTCTCACACATTCTCACTCTCTCACACATTCTCACTCTCACGTTCTCGCTCTCTCTCTCACACATTCTCGCTCTCTCACACATTCTCACTCCCTCTCACACATTCTCGCTCTCTCTCACACATTCTCGCTCTCCCTCACACATTCTCACTCTCACGTTCTCGCTCTCTCTCACACATTCTCGCTCTCTCACACACATTCTCGCTCTCTCTCACACATTCTCACTCTCTCTCACACATTCTCCCTCTCTCGTGAACTCCCACCCTCTCACTCATTCTCACACTCTCACACATTCACACTTTCTCGCACACAATCTCGCCCTCACTCACATTCTCACTCTCTCACATGTTCTCGCTCTCCCTCACGCACATTCTCGCCCTCACTCACGCGACCTCACTCGCACACATTCTCTCTCCCTCTCGCGCATTCTCACACTCTCGCGCACACTCTGTCACTCAGTCTTGCACATTCTCTCTCTCTCCCATGCATTGTCCCTCTCTCTCTCTCTCTCTCTCTCTGTCAATGGCACGTTCCCTCACTCAGAGCTTCCAAGGTCCTGTTCTTTGCACAGGGCACTCTGGAAATGCAGGTTCGCTGAGACTAGATCCTTCGCAGTGCCGTGGGACGAAAGCGATGACATTTAATGAAGCTGGTAAACTCGGTTCCTATTGAGCAGCTTGTGGGTTAAGTGGCCAAGAAGTATTCAAATGGCCTTTGAGATCCAAAGACAGCCACCCTGCTGTTTTTCATTCTCTCTGGGCCTAACTGTGTCTCAGGCAAGGGGGCGGTTGGCATTTGGCAAGCTGCCTGGTATTAATGCTTCGCCCTGCGGGGTCCGTGTGGTTCAATCGACATGGGGAATGGGAGGAGGGGGGTGGCACAGGGATGGGGCACAGCGGCAGACAAACCTGCCCGGCAACACGTTGGCACAAACTGGCACGGCGGTTACCCGTCTGCCTGGTAGTGCCGCTCCACCCCCTGGGTTCTGTGACGCATTCCGCAGTTGAAAAGCTGGATTCACTCCAGCTGATTTCCAGCCGATTGCAAATCCACCAGGAGAGAAGGAACGCTGTCCAGGGTCCTGAACCGTGATTATTCTGCTTGTCCCTCCTACAATCCTGCTTACCCCTCGATCACTCTCTCCAGAGCAAGCCTTTTATCTCTATCTCTCTCTCCCTCTCCCTCTGTCTCTTTCTCTCTCTCTCTCTCCCTCCCTCCCTCTGTCTCTTTCTCTCTCTCTCTCTCCCTCCCTCCCTCTGTCTCTTTCTCTCTCTCTCTGTTCAGGCTGCAGGGTAGCACAAGAGACTAGCACCGTGGCTTCACAGCGCCAGGGTCCCAGGTTCGATTCCCGGCTTGGGTCACTGTCTGTGCGGAGTCTGCACGTTCTCCCCCCCGTGTCTGCGTGGGTTTCCTCCGGGTGCTCCGGTTTCCTCCCACAGTCCAAAGACGTGCAGGTTAGGTGGATTGGCCGTGCTAAATTGCCCCTTAGTGTCCAAAGATGTGCAGGTTGGGTGGATTGGCCGTGCTAAATTGCCCCTTAGTGTCCAAAGATGTGCAGGTTGGGTGGATTGGCCGTGCTAAATTGCCCCTTAGTGTCCAAAGTTGCGCAGGTTGGGTGGATTGGCCGTGCTAAATTGC
Source organism: Scyliorhinus canicula (assembly GCF_902713615.1). Taxonomy (NCBI): domain Eukaryota; kingdom Metazoa; phylum Chordata; class Chondrichthyes; order Carcharhiniformes; family Scyliorhinidae; genus Scyliorhinus; species Scyliorhinus canicula. The sequence goes on along the minus strand of NC_052176.1, from coordinate 5,217,496 downwards.
CCCTTAGTGTCCAAAGACGCGCAGGTTAGGTGGATTGGCCGTGCTAAACTGTCCCTCAGTGTCCAAAAAGGTGAGGTGGGGTTACTGGGTGACGGGGCTCGGGTCGGTGCAGACTCGATGGGCCGAATGGCCTCCTTCTGTTCTGTCCATTCTATGATTCTTTCTCTCACATTCCGTCTCTCCTAGGTTTGTGGTCGCTCTCTCTCTCTCTCTCTTGTTCAATCTCTGCCAGCCGCGTCCCCCCCCTCTCTCTCTCTCTGTCTCTCTCTCACACACACGCCCCTGCACGGTGTATAAATCCACAGCTGCCGACCCGGAGCAGAGATTTAAAGGCCAGGGAATGAGGGAGTTGTCTGCGCTGATGGTCTGACTGCCCTTCCCCATCTCCGTGCTGGGGGGCGAATGGCTCATCCTTCAATCTGATGGTGAAGGAGGGGGTCACTGTGGCACGCAAGGTGGAGACAGCTGGAGATGGATCACGGGGGGGGGGGGGGGGGGAGAGGGGGCAGAGGAATCTCTCCGCGTGTTCCTGCTTCCTCGTCTGCCATTCCTCAGATTTCCCCTCCAGCTCTCTCTTCCTTCACCGTCCGCCGAACAAGGCTCGTTATTTCTTGCAGACTCCTGGCCACCCGCCTTTATTTAGAAATGGGTCCTCCTCGGGCCCCCCCCCCCCCCCCCCCCACTCCCCCCCCCCCCCCCCCCCCCCCCCCCCCCCCCCCTTACAGGTTTCCTGACGGCCCAGGGGTCGAGCGCTGCCCAGGGAGGGCGAATGGTGCCCGGGTCTCAGGGGATGGGCTGCACCCAGTCGCCCGTCGTCTTCGCCAAGAGTGGAGACGCCCTTTCACCTGCGGCGTGGTGCGATGGGAGGGGGCAAGGCTCCGTTTCCTCCGGAGGGTGCTCCTCAACACCCCCCCCCCCCCCCGCCCCACCACAGCCTTTTTGCAGTGTGCACTCAGGTGAGCGAATTACAGCCCTCAGTCCACACCCCTCACCTGCAGAGCAGAGAGGCACGCGAGGGAAGAGAGTGGTGGAGAAGCGGGGGTGCGGGAGGGGGGTGCGGGAGGGGGGGGGGGGGGGACAGTGTGGCAGCAAGGAAGGTCTGCGGAAGGAGTGTGAGAGGGAGAGAGGGCCAGAGAGAGCAGGATAGAGAGAGAAAAAGTGAGAGACAGTGAGATGGCGAGAGAGAGAGAGTGAGAGAGAGTGACATGGTGAGAGAGAGAGGGAGAGACGGTGAGAGTGTGAGAGTGTGAGGGCGAGAGTGAGAGAGAGTGACATGGTGAGAGAGAGAGGGAGAGATGGTGAGAGACGGAGAGAGGGTGAGAGAGTGAGTGAGAGTGTGAGAGTGAGAGAGTGTGAGGGAGAGCATGAGAGGGAGAGAGCGAGAGAGATTGAGAGCGAGACAGACAGTGAGAGAGTGAGAGTGAGAGAGAGAGAGAGAGAGAGTGTGAGTGAGAGTGAGTGAGAGTGAGAGGGTGAGAGAGATTGAGAGCGAGACAGACAGTGAGAGAGAGTGAGAGAGAGAGAGAGACACAGAGAGCGTGAGAGAGTGACAGTGAGAGGGTGAGAGAGTGTGAGGGAGAGAGTGAGAGGGAGAGAGCGAGAGAGATTGAGAGCGAGACAGACAGTGAGAGAGAGTGAGAGTGAATGAGAGAGAGAGAGAGACACAGAGAAAGTGTGAGAGAGTGAGAGTGAGAGGGTGAGAGAGAGAGGGAGAGATGGTGAGAGACGGAGAGAGGGTGAGAGAGAGAGAGATAGTGAGGGTGAGAGTGAGAGAGAGTGAGAGAGAGAGCGAGTGAGAGTGAGTGAGAGTGTGAGAGTGAGAGAGTGTGAGGGAGAGAGTGAGAGGGAGAGAGCGAGAGAGAGAGAGAGAGACAGAGAGAGTGTGAGAGAGTGAGAGTGTGAGAGAGTGAGAGCGTAAGAGAGTGAGAGTGAGAGAGTGAGCGAATGAGAGTGTGAGAGTGAGAGAGTGTGAGGGAGAGTGAGAGGGAGAGAGCGAGAGAGAGAGAGAGAGACAGAGAGAGTGTAAGAGAGTGAGAGTGTGAGAGAGTGAGAGAGTAAGAGAGTGAGAGTGAGAGAGTGAGTGAGAGAGACAGGGAGAGGTCTTTTTCAGGATAGCAGCCGGTGACTAGTGGTGTGCCTCAGGGGTCGGTGCTGGGATTACAGTTTTTCACAACATACATTAACGATCTGGAAGAAGGAACTGAAGGCACTGTTGCTAAGTTTACAGATGATACAAAGATCTGTGGAGAGACAGGTAGTATTGAGGAAACAGGGTGGCTGCAGAAGGACTTGGACAGGCTAGGAGAGTGGGCAATGAAGTGGCAGATGGAATACAAAGTGGAAAGGTGTGAGGTTATGCACTTTGGAAGGAGGAATTGAGGCAGAGACTATTTTCTAAATGGGGAAATGCTTCGGAAATCAGAAGCACAAATTACTTGGGAGTCCTTGTTCACGATTCTCTTAAGGTTAATGTGCAGGTTCAGTCGGCAGTTAGGACGGCAAACGCAATGTTAGCATTCATGTCGAGAGGGCCAGAATACAAGAGCAGGGATGTACTTCTGAGGCTGTATAAGGCTCTGGTCAGACCCCATTTGGAGTATTGTGAACAGTTTTGGGCCCCGTATCTAAGGAAGGATGTGCTGGCCTTGGAAAGGGTCCAGAGGAGGTTCACAAGAATGATCCCTGGGAATGAAGAGCTTGTCGTATGAGGAACGGTTGAGGACTCCGGGTCTGTGCTCGTTGGGGTTTAGAAGGATGAGGGGGGTTCTTATTGAAACGTACAGGATACTGCGAGGCCTGGGATAGAGTGGACGTGGAGAGGATGTTTCCACTTGTGGGAAAAACTAGAACCAGAGACAATCTCAGACTGAAGGGACGATCCTTTAGAACAGAGATGAGGAGGAATTTCTTCAGCCAGAGGGTGGTGAATCTGTGGAACTCTTTGCCGCAGAAGGCTGTGGAGGCCAAATCACTGAGTGTCTTTAAGACAGAGATAGATAGGTTCTTGATCAATAAGGGGATCAGGGGCTATGGGGAGAAGGCAGGAGAATGGGGATGAGAAAAATATCAGCCATGATTGAATGGCGGAGAAGACTTGATGGGCCGAGTGGCCTAATTCTGCTCCTGTGTCTCATGGTCTTATGAGAGTGAGAGAGAGGGAGAGAGAGTCAGAGGGAGAGAGAGTGAGAGGGAGAGAGAGAGCAAGAGAGAGTGCGTGAGAGGTAGAGAGAGAGAGAGGGAGAGGGAGAGAGAGTGAGAGAGAGTGAGAGGGAGAGAGAGTGAGTGAGAGAGAGTTAGAGGGAGAGAGAGTGAGAGGGAGAGAGAGAGAGCAAGAGAGAGTGCGTGAGAGGTAGAGAGAGAGAGGGAGAGGGAGAGAGAGTGAGAGAGAGTGAGAGGGCGAGAGAGTGAGTGAGAGAGAGTTAGAGGGAGAGAGAGTGAGAGGGAGAGAGAGTGAGAGGGAGAGTGAATGAGAGGGAGAGAGAGTGAGAGGGAGAGAGTGAGAGGGAGAGGGAGTGAGAGAGAGAGAGAGTGAGAGGGAGTGAGAGTGAGAGGGAGTGAGAGGGAGAGGGAGTGAGAGGGAGAGAGAGGGAGAGGGAGTGAGAGGGAGAGTGCGTGAGAGGGAGAGAGAGTGAGAGGGAGTGAGAGGGAGAGTGCGTGAGAGAGAGAGAGTGAGAGGGAAAGAGAGTGAGAGGGAGAGAGAGTGAGAGGGAGAGAGAGTGAGAGGGAGAGAGAGTGAGAGGGAGTGAGAGGGAGTGAGAGGGAGAGTGCGTGAGAGGGAGAGATAGTGCGTGATGTCTTGTTATGCTCTTGGCGTAGCATAAGCGGCTTCCTTGTGGTGCACTTGACAAAGGAAGGTTCAGACGTGGAGAAAACCTCAACACGTTTATTGAACTATTTACTCCTACTCGGGTTCGCCACTACTGTTAATCCTTCTATAGCTACTCAGACTGACGAGCCAGTCTGCTACAATCCACGTGGTGGGTGTGATGTTCAATCAACCCTGTGTCTGTACTCACTGAGTGTCTCCACTGGAAAGTGGAAGGTCATGTGTGCTGTGTCCTTTATATATGGGTTGGTGTAATGCCCCCCTGTGGTAGTGTCACCTCTGTGTGTATCGTGAATGCCCATTGGTCGTGTCCTATCTTACAGATGCATATCACCACATGTGAGAGAGAGAGAGAGGGGGGGAGAGAGAGTGAGTGAGAGAGAGAGAGAGAGAGGGGGAGAGAGAGAGAGAGAGAAAAGCAGGAAAGAGAGGGAGAGAGAGAGTGAGAGTGTGAGTGAGAGAGAGATAGAGTGAGAGTGAGAGGGTAAGAGAGAGGGGGGAGAGAGAGAGAAAAAGCAGGGAAGAGAGGGAGAGAGAGAGCAGGAGAGAGAGAGCTGGAGAGGGAGAGCGAGTGAGGGATAGAGAGAGAGGAATGGAGAGAGACAACAGGAGTGAGAGAGGGAGGAAGAGAGAGAGAGCAGGAGAGTGAGGGAGCGAGAGAGAGAGTGAGAGTGTGAGTGAGAGAGAGATAGAGTGAGAGTGAGAGGGTAAGAGAGAGGGGGAGAGAGAGAGAAAAAGCAGGAAAGAGAGGGAGAGAGAGAGAGGGAGAGTGAGTGTGAATGAGAGAGAGGGTGAGAGAGATAGAGTGAGAGTGCGAGGGTGAGAGAGAGGGGGAGAGAGAGAAAAAGCAGGAAAGAGAGGGGGAGAGAGGGAGAGAGAGAGCAGGAGAGAGAGAGCTGGAGAGGGAGAGCGAGCGAGGGATAGAGAGAGAGGAATGGAGAGAGACAGAACAGGAGTGAGAGAGGGAGGAAGAGAGAGAGCAGGATCACTGTCTGGGTCACTGTCTGTGCGGAGTCTGCACATCCTCCCCGTGTGTGCGTGGGTTTCCTCCGGGTGCTCCGGTTTCCTCCCACAGTTCAAAGATAGAACATAGAACATAGAACAGTACAGCACAGATGTTGTGCCGAGCAATGATCACCCTACTTAAACCCACGTAACCCGTATACCCGTAACCCAACAATCTCCCCATTAACCTTACACTACGGGCAATTTATCACGGCCAATCCACCTAACCCGCACATCTTTGGACTGTGGGAGGAAACTGGAGCATCCGGAGGAAACCCACGCACACACGGGGAGGACGTGCAGACTCCACACAGACAGTGACCCAGCCGGGAATCGAACCTGGGACCCTGGAGCTGTGAAGCATTGATGCTAACCACCATGCTACCGTGAGGCCCCTAATGTGCAGATGTGCGGGTTAGGTGGATTGGCCATGCTAAATTGCCCGTAGTGTACTAAAAAGTAAGGTTAAGGGGGGTGTTGTTGGGTTACGGGTATAGGGTGGATACGTGGGTTTGAGTAGGGTGATCACTGCTCGGCACAACATCGAGGGCCGAAGGGCCTGTTCTGTGCTGTACTGTTCTATGTTCTATGTTCTATGAGAGTGAGGGAGAGAGAGAGAGAGAGTGAGAGTGAGGGAGAGAGAAAGCTGGAGAGAGAGAGAGAGCGAGAGTGAGGAGAGAGAAAGCAAGGAGGATCTCATTGTGCTGTTGCTGACTTGTAACAGGGCTGTGTTTTGCAATATTTACACTCTGTTCTGTATGCATGACTGCATATAAAGCCTTCAACACAAGACGTTGAAAACTCCATTATCTGATGGTTCGGAGACTCATTGTCAGAACAGGAGAATTCTTTGAGATAAAAAGGATGCATCAAGCCTGTTCCTCTTTTGTGCAATAACTCTCCCATCAAGGCATCCATCGGAATTCTGAATAGCTTAAATATTTTCACCAGCCGAATGATTCCAAAGATTAATCGTCTGGGAGAGATCACGCTTTACGCGTCTGTCCTCTGCCCCCCATTCTCGCGACCAAGTTGGAAGCAATAATTTGGGTTTGCAGTGACTATCTGCACAATAAGTCTCGCTGGAATGAATGAGCCATGATTCCTCTGCCCTTCCAGGTCCAACATTTACTGCGCCACAGATTGCCTGAGCCAGCGCAGGAGAGCATTGAGTGAAAGATAATACTAACATCCCCCCTTTCTCTCTATCTCTCTCTCTCTCGCACACACTCTCTCTCTCCCTTGCAGGCTTTCTCTCGCACGGTCTCGCACTCTGTTGCTCTCTCGCTCTATCTTTCTCACATTCTCCCTCTCTCGCACACTCTCTCTCTTACAGGCTCTCGCATGCTCTCGCCTCTCTCACTCTCGTTCTCTCTCACATTCTCCCTCTCGCACACTCTCTCTCTCTCGCAGGCTTTCTCTCGCACGCTCTCGCACTCTGTCGCTCTATCTCTCTCACATTCTCCCTCTCTCACACTCTCTCACACTCTGTCGCTCCCTCGCTCACACTCTCACTCTATCTCTCTCACATTCTCCCTCTGTCGCACGCTCTCGCACTCAGTCGCTCTCTCGCTCTCTCACACTCGTACTCTATCTCTCTCACATTCTCCCTCTCTCGCACTCTCTCACACTCTGTCGCTCTCTCGCTCTATCTCTCTCACACTCTGTCGCTCTCTCTCTCACACTCTATCTCTCCCACATTCTCCCTCTCTCGCACTCTCTCATACTCTGTCGCTCTCTCGCTCTATCTCTCTCACACTGTCGCTCTCTCTCTCACACTCTCACTCTATCTCTCCCACATTCTCCCTCTCTCGCACGCTCTCACACTCTGTCGCTCTCTCTCTCACACTCTCACTCTATCTCTCCCACATTCTCCCTCTCTCACACGCTCTCACACTCTGTCGCTCTCTCTCTCACACTCGTACTCTATCTCTGTCACATTCTCCCTCTCTCACATGCTCTCACACTCTGTCGCTCTCTCTCACACACTCTCACTCTATCTCTCCCACATTCTCCCTCTCTCGCACGCTCTCACACTCTGTCGCTCTCTCTCACACTCGTACTCTATCTCTCCCATATTCTCCCTCTCTCGCACGCTCTCACTCTGTCGCTCTCTCTCTCACACTCGTACTCTATCTCTGTCACATTCTCCCTCTCTCACACGCTCTCACACTCTGTCGCTCTCTCTCACACACTCGTACTCTATCTCTCTCACATTCTCCCTCTCTCGCACGCTCTCACACTCTGTCGCTCTCTCTCACACACTCGTACTCTATCTCTCTCACATTCTCCCTCTCTCACACGCTCTCACACTCTGTCGCTCTCTCTCACACACTCGTACTCTATCTCTGTCACATTCTCCCTCTCTCACACGCTCTCTCTCTCTCAGAAGCTGCCTCTCTTGCACACTTTCTCTCTCTCTTGCATGCTCTATCTCTTGCACGCTCTCTCGCGTGCACTCTCTTTCTCGCACCCTCTCTCTATTTTGCACACTCTCTCTCGCACGCTCCCTCTCTTCCACATTTTCTCGCATGCTTTCTCTCTTGCATGCCCTCTCCTTTTCTGTCTCGTATGCTTTCACTCTCTTTCTTGCACGCTTTTTCTCTCTCTCACGTGCTCTGTCTCTCTCTCTTGCACGCTCTCTCATGCACGCTCTCTCCTCGCACACTCCCTCACTCTCTCTTGTATGTTTTATGTCTTGTGCACGCTCTCTCTTGCACACTCGCTCTCTCTCTCGCTCATCCCCTTGCTCTCGGCCTCGCATGTTTTCTCTGTCTCTGCATGCTCTCTCTCTTGCACACTCCCTCACACACACTCTCTCGCACACTTCCACTCTCTCGCTCTCTCACACAATTTTTCATATTCTTTCTCTCTCTCACACACTCGCTCTCTCTTGCTCTCTCTTTCACACTCACGTTCTCTCTTGCACACTTTTCCACTCTCTCACATATGCTTTCTCTGTCTCTCGCACACTCTCACTCCCTCTCACAAATTCTCTTGCACTCTCTTGCACACTCGGTCTCTCTTGCACTCTCTTGCACACTCGGTCTCTCTTGCACTCTCTCTCACATATGGGGCGGGATTCTCCCCTACCCGGCAGGGCGGGGGGTCCTGGCGTAGCGGAGTGGCGCCAACCACTCCGGCGTCGAAATCTCCGCACCTTTGGGGGCTAGGCCCGCGCCGGAGTGGTTGGCGCCACGCCGACTGGAGCCAAAACCGGCGCCCGCAGCCTTTGACGCCCGCTGCCCGGGCTGGCCGAAAGGCCTTCGCCGGTTCCGGCCGAACTCCCGCCGCTGACGTCACCACCGGCGCATGCGCGCTGGGGGATTCTCTTCCGCCTCTCCCATGGTGGAGGCCGTGGCGGAGGCGGAAGAAAAAGAATGCCCCACGGCACAGGCTCGCCCGCTGATCGGTGGGCCCCGATCGCGGGCCTGGCCGCCATGGTGGCACCCCCCGGGGACTGATCGCCCCGTGCCCCCCCCCACCCCCCCCCCCCCCCCAGGGGCCCGCTCGCGCCGTCGATCTCGCCGCCACCAGAGGTGGTTCAAACCACGGCGGCGGGATTGGCCTCTCAGCGGCGGGAGTTCGGCCCATCGCAGGCCGGAGAATCGCCGCAGGGGGCTCGCCGATCGGGCGGGGGGGTGATTTCCGCCCCCGCTAATTCCCGGGTGGCGGAGAATTTCGCCCATGGTTTCTCTGTCTCTCGCACACTCTCGCTTCCTCTGACAAATTCTCTTGCTCTCTCTTGCACACTCGCTCTCTCGTATGTTTTCTCTGTCTCTCGCACACTCTCTCTCACATTCTTTCACTCTCATATACTTTCTGTCTCTCGCACACTCTCATTCCCTCTCGCACGCGCGCTCTCACACGCACTGTCTCTCTCTCTCTCGCACACTCTCGCTCTCTCTCGTATACTTTCTGTCTCTCGCACACTCTCGTTCCCTCTCGCACGCGTGCTCTCTCACACACACTGTCTCTCTCTCTCTCGCACACTCTCGCTCTCTCTCATATGCTTTCTGTCTCTTGCATACTCGCGCTCTCGTGCTCACTCTCTCGCTCTCTCTCACACACTTGCTCTCTCTGTCGCACATTCTTTCGCTCTCTCTCACACACTCCCTCGCTCTCTCTTGCACTTTCTCACTCTCGCACACCTCACTCTCTCTCGTATGCTTTTTCTGTCTCGCGCACACTCGCTCTCTCTTGTATGTTTTCTGTCTCTTGCACACTCGCCCTCTCTCGCACATTCTTTCTCTCTCTCTCTCATGTGCTTTCTCTGTCTCTCGCACACTCTCACTCTCGCTCTCTCATGCACCTTCGCTCTCTCGTACACTCTCACACGCTCTCACTCTCTTGCACATTCTCGTTCTCTCACGCACACTCTCGCTCTCTCACGCACACTCGCTCTCTCTCGCACACTCCCGCTCTCTCTTGCACTCTCGCTCTCTTGCACACTCTCTCGCTCTCTCGCACACTCTCTCTCTCTTGTATGCTTTCTGTCTCTCGCACACTCTTCCTCTTGCACACTTCCTTGCTCTCTCTCGCACACTCCCTCACTCTCTCTTGCATGCTCTCTCTCACAATCTCTCACTCTTGCACACTCTCTTGCATGTTTTCTCTCTCTCTCTCCCTCTCTCTCTCACACATGCTCTCTCTCTTGTCTCTCTCTCAGTTCCTCTCTCTCTCGCACCCTCTCACTCTCTTGCTCCCATGCATGCCCTCTCTCTTTCCTGCACTTTCTTTCTCTCTTTCTCACTTTCACATGCTCTCACTCCCTCGCACACTCGCGCTCTCTCTCTCTCACACTCTCTCTCACACACTCTCTCTCTCTCTCACACTCTCTCTCACACACACTCTCTCACACACACACTCTCTCTCACACACTCTCTCTCACACTCTCTCTCACACACACTCTCTCACACACACACTCTCTCTCACACACACTCTCTCACACACTCTCTCTCTCTCTCACACTCTCTCTCACACACACTCTCTCACACACACACTCTCTCTCACACACTCTCTCTCACACTCTCTCTCACACACACTCTCTCACACACACACTCTCTCTCACACACTCTCTCTCTCTCACACTCTCTCTCACACACACTCTCTCACACGCTCTCTCTCTCACACGCTCTCTCTCTCACATGCTCTCTGTCTCTCCCACATGCTCACACTCTCTCGCTCTCTCTGTTGTATGCTTTCTCTCTCTTTCTCACACTCTCTCGCTCTCTCTCTCGCATGCTCTCTCTCTCACACACGCTCTCTCTCACACGCTCTCTCTCTCTCTCTCACAAGCTCTCTCTCTCTCTTACATGCTGTCTCATTTGCTCGCGCTCTCTCTCTCTCACACGCTCTCTCACTCTCTTGTCTGCTCACGCTCTCTCTCTCTCACGCTCTGTCTCACATGCTGTCTCGTATGCTCGTGCTCTCTTTCTCTCACTCTCTCGCTCACTCGCTCTCTATCAAACTCTCTCTCTCTCTCTCGCATGCTGTCTCGTATGATCGTGCTGTTTCTCTCTCTCACTCACTCTCTCTCTCTCGCTCTCACACGCGCTCTCTCTCTTTCTCATATGCTTGAGCTCTCTCTCTCTTTCACTCTCTCGCTCACTCTCTCTCTCTCGCGCATGTTCTCACTCTCTCGCTCTCTCTCGTGGTAGCACAGTGGTTAGCACAGTTGCTTCACAGCTCCAGGGTCCCAGGTTCGATTCCCGGCTGGGTCACTGTCTGTGCGGAGTCTGCACATTCTCCCCCCGTGTGAGCGTGGGTTTCCTCCGGGTGCTCCGGTTTCCTCCCACAGTCCAAAGGTGTGCGGGTTAGGTGGATTGCTCGTGATAAATTGCCCCTAAGTGTCCAAAAAGGTTGGGTGGGGTTACTGGGTTACGGGGAGAGGGTGGAGATGTGGGCTTGGGTAGGGTGCCCTTTCCAAGGGCCTGTGCAGACTCGATGGGCCGAATGGCCTCCTTCTGCACTGTAAATTCTATGATATGATTCTATGATAATTATGCTCTCTCTCTCTCTCATATGCTCGTGCTTTCTCTCTCTCTCTCTCGCATGCTCTCACTCTCTCTCACCCGCTCTCTCTCACACACTTGCTCACTCTCTTTCTCTCTCTCTCTCTTGCATGGTTTCGCTCTCTCACTCTGTCTCTCACAGGCTCTCTCTCGTCGGCTTTCTCTCTCTCTCACACACTCCCTCTCACTCACTCTCTTTCTCTCTCTCTTGCATGGTCTCGCTCTCTCACTCTGTCTCTCACAGGCTCTCTTTCGTCGGCTTTCTCTCTCTCTCACACACTCCCTCTCGCTCACTCTCTTTCCCTCTCTCTCTCTTGCATGGTCTCGCTCTCTCACTCTGTCTCTCACAGGCTCTCTCTCGTCGGCTTTCTCTCTCTCTCACACACTCCCTCTCGCTCACTCTCTTTCTGTCTCTCTCTCTCTTGCATGGTCTCGCTCTCTCACTCTGTCTCTCACATGCTCTCTCTCGTATGCTTTCTCTCTCTCTCACACGCACCCTCTCGCTCACTCTCTTTCTCTCTCTCTCTCTCTTGCATGGTCTCGCTCTCTCACTCTGTCTCTCACAGGCTCTCTCTCGTCGGCTTTCTCTCTCTCTCACACACTCCCTCTCGCTCACTCTCTTTCTCTCTCTCTTGCATGGTCTCGCTCTCTCACTCTGTCTCTCACAGGCTCTCTCTCGTCGGCTTTCTCTCTCTCTCACACACTCCCTCTCGCTCACTCTCTTTCCCTCTCTCTCTCTTGCATGGTCTCGCTCTCTCACTCTGTCTCTCACAGGCTCTCTCTCGTCGGCTTTCTCTCTCTCTCACACACTCCCTCTCGCTCACTCTCTTTCCCTCTCTCTCTTGCATGGTCTCGCTCTCTCACTCTGTCTCTCACAGGCTCTCTCTCGTCGGCTTTCTCTCTCTCTCACACACTCCCTCTCGCTCACTCTCTTTCCCTCTCTCTCTCTTGCATGGTCTCGCTCTCTCACTCTGTCTCTCACAGGCTCTCTCTCGTCGGCTTTCTCTCTCTCTCACACTCCCTCTCGCTCACTCTCTTTCCCTCTCTCTCTCTCTTGCATGGTCTCGCTCTCTCACTCTGTCTCTCACAGGCTCTCTCTCGTCGGCTTTCTCTCTCTCTCTCACACTTCCTCTCGCTCACTCTCTTTCTCTCTCTCTCTTGCATGGTCTCGCTCTCTCACTCTGTCTCTCACAGGCTCTCTCTCGTCGGCTTTCTCTCTCTCTCTCACACTCCCTCTCGCTCACTCTCTTTCTCTCTCTCTCTCTTGCATGGTCTCGCTCTCTCACTCTGTCTCTCACATGCTCTCTCTCGTCGGCTTTCTCTCTCTCTCACACACTCCCTCTCGCTCACTCTCTTTCTGTCTCTCTCTCTCTTGCATGGTCTCGCTCTCTCACTCTGTCTCTCACAGGCTCTCTCTCGTCGGCTTTCTCTCTCTCACACACACTCCCTCTCGCTCACTCTCTTTCTCTCTTACATGGTGTCGCTCTCTCACTCTGTCTCTCACAGGCTCTCTCTCGTCGGCTTTCTCTCTCTCTCACACACTCCCTCTCGCTCACTCTCTTTCCCTCTCTCTCTCTTGCATGGTCTCGTTCTCTCACTCTGTCTCTCACAGGCTCTCTCTCGTCGGCTTTCTCTCTCTCCCACACACTCCCTCTCGCTCACTCTCTTTCTCTCTCTCTCTCTCTTGCATGGTGTCGCTCTCTCACTCTGTCTCTCACAGGCTCTCTCTCGTCGGCTTTCTCTCTCTCTCTCACACTCCCTCTCGCTCACTCTCTTTCTCTCTCTCTCTCTTGCATGGTCTCGCTCTCTCACTCTGTCTCTCACAGGCTCTCTCTCGTCGGCTTTCTCTCTCTCTCTCACACTCCCTCTCGCTCACTCTCTTTCTCTCTCTCTCTCTTGCATGGTCTCGCTCTCTCACTCTGTCTCTCACATGCTCTCTCTCGTCGGCTTTCTCTCTCTCTCACACACTCCCTCTCGCTCACTCTCTTTCTGTCTCTCTCTCTCTTGCATGGTCTCGCTCTCTCACTCTGTCTCTCACATGCTCTCTCTCGTCGGCTTTCTCTCTCTCTAGCTCTCTCTCACACATGCTCTCAGTCTCGTTCTCTCTCTCTCTCACCGGAGGGTCGAGCCAGACCGCCTGCCCCCCCCGTCCTGTCTCCCGACTTCCTGATACTCAGTCAACTTTGTACCCCGGCCGATGCTGTCCCGCTCGCAGACGAACCCATTCTGGTCACGGTGACCAGCAGCCAATCACGTTCAAAGACAAGCCCTGGTGCATCCCCCCCGGCAAGTTTCAAACCCGTTCCCACGGGTACTTGGATGATCTCATCTCTCGTCTGCCCAGCCAGATCGAACCTTTACTCTTGCATCCCAAGCCAATCCCGCAAATCCACCTTTTCCCGGGAGAGGAAAACGGGGCGGATTCTCCGTTTCACCCGGACCCCCGCTCCGAAATCGCCCGGGTCCCGGTCCGCGCATGCGCAGAGCGACGGCCTGCAGTGGTCGTGTCGCACAACATGGCGGCGCCCCCCCCCCCCGACCCGCGACCCCACAGGCCACCGGGAACTCGGCCCATCGGGGGCGGAGCATCGGGGGAGGGCCTTCCGATGAATCGCCAAGGCAATCCAACGGAACATGGCTGACCAGCGTCAAACCGGCGTCGGCCCCGATTTGACCGTCGGAGTCGATTCTCCGTCCAAATGCCGAGGCTCTGAAGCTTTTGGGGGTGGAGACGGTCACACGCAGTACCTTACGGACAGAGACTAAAAGCTGTTAGATTTGGCAAAAACATTACAGTTAACATTACCTGACAAAATGCGAAAAGGTGAGGTAATTATGGCGGTGGTTAAGCATTTTAAAGTTGCCGGAGATAGAGTCTGACTCATTGGAAATGGCAAAAAAATTCAGTTGCAAATTAAACAAATGGAACATGAGAAAGAATTAAAGCGGCTTGAATACGAAAGAGAGAGAGCGGAAAAGAAAAAGAGAGGAAAAAGAAAAGGAGAGGGAAGAAAGGAGAATAGAAAGAATAGCCCTAGCAGAACAAAAAGAAAGAGAAAGGGAGATACAGATCAGGGAAAAAGATAAAGAGAGAGAGTTTGCACTTCAGAAAATGGCCATGAAACATGACAGTCAGTTAAGATTGGCGGATTTAAAGGGAAACGTGCAGATTGAGGATAGTCATGATGATAAAGAGAAAGAGTGTCAAAGTTGAAGGCTTGGTGGGGAACTATTTGTTTATGTCCAAGCATTGCCAAGGTTTGACGAGAAGGAGGTAGAAGCCTTTTTCATTTCATTTGAGAAGGTGGCTAAACAAATGGGTATTACTGTGGGTATTACTGATTCAAACAAAGCTGGTAGGTAGGGCGAGTGAAGTGTTTGCATTACTACCGGAGGAAGTATCTGGGACGTATGATGAGGTGAATAAATCCATCTTAGGTGCATATGAACTAGTGCCTGAAGCTTACAGACAAAGGTTTAGAAATTTAAGGAAAGAATTTGGTCAAACATACATGGAGTTTGAAAGGCTCAGAGTAATTTTGATAGGTGGATAAGGGCTTTGCAAACAGACCAAACGTATGAAGCTCTCAGAGAAATTATACTTTTGGAGGAGTTTAAAAATTCAATTCCTGATGTAGTGAGAACTCATGTGGAAGAACAGAGGGTTAAAACTGCGAGATTAGCAGCAGAAATGGCAGATGATTATGAATTAGTTCATTCACCAAAGCTTGGATTCCGACATCAGCTTCAGCCGGTGAGGGATAGAAACTGGGGGCATGAGAAATACTTGTGGTCGAGGCAAAGATGATCGGATGGGAGATAATAAGGAGAGTGTACCTCAGATTAAAAAAGAAATCCAGGAGGGTGGAAAAGAAATGAAAAGTTTCAAATGTTTTCACTGTAATAAACTAGGCCATGTAAAGTCACAGTGTTGGTGGTTGAAGAAATGGTTTACCCAGAATCCTCAGACTGTGACCCCTGGTTCTGGACACACCCATCATTGGTAACATCTTCCCTGCATCTTCCCTGTCTAGTCCTGTTAGAATTTTATAAGTCTCTCTGAGATTCCCCCTCATTCTTCTGAACTCCAGCGAGAACAATCCCAACCTAGTCAATATCTCCTCATACATCAGTCCCGCCATCCCTGGAATCAGTCTGGTAAACCTTCGCTGCTCTCCCTCGAGAGCAAGAACATCCTTCCTCAGAGAAGGAGACCAAAACTACCCACAATGCTCCAGGTGTGGCCTCACCAAGGCCCTGTACAATTGCAGCAACACATCCCTGCTTCTGTACTCGAAACCTCTGGCAATGGAGGCCAACATACCGTCTGCCTTCTTTACCGCCTGCTGCACCTGCATGCTTACCTTCAGCGAATGGTGCACACGGACACCATCCACGCTCTCAGGAGAGCGTGAAGAATGAGAGGGCACAGATTTAAAAATAATGAGCAAACAGCGTGGGAGCGCCGCGAGGGAAAGTCCTTCCTCACGGAGCGTGGTTAGGGTCTGGAACGAGCGTCCCGAGGGAGCGATAGAGGCAGGTTCAAGCGGGGTGTTCAAAGCAAGGGATACTTTTCTGTTTGATGTGAGAAAATGCGCAAGGTTTACGGGGAGAAAGCAGGGGGGGGGGGGGTTAGCGGGATGATTTAGAATGCTCTGTCAGCGAGGCAGTGCTGATCAGATGGGCCAAATGGCCTCCTTGCAGGCCGGAAACGATTGTTCCACTTGACGACTCTCTTGTCTCCTATCAACTCTCCTCCTTTCCGGAAGGTGATTAAAAACCTTTGCAGGAACTAACCGCTCGCTCTCGTCTTCCGCTCCATATATTCGCCATCATCCAAATCTGATAACGCTGAAGAAATACAGTGTGCGCTGCTGGCCTTCATGGGAGACAGCAGCTGTAGGCCACTAACCGTTCCGGCGCGAATTTAATTGTCCCATCCGTCAAACGGGCTCCATTAAACAATGCAACACTCATCCGAAACCAAACCCCTTCCAAAAGGCGCGTCCTCGCTCGCTCGCCGGCCACAGATGGGACAGGCTGAGGGGGTCGGGCAGGGGGGGAAGGTGAGGGGGGGGCGGAACAGGACAGGCTGAGGGGGTCGGGCGAGGGGGAAGGTGAGGGAGGGCGGAACAGGACAGGCTGAGGGGGTCGGGCTGGGGGGAAGGTGAGGGAGGTTGGAACAGGACAGGCTGAGGGGGCCAGGTGAGGAGGAAGGTGAGGGAGGTTGGAACAAGACCCCCCCGGAAGGGGTCGTCGGAAAAGAGATTTATTTACAGCGATCTACTAATCAGCTAATCGTAAAAAAGGGAAAAACCTCTGCAGGAGGAGATCTCCCCTCCGCACCCCACCCCCTCTCCCTGCCGGCCCCGGTGTGATTCCCTGATTGGCCACCCGGAACAGGTGACCATTACTCTGCTGTGTTGCCCCGCCGTAGCTCTGCAACCTCGTTGCACCGCCCGAGACCTCTGCGCTCGTGCAATCCTCACACCGTCAGCGGTTCCCCATTCCCATCGCCCCATCAGTGGCCAGCCTACTTCCGGGTTCCTGTGCGGGAAGGGGGCGGAGGAGGGGGGGGGGGGCGGAGGAGGGGAGGAGGAGGTGGCACGGAGGAGGGGGGGTCAGGAGTTGGGGCGGAGGAAGGGGGGGTGGAGGAGGGGAGGAGGAGGTGGTGCGGAGGAGGGGGGAGGAGGTGGGGCGGAGGAGGAGGGGGTGGAGGTGGGGTGGTGGAGGAGGGGAGGAGGAGGTGGTGCGGAGGAGGGGGGAGGAGGTGGGGCGGAGGAGGAGGGGGTGGAGATGGGGGGGGCGGAGGAGGGGGGAGGAGGTGGGGCGGAGGAAGGGGGGTGGAGGAGGGGAGGAGGAGGTGGTGCGGAGGAGGGGGGAGGAGGTGGGGCGGAGGAGGAGGGGGTGGAGGAGGGGGGAGGAGGTGGGGCGGAGGAGGAGGGGGGCGGAGGTGGGGCAGAGGAGGGGGGAATG